>NC_132851.1:28289393-28592424 GCF_048164855.1 Canis lupus baileyi | reverse complement strand
ATACCAGTCCTGAGCATAATTTATTAGATTTCTGCCATATGTATTTCATTTTTTTGAGTGACTATAAATAATATGTTTAATTTGGTTTCCACCATTCATTGGTGGTATATAGAAATATAGTTGATTTGTGTGTGTATGCCTATGTGTTGATTTTGTATTCTGTGACCTTGCTAAAATTCATGTACTAGAATGTTTTTGTGGACTCAGTGGAATTTTCTACATAGACTATTATGTCACTTTCAAATAAGGATCACTTTATTTTTTCCTTTCTGATATGTATGCCTATTTTTCCCTTTTCTTGTCCTATTGCACTGGCTAAAACTTCCAGCTTCACTTTGAATAAGAATGGTAAGAGTGGAAATCCTTGCCCCAACCCCTGCCCCCCGAATTTTAAGGGAAAAGACTCAGTCTTTCATTATTAAGTATAATGTTAGCTGTGTTTTTTTTTGTTTTTGTTTTTAAAATCATAAGTGAGTGTTGAATTCTGTCAAATGCTTTCCTTGCATGAATTGACATGATGGTGTGATTCTTTTTCTTTAGTCTGTTAGTAAAATGGATTACATGGATTGATTTTCAAATATTGAGCTAGTCTTGTATCCCTGGAATAAACCTCTCCTTATTATGTATAATTCTTTTTGTGTGTTGCTAATTTCTATTTGCTAATATTTTGTTAAAGGTTTTGCATTTACTTGCATGAGTGGCCTATAGTTTTATTTATTTATTTTATTTTATTCTTTTAGAACTTTTAAAAAATCTATTAGTATCAGGATAATACTAGCTTAAAATAAAATGAAAATTGTCTCTACTCTTCTGTTTTCTGGAAGAGATTGTGTAGAATTGTTTTTGATTCTTTAAATATTTGATAGAATTCTCCAGTCACAGCTCTGGGCCTGGAGATTACTTTTATGGAATTTTATGGAAATTTTATGGAAATTGATTTTATGGAAATTTTAAATTACAAACTTAATTTTAAAAATAGTTATAGGGATATTAAAATTTTCACATTAAGTTGTGGTAGTTTATATTTTTCAAGGAATTGGTCCATTTCATCTAAGTTTTTAAATTTATGTGTATAAGGATGTTCTTAATACTTGTCCTTTTGATAGCCTGCAGGATCTATTCTGTTATCCCTGTTTTCTTCCTGATATTGGTAATTTGTGTCTTGTCTTTCAGCCTTTTTCAGTTTTGCTAGAGGTTTGTTAGCTTTATTAATCTTTTCAAAAATAAGCTCTTTGTTTATTATTTTTTTCTGTCATTTTTAGCTTAATTGGTTTCTGTTTTCTCCTTCCTTCTTCTTACTTTGGGTTTACATTGTTCTTCAATTTCTAGGTTGTTGCGGTAGGGGGCTTAGATCATATATATGTGTATGTATGCTATAAATTTCCCTCTCAGCACCGCTTTAGCTATATATCACAAATTTTGATGTGTAATATTTTAATTTTTATTCAGGTCAATGAATTTTTAAATTTCCCTTGAAACTTCCTATCTATGTATCTTACTAGTTTTATATATATGTTAGTTATATATAGACTTATACATATATATGACAGACCTGTTCTTAGAAATATATAAAATATATGTATATAAATATATATAGTTATATATACATGTATAAAGTATGTATATATAAAATATATATGTGCATATTCAAGGGAAAGAATATCCAAGGAACAAGAGGGAGGTAATGTTTTTACACTTCATTAAAACTCCTAAAATGACAATACCCATAGATTGTTATATCTAGATAGGTATTACATATATATATATACTGTATTATATATAATCTATAGAAATTACATATATATGCTATATATATTACATATATTGGTATTATATACTATATGTATGTATATTCTCTATAGATTATATATAATCTATATAAAATATAGTGTATATATTATTTATGTATCTTATCATAGCCTACCTTAGTTGGAGAGCTTGGACTTCTAGACTTAGAGGTTTAGACTTTTGTGGAGGGGAAATAAGATTTTGCAGTTTTATTATCCTTTTACTTTCTGTGACAGTAAGTCAGGTTTCATAGATCCACTTGACATAAGAGGATCCCTGGGTTCAGTGAATTCAAATAACTTGTCTAAGATCACCTGATTTTTTAACAGCACAAAGAAAGCAGGTCATAAAAGTTTTGAGTGGTTAAATGAGTCAGCACTAAATTTCTTATTTCTTGACTACCCGAGGTCTGACAGATTTCATAGTCTTGACTAGAGAAAGTAGAGGCATTTCTTTTCTGCCAAAATCACAGGACTTCTCCCACTTTTCATAAACAACCCTTGGGAGACCTTGACAAGCACAATGGTCTAATGGAAAATTATTTACTAGTGTTCTCTCCTCTTCTGTAGATGTTTACACTTATTTTATAAGGTCTTTGACATTGAGAAACATGAAAAACATTCCTAGTTTAGTGCTGATGTGACACCAGTTCATTTTAGCAGTAACCAAATATAGACCATTGCAGAGGGTCAGCTCAGGGTCAAGTGTATCCCTAGAACCATTCCCAGGGCATACAGTTTCTCTATACCAAAGCTTACAAGTTGGAAGGGCTGAGATATCAGGCTACTGAAAGATCATACTTTGGAAACTCCTTTAAATGATACTCTTCATTTTATTTTACCTGTACTTTTGGGAAACATTTAAAATTAGCAGTTCCCATCAAGTCTTCCAGTTAGTGGCACACTTATCCTCCTAGAAGAGACCCAGTGGTAACAGACATGGAACCTACATAAAGGAAGCATGAAACAGTGCTTTGACTTTCTTGTCTCCTGTGATCATTACCTCATCTCGTTCTTATCTACTTTATCCCTTGGTCACTGATATGGTCAAAGACCCCTCCTATAAATCTTGGCTCCAAATCCCATTCTCCGTGCTCTACTTTGGTTGTTTTACTCTTCCTTAACCTCTGTCTGTCATTTAGACTTCCATATCCTGGCTCTTCTTTCAGTTATCACCCTGATTCTTGCCTCACATCCCTTGCTATCCGACTTGGCTCAGTTACATTACTGTGGTTGCACATTTCACTCATGTTTTCATATATAGTCATTACTTGCTTCTTGTCTGTATTGTAAAACCCAACCTTGTCCCAACTTAACCTCCATGGTTCTCATTTCAGTATCTAGAGAGCTGAGTTCTGATAGAGAAATCAAGCTACCATGGGTATTTGATATCATTACAAATTCAGAGTCTCAGTTGGCTTTTGGTACTTTTAGCAATTCTGCTTTTCTCCGTGGTTCATATATCTCCCATTCCGTCCATAGCTATTTTAAATTTTTACTTCTTTACTCAAACCTTCAGCTTTCACCACTCTTCTCATTTTAGCAGGTGCTGTGGACTTGCTTTTATTGAGATGAAAATTAAGGACAAAGATGAGATTTTCCTCAGTTTCATTCTTTGACATTTGTACTCTTATCTTTGTGTATATCTGTGTGTGTGTGTGTGTGTGTGTGTGTGTGTATCTCCTACCACAGTGGATGTGATGAAATTCCCTCTGATCCATATATTCCTCTTAAAATGTATTCTGGATCTCATGCTGTTCTGCTTCCTTTGGAACCTTATACTCCAGCCTCATAACCTTTTTTTGGTTTGTATTTTATGATCTTCTCTCTTTCCTTTCAGAATAGTTTTCCCATACTAAAAAACAAGCAAGCAAGCTAATACAAATTGTGTTCTCATTTTCTCTTTTTTAGCCAATTTTCTTAAAAAATCAGTCCATATTTAGGTCTTCATTTTTTAAAAAACTTCCCTTCTATGGCCTTACCAATAATTTGGCTTATGTCGCTACAACATCACTGAAATCTTCCAAGGACAACGATGACTTGAGTATCTCCCCTTCAAACAATTGATTCTTGTCAGTTCTTTTTTTTTTTTTTTTTAATTTAAGATTTTATTTATTCATGAGACACACACAGAGAGAGAGAGAGAGGCAGAGAAACAGGCAGAGGGAGAAGCAGGCTCCATGCAGGGAGCCTGACATGGGACTCCATCCCAGGTCCCCAGTTTCAGGCCCTGGGCTGAAGGTGGCGCTAAACCGCTGAGCCACCTGGGCTGCCCCGATTCTTGTCAGTTCTTATCCTACCTTCTATTTCTGTGGAAGGATGTGGAAATCTTGCTAATTTAAATAATTAAATTATTTACAAATAAGTAATAAGTTCACATAGTTAGAAATTTAAAAATGCTACAAGGAGCCGGGATCATGCCCTGAGCTGAAGGCAGATGCTCAACCACTGAGCCATCCAGGTGCCCCCCTTCTTGTTTATCAGATATTCTGTTAGCTTCTTCTATTTTCATTAAAGCTCATGTGCTTCTTTCCCTCATTTTCCTTATGATTTTCAGACCTCCTTTTCCTTTATACTCCAGCAAATTTGGAGTATATCCTTGGTTTCCTTTGTGTCTTGTTTTCACCCTTCTTTCTTCCTGGGTTGCCTCTGTCTCCTCACATACACATCCAGGGGAGAATTCATGCCTGCAGCCTGGTCATGATTTCCAACCTACAAAAACTGTGAGGTAATAGCTATATGTTGTTTTAAGCCACTGAAGTTGAGAGTATGTTTTATGCAGCAGTTGAGAACTACTATGTGGATATTGCAATGCTTGTAACGGATGCAGGAACACAGGGGATTCTTGTTCAAACCTGTTACTGTGCCCCGTCTGCTCTGCACTTCCACTTTTTCTGAGAGTCAGTGTTTTGAGGGAAGCAGAAAGAGCCCACAGTGGGAGACAAGACTCAGGATCTAGAGTTTGTCCTGCCACCGACAAGGTAGTCGTGGTTTTTACCTGAAACAGAAGTTGGTTTGTTAAAATTGGCAGCATGTTGCAATCATCTGGGAAGCCTTAAAAGATGACTGAACACTAGCTCTATCCTAGCCCCAAGGATTCTGATTTAATTGGTGTGAGCTGTGACTGGGTATTGGAACTCTTAAAATCTCTGCAGGTGATTCCACTGTGCAGCGGAGTTTAACAACCGTTGCCCTAGCCCAGAGGTTTCCAAATCATGCTCCCCCTGCCCGCTGTATGGGCATTTCCTTGTGGACTTGGTAGAAATGCAACATCTCCTGCCCTTCCCTGGAGCTACTGAATCAGAACCTCTAAGGTGGGGCCCTCTCAGTGGGGCCCAGCAACCTGTGTTCAGTAAGCCTCTCAGGGGATTCTGATGTTTTCTCAAGTTCAAGGGCCACTGCTCAGCTGAGTCTAGATGGTTCCTCCAAGTCAAAAGTGTGTGCACCTATGTCTCCTGCCCTAGGGCTCCATGTCTGTCTCTTTTACCCTCCTCCTCTTCACATAAAGCACTCAGCCTACCAGATTTCTGGTCTTGAAGATACACCCTGGACTTGAAGATACACATCCTCCAAGAGCCTAGAATTTTCCTGATGGGGCAGTTTTATTAGTGTGTAAACTGGTGAACCAAAATGGTAAATGTTGCAGAGCTACAGTTTCGAAGAAACCTAGATGGTTATAAGCATTTTAATTCCATTGAGAGTATTTTTCCTCAGGTGTGCCATTCTGACATCATTGAAGACTCAGGTGTGCTCTGAAGAGCCTAGAATCTTCTCACCATTTTTTTAAAAGTAACAATAAATAAAAAATAAAAGAAGGCAGAGGAAATGAAAATAAACGAGATAGGTAGATACTGAGGTCCAGCAGACTTGTCAGTTTGATATAAAATTACTAGATTCTGTCCATTTGCCCTGCTTTCTCACAACTGAGACTTGGTTTATTAATACAGAGAAGAGAAAAATAGTTCAGGAAGAAACAACTGTAATAACTTTGATAGGAGGAGCGATGGCTCTGTTGATAGGACCAGATTTTGATGGACCATCAGGTTGGTTAAGTGTTTTTTTTTTCATCAGTTTAGTGGGCCCCTTCCCTTTGGCCAGCTTTGGGAATTCATCTATTCCACATTAGATTTCAGGAGGGAGCTTGCGTTTTGGGAGCTACTGGTTTGCAAGCAGATTTTCATAAATAAAACCAAATTAATATTTAAATTCCTTGATAAAACTTTAATGTGGGTTAAATTGACATTTGCAGAAAAAAATCTCTGCAAATATATATGTCATCTGGAGGCATTATATCAACATTTAATGCAGCATTGGTCAGGAATCTTTCTAAGTAGGCTGGCGTCTTTCTTTTTGTATGTATATTTTATCTCGTATGCATATTTTAAAATATGTACACATTCATAGAGATAGGTGATAGATACAGGTACATATACATATGAATGTATCCCCTTATTAGGTTTATATACATATTTTGGTCCTCATAACTTGGTGGTGTAGCCAAGTTTGTACAGTGGAAATAATAGCTTTTGTTGTTTATTAGATACTGAGGTACTGGCACTTGGTGCTTGCTCAGAGGCTTCACATATATTGCCTCTCATCCTTATAGAGACCTCGCCAAGGTAACTATAATCACTCCCATTTTACAGTTAGGCAAACTGAGACTCAGAAAGGAAAAGTGACTATCTCAAGGTAAGTGGCAGATATGGGGTTAGAACCTAAATTTATTTATTTATTTATTTATTTATTTATTATTTTTTATGTATTTTTTTTATTGGAGTTCAATTTCCCAACACATAGTATACACCCATCAAGTGCCCACCTCAGTGCTCATCCCTAGTCACCCTATCCCCCCGTCCACCTCCCCTTCCACTACCCCTTAGAACCTAAATTTGTAAGATTCCAAAAGCTGGCATCTGATGCCCCATCTTCATGGTCCAATGCCACCATGTTGACAGAACCAAAGAGATGGTGGATCCCAAGCCACGCAGCACCTCTCTCATTGCCCTTACCCTTGCGATACTGCCTGTTTCCACCTGTGTGCCCTCCTCCCAGGGATGGCATGATAATTATTTACCAAACATTCCATCTCCAGGTGCTTTGTCCTCTGAGATGTTGCCACAGCTGCAGTCAATACTAGAAGACATGGGGCAATGTTAATAAAGTTCTGAGGAAAAGAATGGGGAGCCAGTTGTTTATTATCAGCTGGTTTGCCTTCTAAGTAAGGAGGCAAGAGTCAGACTTCCTCAGGCATTTGGAAACTTCTGGAATATAACAGCAATGAATACTTCTTGGAAAGACTCAATCAAGAGTTTGTTTTGTTTTTTAGATTTTTACTTATTTATTCATGAGAGACACAGAGAGAGAGAGAGGCAGAGACATAGGTAGAGGGAGACGCAGGCTCCCTGCGGGGAGCTCAGTGTGGGACTTGATCCTGGGACTCCCAGATCACGACCTGAGCCGAAGGCAGGTGCTCAACCACTGAGCCTCCCAGGTGCCCCAAGAATTTGTTTCTTGATGAAAATCCAACCAAACAAAAGATTCCAGGATCTATGAAGCCCCAGTAAAAAGCTGGCTTTGCACTTGCTGTTCTTGTTTTCTGGAAAGTTCTTAAAATCATCAGATCACCCTGTGTAAAATACCATGACCCACTCTGACACTCTCCTCTCAGCCTCTCTCACCCATTGTCTTATTCATAACATTTATCACAAACCACATATTTCCTATATGTGTGCATGTAGATAAACACAGAATGTTTATTACCTGTCTCTTGCTCTGAGCTCCATAGAGCAGGGACTCCATTTTGTTTACCACTATACACTTAGATATTAAACAGTACCTGGCACATTGTAAATGCAAATAGATATCAGTTGTATATGTTATAATGTACAATTAAAATTGTATAATGGTTTTAGGATAAAATGCAAATTCTCCAAACTCTGACAAGTTAAAAATAGTGCTGTAGTTACTGAAATGTGGGAAGGAAGGGGGATGGGTCTGAAACAAAGTAATTATGTGAATTGTCAGTGAAACCGAGGGTGCTGCACAATATTGAATGTTTGATTTCAAAGAGCTTCTATTTCTTTAGCTTTAGAGGAATCTCATGAATTAACAAATCTTTCAGGTAAGAAACATTTAGTTGAATGTACTTCCCATTTGTTCTTATGTCCTTTGTTTTCTTTATTAAATTCAGATGAAATGAAATATAACACTTTTATTCAAAATAGTATTTATATTATGAATCCATTGTTTTTTGACAATTCTATCAACGTATCTGTGTGTCTGTGAGCTATCATCTTTATTTTCTACTTTTATCCTTTTCCAATAGTGAGCAGTAGGTTGAGGACTGGATTGATTTTCATCAAATGTTGGCAATGCTTATTTCTAGATGATGTGATGTTGAATAATTTTTTTCCTACTAACGTCTTTTACTGAGTGTTTGTACCCCCCTCGAGTCCCCCACATTTATACATTGAGGTCCTCACACCCAGTGTATTTGGAAGTGGAGCCTTCATGGGGTGCACGGAGCCCCCATAATGGGATTAGCAGAATGCAGAGAAAAGGCAGAAGGTTTGCTCTTTCTCTCTACCATCTGAGGACACAAAGAGGAGACAACATTCCGTGATCCAGGAAGAGAGAGTGCTCTAAAACTTGATGATGCTGGCACCATGATCTCAGGCTTCCAGCCTCAAGAACTATATAAAGTAAATTTCTGTTGTTTAACCCACCCAGTTTATGGTACTTTTGTTATAGTAGCCCAAACTACTTTTAAGACATAACTACTTTAAAACATTTCTTTATGCATCTGTGGCATGATTTATATTTTCCATAATTAGCACATAATTTTCTTTATAAAAGATTGCAGTCACTATTCTCAGGATGTATCATTAATTTATCTAATATTTCAAATATTAACAAATATTTCCTGGGCAGTGAATATAGGGAAAACACTGTGTTAGTTGCAATGGACATCTGGTCTCCGAAGAGGATGACAGTCCTGTGGAAGGTTTTTGTTTTGTTTTTGATTTGCCCCCATGTGCTAAGGCGTCATCATATTATGGCATAATAATCTGTGTCCGTGATGATGGTCTTGAAACCTCAAACAAACAAACAAACAAGAATAAATTTATTTTTGGTGAGTAAGTTTGCCTTGCACTTATCACATATATCTTTGTCTATCAGCTTTGTGACATGTGCATTTTTAAATTACACCAGCAAATTGCTGCTCAGACACATCTTGTGACTGGCTCAGGGTTTCACAGCTACTAAGTAGTAAAGCCAGGTCAAAGTCCCATGCTATTGTAAAGATGTTTTTTCCTTACACTCTGTTTCCATATGTGGGGAAGTATATGATGTGTTCGAAAAGATTTTTATGAAAATTTTCATAAAAATTACTCTTGGGGAAAAAGATTATGTTTCCTTTTTCTGAAAGACACATTTGTGTTGAAAACCTCATTTCTGATATAAATGGGGTTTTATTGTTTTTAGTGTTGTCAACATAGAACTTTCTGTGCATCGTTTCATTAATTTCACACAACCCTATGGGGAAGGTAATGTGGCTGGCCCTGTATAACAAAGAAACTCGGAGAACTCCTGGTCAGGGAGGGAAGACATGCCAGGGCTGGGATGAAAGGCCAGGCAGTCTGACTCTGGTGTTCACATCTTAATTACTATATGTTCCTGTCCCCAACCGAGAAACAGACAATCCCTCGTTCAAAGTCACACCTGCCTCTTGATCAGAATAGATCCTCAGCTAGTAACCTCATTCCTCTTACTCTGTGGCTTTTTCCCACCTGTTCTATTGGCTGGATTTGGGGACATGTTTGAGAAACCAGCTCTTAGCTGAACAGCACCATTCAAAATTCTTTGATCTTCTATCCTAGGACCTGTTCCCCCTACCTCTAATAATTTGTCGTGGTCTTCCTCATCACTTGAATGGCCATGATTGAAATTGAACTGAACCTGATGCTGCTGCACTATCTCAAGCTCTGGAGAGGTGCTTGCTGCAGTGACAGATGTCCTTACACTGGTTGGTTCCTGCTGCCTCCCAGAATCAGAGACTTCTATTTGGAAGGTACTGATTTGTAGAGCTTGCTAGCCTCTGGGCACAGATTAAATGCAATTACACAATTTATTGCTATATAATCATTATTTACCTGGGGCTTTCCAAACAATAAACCCTAAATCGCATTCCCCAAAGGTCAAAAGCAATTTTTTTCTTCTCCTTGCAAAGTGCTTAATGACTTTGTATGGAACAGAATCCATACATATGAGGAAGGAGGAAGTGAATATGGAAAATAATTGCTCATTTTGAAATGTGAATTGATCAAGTTTCTAAATTAAAAAAAAACGTATCATGTAGCCTGTTCTCAGATTTATAAGAAGTTGGCTATAGGGAACAGCAGTAGTTGTGTTTGTTACCATATTCAAATCGTCTGGGTTAACATGCCCATGTATCTTAGCTTAGACAGCTATAACAGAATACCACAGACTGGGGGCTTCAACAAGGAACACTTCTCACAGTTCATGAGCCTGGGAAATCCAAGATCAAGGTACTGGCAGAAATGGTTCCTGGTGATTCCCTTTTCCTGGGTTGCAGATTTTTGGATTCTTGCTGTTCCTCACATGGTTGAGAGAGAGAGAGGGAGAGCAAGAGAGCATGCAAGTATGCCATCGCCACGTGGGAACATGACAGTGATCAGGAGAGAGCACTCTGGTCTCTCTTCCTTCTAAGGATGCTAATCCCATTCTGGGGGCCCCACCATCAATACCTCATCTAAGCCTAATTGCCTCCCAAGGACCCCACCTCTACCTACCATCACAATGAGGGGAAGGGCTTCAAGGAATGAATTTTGGGAGGGCAAAACCATCCAGTGCATCATATCATGGAATGGATGAGAATCTGAGGACAACTGGGTGAACTGGTACACGGAAACTTCCGTTTAAGACACACCTGCACACCCAGTTGCCTTACTTCTGGTTAGAGCAAGGTGTGTCTCCTAAAATGATAAAGAGATTGAGAAGACTATCAAAGAAGGGTCCTGTCCTGAAAAGGGGAAATAATGGATTCAGAATGGCAAGGGATGAGACCTAGGATTTTCGGGCTTCCAAGTGGAGAATACTTTGAAGCAGGAATGGCACACGTGGATCAGGTGTGTTATCTATCACTCTCCTGCCTCGTGCCTCTAAGACTTATTGCTGAAACACTTTGTTCTCCTTCTCTGTGCAACCTCAGAATAATTTTTATCCCATATCTCTAGTGGTTATTAAGTAACAATTAGAGACAGGAGGTGAAATTTTCTTGCCACTGGGTCCCAGACTGAGTAACAAAATGCTGTGTCTCTGGATCAACCCCTACAGAGAATTATGTATAAACACTTGTTCAGAGTTCTTCCCTTCTGGTTCCTTGGAGGGCTGTTCTGGTCTCTTACATTTGCTTCTGGACGGCCATGACAGGTCTCGTGCCCTTCACCTCATGACTTCCTGACTTTCTGAACATCACCTACTCTCACTTCCAGCTTTGAGGAAGTAAACTGTTCACTCCCTTTGAATGAGTCACTGCTCTTATGCACCCACGTGCTTGGACAGCAAACCTGCTCAGTTTATGGAAGTGCTCTTTGCCTCTTGCTAACCTTTGCTTTCCAGGAGAACACTGATGAACAGTTGGCATGTGTAGTAACATAGCTGGATCTCAAAATCACTACACTGACTAGAAGAAGCAGATGTAAAAAAAAAAATAAATGAGTACATGGTGTTGAGTCTATATCTACAAAATTCTGAGAAGTGAGAACCAATCTGTAGTGAGGAGAATCCACATCACTGTTTGCCGGGGAATTGGGGCAGAGGGCATGCAGAGCACAGAGAGGGAGGGAAGAAGCATTGTGAAACTGTGAGGAAACTTTTTGGGGTGATGGTTTTTTGGCCATTAACTTGATTGTGGTGATGCTCTTTCACAGGTGTACCCATTTGTCAAAATTTAACAAATTGTTTGATCCTTTTGGGTTTTGCTTTTAAGCTTTGTTAAGCAACATAGAGAACCATTTCATCTAGGGTTATTTTTCCCCATTACTGAAGCAAAGCTATTTCAAATATTTTACCCAATACTCCATGAAATATGAGATTTTCCACTCTGGCTATTGGGAAAAAGAATTGTTCCTGGCCCCATGTCAGCTCTGGGGAATAATTCCTCTCCTTACACCCATGTGCTGATTAGTAAGTAAGTACCCAGCTGAAGACTTAGGGACCCCGTAAATCTCTGGGGCTCTCTGTCCACACAGTGCTCTCTGTCCTTTTGGTTTTCCCATATTCTCAGCTCCATTGTCTTGATTTAGTGAGACCACCAGTCTCTCCTGGACTTCTTTTCTCCTTCCTGTGCCATGGCTGGAAACTCCAGGCAGTAAGCTGGGAAGCCTTAGCGCTGGCCTCATTAACTTGCATCCTCTCACAGATCACTGTCCTTTATGGCCTTATGTTCAATGTCTCAGAAATGCTGTGTCATAAATATGTTGGGTTTTTTTAGTTGTTTTGGGTGGGAGGGTAAATCTGGTCCCTATTGCTCTATCTTGACCAGAAACATACACCTTCTTTTCCTTTGGATTTATGAGATGGTTTGGATCATTTAATGAGGGATTCCCTTTGAATTCTGTTTTTTAGAAATTGCCTTAGATGGCAGTTCCCGGGATCCTTTCTCACTGGGGTGACAGTGCATCTTTCTCCTTTCTTGTCCTCATTGCTTAGAGAAGAGAGTTTGGATCTCACACTAAAAATCTCCATTGTCTTACAACTGGCAGTATAAGGCAGTATTCTCAACTTGGAGGTCTATATGCTAAATAAATCTAACCTAACGGGGTGTGTGTCTGTGTGTGTGTGTGTGTTTGCTTGAACAGTCCCTAAAAGATGGAATTAATTTTCAAATTAAAGAATAGGAGCTCTCCCACAGATATCTGGATTTCTGGCTCCTCTTGAAGAGTCAGAAGACCTGACATCTTTGGCTCATGTTCCCACATGGTGCCATTTGTCTCGAATGTATGAGCAGTTGCTCCTTTTTTGAAGGGCTACATACTCTCTACTTTGACACTGGCCTCCCAAGGCCCCCTACCTCTCATTTCTGTTATTTGGCCCCAGGAAGCACGGGGATCTGTGGCTCCCCATGTGGAGAACAAGAGCCTGAACTTGGGTTCCAGAATGCTGGTTCAAGTCCCTACTCCGGCATTTGGCCACTCAACTGCAGTGCTTTCTCCCTCTGTATGCTCCTGGTATTACAGATGCACGTCTCGCTTCTTCTAAGTCCCTTACATTTATCCTCTACTCCCTCACAGATTCTGGCTTTGTGACCCAATTGGTTTTGCTTCTGATCTCAGGACCAGTTGCTCTTTCTTTGACATGTTTCACATCCAGGCTTCCTTTAAAAAGACTTTCTGATGAGTTCAGTAAATTATCATTATCCCTTTTGGACAAGTGCTTTGTACCAGGAGAATGTAGAAGCCAGAAGCCACTCTGGATGACTATAGGTTCATGGGTTACACGTGGGTCAAGTGCCTATTCTTGGGTCGATCAGCTTTGTTCACAGTATTGTGGATCCTATGATCAGCATAAAAGACGGTCAGCTTGCAGGGTACTTAGAGTAGAACAGATTTCTCTCCATTACCACATCTGATTCACTTTATATACTACCTAGGACATAGAATGTGTTCAAGCAATAACTTTACAATAAGGACGATAACAAAAGCAATAATAATTACAACAGTAATAGCTACCCACTTACTGTTTTTCCAGGTACTTTACACAAATTGACTCATTTTATCCCCATAATAACTCCAATAATTATGAACTTATTTTTTCCATTTCAAGGATGAGAAAACACTTTCAAAGAGTATTAGTGACTTTCCCAAGCTCATGTTAGGTCAGGAATGAAATTCAACCCCAGAGAGGTCAGATTCCAAAACTTTTTGCAATCAGGCACAGAGGGAAAACCAAGGTCCAGAAGACGGGTGTGTTGCCCAGAACAGGCCCATGGAGTAAGACTTACCACACTCATGTTGTGGGGCCTCTCAGGGAAACTGGGGGACTTTGTGACTGAAAGTGGGGAGGGCAGCAGGGGAAGTCCGTGGGATCAGAGTGGCTCCCCAGTAAGGCAGCGGTTTTGCATCATGGAAAACAGCACGGCTTCTGGTACCTGAGACGAGGGTCCCAGGCCATTTACTTGTTGACCAACCTTACAGAGGTACTCATAAAAAATCGCTTCCTTTCTTTAAAATAGGGAGAATGGTGTCCTGCCATAGCGTTACCAAGTTCACTTGGGGTAGTCTCTGTGAAAGTTTGTCAGATAGGGTGGGCGTTCGGTAACAATCCAAAGAGGGCTATGTGGGGGGCTTGGAGGGAATAAGACATGTCTGTTTTGTGTGGATGCTCAGTCAGTGATAACTCTTCAAGTTCCATAATCCTATATCTGCAATTCCTAAACCCAAAAGGCTCTGAAATGTAAAGTTTGGTGCCAAATGAATTTGGGGGCAAAATCTGATCTGAGCCAATAGGAGGCTATTTTTGAGTTTTATACCAGTTAAATTTGATAAGAGAATCCTGTGAAACACACACACACACATACACACAGACACATACACATGCGTGCCATATCGTATCTTGCTACTAAGGTTTGAAAATATCTGAATTCTGAGACTCCTCTGGCCTCAAGCATTGTGGATAAAGGATGGCAGACTGGGATGACTGGCGCAGTCCCGCTTTAGGCCTCCCTTGCTGCATGATGAGTCTCTGTGCAGAACTGGCAGCCTGTCTCCTTTAGCTTGTTCTCTAGAACCCATAGCATAAATGCCTGAGACATGGTTGGTTAACTGTCCAAGTGGATGAAAGAATGTAGGGTTTTGATGATGAAGAAATGAGAAATGGAATCCCAGAAAACAGGCAAGAGTATACATTGTTCTTTCCCCTTCTTTGCTTAGGTCTTCTAAAGGATTCTGAACATTTGAGGGGCCCGCATCATTCATGGATGGAGCTGGAGGAAGGGCTGGAAGCAGCCCCGGAATCCTGAAAAGGCTGTTCAAGGAACGATGCTGGCAGCAGTGCTGTGCTTCGTGATTCCATCAAGGAGCACAATTGCCTTTTTTGGAGGGCTGGCTCAGCCACAGCTGGTGTTACAAGCTTTGCAACCATAATGCAAGGAAAAGCTGGGAAAATCCCACAAAGTGAAATCGTATCTGCTTGTGGTCAAGTTGGGACTCCAAATTTGGACAGTGGAATTTGGTGGGAAAATGGGAAATGCATCAGGGGTTACACAGGGAACCTAAGATTTATCGCTATAGCAAGTGGCTATTTCCAGAGAAGGCAGCTAGTTGTGATAATCTTTCTGCAAAGGAGGAGAAGGGGAGGGACCCACAGCTCACTGCTGATGTGATCAACCTGTTAAAATCTTTGAACAAATGGAAAAATCAAAGTTGTTTCACGATACCTTTCAGATCACTGCGTACCAGGGTATATACGAACATTTAAAAAGCATGAAACCAATTGATTTGAACATAAAATGCTAAAGGCAGTTGAAGCAGTTGGACTAGGTGCCAAAATTGCATTTTGCCAAGTTTCTGTTTAAAGCTATTTAAATGTATCCCAGTGAGAGAGTTGGTGGCTAGAAATGGCCAGCTCAGCCCAGGGTAGTGAGGCCATCCAAGACCTGAAGTGTCGACTGGCTCAGCTCCCCTCCAGCTCTGGGACATTGGATTTGTCAGATAACCTATCTGAGCCTTGATTTCTAATTTGTAGTGTGGAGCCTTTTTAACACCTGCCCAGTTTGTTAAGGGCAAGCATGAAAGACCCTTGCCAGATGCCATTCACATGTCGTACCCAACAGGGATCTGGGGAAGCTTCACAATAACCTGCCCTCCGTGTTAGAAATGTTCTCACTGAACACACAATATTAAGCCAGGGACTGGCAGCTCAGGTGTTGGCTGATTCACAGCACTGAAGAATCAGGATGTATTATATGAAATTCTGGAGACCTGGTTTGTCCTGGAAGACGGGAAGCTCTGGAAACACTTGTCCTCATGGCAGTATAGCATCACTCAGAACTAATGTCCAGAAGAAGATGGGGGGGCGTGGATCAAGTACATTAGTGAACCCCAGAGTACGCTACCATGTGTCAGGAGGGTCCCAGGCCAGTTGGTTTCATCCTCATCCACGCACATGGTCTGCATAGCCCATGACAGCGTTTGAGATTTTGACCCTTACTGTAAGGCGCTTGAAGGCTTCAGTTAAGATTCTGATGGTTGTGGAGGAAGTTAAAACATGAAGCAATTATGGAACACAAACATCCTAATTGAAATCTATTGAATAAAATGACCCCAGTGATTTTGTTAGACTGGCCACAGACACAAGAGGCAACAGAAATCCCAAATGCTACCTGGGTGATATAAAATGGGCTGAAGGTGCAGAACTTTTTCAAATTTAGAATTTTTTTTAGGACTTTACTTATTTATTTGATGGAGAGAGAGAGAGAGAGAGTGAGAGAGAACAAGCAGGGGGAGTGGCAGGCAGAGGCAGAGGGAGAAGCAGACTCCCCACTGAGCAGGGAGCTCGATGTGGGACTCGATCCCTGGATCCTGGGATCATGACCTGGGCCAAAGGCAGATGCTTAACTCACTGAGCCACCCAGGTTCCCCTCAAACTTAGAATTCTAAGCAGTAGCTGCAGATTGCTGATTGGGAAGCGAATAGCCCGCGCTATCTAGGCTTGGGCTCATCAAGAAAACTTTCTGTGTTATCTTGATACCAGAATATTATTCAAGAATTTGAAGACGGTTAATGATACCAGCCCACAGAAGCCTGTCATTTTTTGTTAATTACAAACACACCTCTGACCTCCTGTCACTCAGCTTCTCCCTGTTTCTCCCCAACCAATGAGTGTCATCACCCAGCTTCTCCCTGTTTCTCCCCAACCAATGAGTGTCATCCCAGCTATCTTTTCTGTAAAAACACTCTATACTCCAGATGTTTTCTTTTATTTTTTTTAAGATTTCTTTATTCATGAGAGACACACAGAGAGGCAGAGACACAGGCAGAGGGAGAAGCAGGCTCCCTGTGGGGAGCCCAATGTGGGACTCAATCCCAGGACCCTGGGATCATGACTTGAGCCAAAGGCCGATGCTCAACTGCTGAGCCACCCAGGTGCCCCTACTCTAGATGTTCTAAACTATTTTGTCCCATGGATCTTTTTGCTAGTCAGGTGAAGCCTATGAATCTTTTTTTGGAATAATATTTTTAAATGCATCAAATAATATCTGTTGTTATAATAAATGTGAAATAATATGGTCTGCATTTTAAAATTCAGGATATACCAATTATATTTAAGTAGTCATCACAGTTAAAGTATTTGTTTTATAGTAACATGTAGGCTTCTTTATGAACATATCAAATTATAAGATCTAGCAGAAATTTAATAACTACTGTAATATTGAAGTGGTAATGAATATAAATGACATTTTGTGATGTTTGCAACAATTGCAACATGATATAAAAATACCTGTGATTTCCATTGATGACAGTTACAGTTACTGTTAATAATTTTGCAGTTTGTTGTTTACATTCAAACTTGAGAGAAATGCTAAATTTCAGCTCGAGATGAATGCAGTTAAGGATGTAGTTATTTTCCCAGCCAAATACTCAGAACCCCTGAATTCTATCTCTAGACTCTTCCCTTCTAAGAGGTGAAGCATGGGCTCTAGGGTCAGGGTCTGTGCCAAAATCTTCTATTTCCACTCCTGTGATCTTAGCCATGTAACTTGAGTGTGCTTTGGTTTTCTTGTCTAAGTGGTAATAATACCATTATTGGTCCATCGTTATGATACAGGTGCTGCTTGATGGCACCAGCTCTCAGTGGTGTCCTGGCTGGTGTCTGTCCCACCCTGTGCCTTTGGCTGTTTCTTTATGACTTCACTCTGGGCTTATGATGTACAGATGGTTGTTGGACAACCTGCACAACTCACAGTGGGATGGGGGGCTGAGTATTTGAATCTTCTGGCTGAGGGAGTGTAGGGAGCCAGCTTTACCTTCCTGCGTGACTACTTCAGAGATCCACAAATGAGCAGCCTGGCTCACGCTTGATGGTTCCAGTCAAAGTGAGTCAGAAGAAGCTTCGTTTTGTGAGTGGCATCCTTGAGCCTGAACTGAGAATTAGAAAATTCTGGCATGTGGCTGTGTAGATGGCATAAAACAACGAGCATGACATTTGCTTTGTTTTGTTCATTTTAGAGTCTCTTTTCTCTCTCTTCCCCTGTGTGTGTGTGTGTGTGTGTGTGTGTGTGTGTGTACTAAATGAGGGGGATCCCCGGATGGCTCAGTGGTTTAGCACCTGCCTTTGGCCCAGGGCATGATCCTGGAGACCCAGGATCGGGTCTCACATTGCGCTCCCTCCATGGAGCCTGCTTCTCCCTCTGCCTGTGTCTCTGCCTCTCTCTCTCTCTGTGTCTCTCATGAATAAATAAATGAAAAAAAATCTAAAAAAAAAATAAAATAAAAAATAAAAGAGAAAGATGATGTGTGTGTTGGTCAGCTCGAGCTGCCTTCACTGAATACCAGAGACTGAGTGGCTGAAACTCAGACATTTATTTCTTACAGTCTGGAGGCTGGGAACACTGGGATTGGGCCACCAACACAGTTGAGTTCTGGGGAGAACTCTTCTTGATCTACAGATGGCTGCTGCTTGCCTTTCCTGTGTCCTAATGTGGCTGAGAAGACAGATCATCTCTGTCTTTTTAGAGAGGCGTAAATCCCTCTCAGGAAGGCTCTGCCTCCCAAAGGCCCCAGCTCCAAATATCACACTGGTGATGAGGGCTTCGACGTAGGGGCTTGGGGAGGGCGCAGCTGTTCTGTCCATGGCAGGCTCCCAGGAATAAGCAGAGGGGACTCTTAAGGCACCCCGTGCGAGGAGGAGAGACAAGCATCTTTGCTCAATGTCCAGTCTTCTCATTTCTGAAGGAGTAAGAGAGGCAGTGGTTAGCAGCTGAAGTCAGGTGCCCTGTATGTGCTGGTGCATTTGTGTGTGTTATTTCCACTCTGTGGAGTGGGTGGTGTTTAGCTCTGTTTTACAGTTAGGAAAATGAGACATGGAATAACTTGCCCAAAGCTCTCAGCTAGTAAGGGGTAGGAAATGTGAACAGAGTGGGGTAGAGGCTTTTTTTTTTTTTTTTTTTTGGCCTGGTGATCCACTCATTCGTGGAATGCAGCTTTCCTTCGGTGCCTTGACCGCCCGCAGCTCCGGGAGCACGTGGAAGCAGCGCCCTGGTGGAGGACGTCACCCCTTCCCTCCCGGACCCTGGCAACAGGTGCAGTGGGGAGGTCTCCTAGCCGGTTCCACGCCCAGCAGCCTGGACGAGGGCCACCACAAGGGGTAAAACAATAGAAGAGGTGTTGAGCCCAGCGGAGACAATGGACTTGTTGGAGAGCAGTGGGAGCACGTGCTGGGGTCTCCTCATTCTGAAGGTGCCGTGCTGCATGGAGCTGTAGAGTGGTGTGGGTGAGGAAGGCAGTAGAGTGAGGAGGGGTTGGTGCTGCTCTCACAGTCCGCTCTGTGCACAGGGGCAGGAGGTGCTTGCCGGGCACAGCTGGGGCTGCATTAATGTAGAGCCCCTACTCCCTGCAAGAAGCTGGGTTGAGCACTTTTTCATGCAGTATTTGATTTCAGCCTTAGGACAACACCAGAAGGGGGACATGATAGCTCCTCATTCTCAGACAGGAAACTAGCTCCGAAAAATCTGGTACATAATCCAAGATTAAGACATTGCTAGGAGGCAGAGAGAGGAAGAAATGTGTACAGTTCTAGGTGCAGAGGGTGGAGGGAGGGAGAAAAGCTCGAGAGTTTTCTGTTCAGCAGCATATACTCAAAGCCCTGGTTTAATGATGGTTTTCCTGAGTCAGGTGTGTGTGACTGGGGTGCATGTGCATGTATGTGTGTGTGTGTGTGTGCGTGCGTGCACATATGTGTGTATGTATGTTTGAGGGATATGGGTGGCTTTTAAATTTCTCTTTACATTTGCTGTCGGTTGTATTTGTCAACAGTACATGATTTGCATAACATATGGCTGTTCCCCTCCAGAGCAAGTGTCCTTGAGCTGCCAGGAAATCTACTTGGGGTACCCTGGTCAGTGGCAGGTTTTTAAACATAATGCATATGGACTTGCTCTACACCCTCCTTCAGAAACAGCCAACTCCTCTTCCCCGTTCTCAACTTACTTTTCTAACTCTGTGGTGTTTTATCCACACCTTCTTCTATGGTTAGCTCCTCTGCTTCTTCAACCATTGGGGGGATCTATTTTTGCACACTGGCCTTCTCCTTGATTCTTGAGACTAAGTGGCCATTGCTCCATTGCTGTGGCTTCAGGGAGCACTGACATGGGGAACGTAGGACTGAAATTTATCCCCCACAAATTGTCAAGTCTGAGTTGGCTCTGTTATATGCCAGGGTGGTATAAGCACTGACTAGCTTGACTCAGTCGTGCAACTAGTCAATTCAATCAGGCAGGCTGACTTTTAGGGAATAAACAGGTTATCAATATGTGTTCAACATATTTATTGAGTACTGGGTTTATGCAGGCATGGCTCTAGACAATGGAGAAAGAGCAGTTAATGAGAGATAAATTCCTGTTCTTACAAAGCTAACCTGATGCAGAAGCTAGAAAATAAATACATGAAATACTTATGATGGTTAATTTTATGTGTCAACTTAGCTAGGTCATGGTACCCAGATTTTGGTCATATGCTAGTCTAGGCTTTTCTATGAAAGTATTTTGACTAATCTTTATATGGGCAGACTTTCAGTAAAGCAGATTACTCTCCATAATGTGGGTGGGCCTTGTTCAGTCAGTTAAAGGCTTAAAGTAAAAGAACCAAAGTCTCACAAAGAAATTCTGCTTGCAGATCACCTTCAGACTTGAGACTGTGTCATCAACCCTTTTCTGGGTCTCCAGCCTGCTGGCCTGCCCTGGAGAGTTTGGATTTGTCAGCCCCCATAATTTCATAATTTCATGAGCCAATTCCTTGAGATATCTATCTATCTATCTATCTATCTATCTATCTATCTATCTATCATCTATCTATATCTCCTATAGATTAATCCATCAAATATCTATTGTATATGTCTTGTTAGTTGTACCTCTCTAGAGAACTCTGATAAATACCTGTATATATGTATACGTACACACATGTGTGTATATACGTGTGTACAACTAAAATGATATGAAGACAAGGCAGAGGAAAGAGATGGCGAGGGATTGATACTTGAGATAGGGAGATTAAGAGAGGACTTTCAGATGGAGGGGCATTTGAACAGAGTTCTGAATGGAACAGGAATCAGCCTTGTGAAGACCTAGGAGACAGGATAGCAAGCACAGACCTCTGAGTGTTGGGTGTGCATGGCATGTCCAGGAGACATCGGGGTGAGTGTGGCAGCTCAAACAAGGCACCAGTGATCAGTGATGGGTGGTGTGGTCACAGATGTAGATTGTTAAAGGGCTTTGCTTCTATTCTAAATACGGTGGGAAGCCATGGGAGGGGTCTTCACAAAGTGAAGGCATGGGCTGACCTCCTCCTGGCTGCTGTGTGAAGAATAGACACAAGGGAAGAAAGATGGAGGCGGGATAATCAGAGAGGAAACCAATCCAGCTGAGAGGTGATGGTTGCTTGGACTAGAGCAGGGCTTCTCAACAGGAAAATCAGCCATAAGCCATTACCTTGAGGCAGTGTTATTTAGTGAATTTAGATACATGATTTTTTCCAATTAATTTGTAATATTTTTTTACTTGAAATTATAATTTCAATGTGTCTAATTTCAGATGTTAGTCACAATCTTATCAAAAAAATTTGACCATTCTTGCTTGGTTCTCTCCCTCATTAGCCGTTTCATATTCCCTGGCTTTCTGTTTTCCCTGTACATATTCCTTTCCTCTCAGACCCTTTCTCTTCACCCTGGTCCTCAGAAGCTTCCAAACATGGCTCTCAACAATCCCGTACAACTTCAGTGTGATTCTGAGAGCAATGAAGATAAAATATGAATGGGCTTAGGAAATAAGTCTTCCACTTTCATAAAAGAAAAAAAAAAGTAACACCGCTGCCAGGTCACCCAGAACAAGTTCCAATTCCCAAGAGCCAGGGAAGAATTTTCAAAGTAAAAAATCAATGGCTATGAAATTGCCCATTAGTCCGGGGGAGAGTTCTCTGTCTGTTTTCCCAGGGAACATCCATCTTGCTATAGTAATAGTGGCACAGACAATTTGCTGCAGTGAAGTTTATCTATAAGTGTTTTAATTAAAGTTCTGACAGCCAATTGAAGCCTTTTTTATTTTTTGGATGTATCGTATCAATCTTTTTCTGTCTGTGAAGGACCATGCCTGGGGAGTTTAATCTATTAGGGAGGCGTAAGTTAATGTCCTGGATGCATTAACCGATCAGGAAGGAAGGAACATCCATGGTTTTCTTTTTCTTTTAAGCTCAAAGTTCCATAAAGGCCTCGCTTAATAAATGTTTGTTGAGGTTGGTGAAGATTGCTCTGGGACTGTGGTAGAGAAGGGGGTAAGATTGGACATTAGTTGGCCTGGGTCTGTCTGTTGGCTTTGTCTCTCACCAGTCAGGTGAGAGATTGGGCAAGATACTAACAAATACAGGTTACACTCTTCTGTTTTTTTTTAAGTGGGAACAATGAATATCTAGCTTTTAGGGTTGTTTCACATTTAGCACTTTTCTCTCTGCCCTCTTTTACCACATTCCCAGTTTACACAGCTCATGCACTGTTCCTTGGGGCCAGAATACCTCTTCAGCAGCCTTACTAGAATGATCTGAAATAAAGGACCAAATCTGTCTGTTAATGACATAACCAAAAGTTTATCAGGAATTTTTCATAACATCATGTGGTCCAATTTTCACCTTGAAACCTCTTGGATAACCTGTCTGTCCACTTAGTCTTCTCAGCATCAACCCTGGAACTTTTCCTTTTTCCCAGTGGGAACATGAGGGTGAAATGGGTAGTGCCTGCTAGTTTAGTTTTCTCCTGTCCTCCTCTGCTAAACCTTTGACACCAGCAGTTGTCACGTTTGCCTCCACCAACAGTCATCTTCATTCCCAACTGGCTGTCTAGAGCAGTGATATTTTCAGTTTCTACCTCCTGAGAAGACACAGACCATGGGATGCTGTTGTCCTCTGAGTAAACAAACTATTGTGAGAATCAACTGAAGCAAAGGGGAGTGACTCTTTACCCAGTATGGCCTTGGTGAAAGGGTAGCTTCCCATCTCCCTGGAGTCTTAGATGTTTCTCCCTGTACGGTTGCCTTTTCCATGCTCTAAGAAGATGCCACAAAGTCATAAATGTGAGCTGGTCACATTAACTGTGAAGCACTGTATGCTTCTCAGACTGTTGTCTGCTTCAAAGTACTCTTTTTGGCAGACGGAGAAGCATGGGGTGATGGCAAGGGTTTTGGCTAGTTTAATCACAGCAGGGAGGATTAATAAGTTAGATACTTAAGGGAGGGATTGAGTTTTCATTACAGGACAGATTTTATGTTAGGTACCAGGGGATATGGAGAAAAACTAATCTCAGTACCTGTCCTTGAGGTGATCCAAATTTAGAAGAGGAGATGGACATGGCACACTTAATGAAAATACAACATGAAAAGGGCTGTCCAGAGTGAACAATAGTGCCACAGGAGACCCAAGGGCAAAGGGATGGACCTTGCTCTAATGAGAGGCAGCGCATCCTAAGGCTTCCCAGAGGCCATACCAGAACATAAATATCCTCGGAGTGGGAGCAGGTCTCTTTGGCATGCCACAGTGCCCATCACTCTAGAATAGCACCTGGCATGGATTAGGCACTCAAAAAATTTTTGATGAATGACTGATTTTGAGCTGTGAATTGGATAAAGGACACAGATAACTGACTTGAGGTGAGAGAAGTGTATTAGAACAGGCATTTCTGTGTAGTGCCTCAGATTCTTCTAGTGACTGCTAAGTGGGGGAATCTTCCTCCCCAGAACAATTACTTCCTTAGGTGGTTCTGTCCTTACTGCAAGGTATAAGGTTTGATCAAGTGATTAGGACAACTCTGCTGCTGTCTATTAGTCTCAAATACTTGATATCATTACTTAGCTTGGGTTTCTGGAATTGAATTTTGACGAGGATTAAAGGATGTAGGAAGGGGTAACTGCCTTTCCAGGATCACCAAGGGCATTAGCCTGACAGCAGCAAAAAGCCCATGTTCCTTGTGGTTATTGTCATTCAAACTCTCGCAAGCAAATGATTATATGACCTGTTGATATTAAAAGCAAAATTCAGTCCAGCACTTAATAAATATGTGTTGAATAAATGAATATTTCTAATCTGTTGCTCTATAGTTTCGGGCATTTTTTTTATGGGGATGGAACCGTAAATGATAGTACATTATCACTGGACCCTGATGTAGGTGCCAAGAAGCAGTGATTGTGGAAAAAAACAATACAATATTGGCACTCTAAAGAGTGGACTTCAAGTCCTGAGTCTGCCATATATGACTTTGGGCTAAACACTTCTGCTTGAGAAACCTAGATGATCTCCCTGAATAAGAGCTCCTTTGGGCTCTGAGATTCCGTGATTCCACCATCATCAGTTCCACGTGCATAACTCTAGTCAAAGGCAATGAGATTTTTTTATTCTTAAGGGATAGAGGCATTCACATTTGTATTTATATACCCTGTGGCATTGGAATCAAAGAAACACAAATAATTAGAACTGGTCTGAGGATTTCATTTTTATGCATAGGAGAGTTCAGAATGGGAATTGACTTGCCAAGAGTCATGGAGTAGGTTTGGATACAGACCTGCAACTCAGGGTTTCTGATCCTCATTCCAAAATTATCTTAGGTTTCCACCATAACAATAATCAATAATAGTGGCATTGTGTTGGAAGAGGTCAGACTGAGGTACATGGAGGTCAATGACTTGTCTAAATGATGTATTGGTCTCTGTGACCTTGAATAAATTGGTTGTGGGTTGTGGAGATCTATTGGCTTGGTTTTCCCATGGTAATTGTATTGCTTGTTCTGAGATCAGCTCATCTTGCATGTTGGACATGTGCTTATGGTGTCCAGAGGACAAGAAATAACCAATCCACAGGCTCAGCTGGGTCTCCAGCAGCATGTGTATCATAGCCAGTGTGTATACCACTGCCAGATCTGACGCTGGCCACTCCTGTCCCCAGATCCCCTAGTCCTCACCTTAGGGAAATCTGTGATTTAGGACAGGTAAAAGAAAGAAATAACGAAGTTAAGTCCAACAGTATTCTCCTCCTGGGGTTTAGATAAAGTTGACCTAAAATGCTTTGCTTGTCTTATGGTTGAGATAACTGGGCACATCTTACGGTTTATCTGAGAGCATTCCATTTAGAATGATTCAGAGAACCCAAGGTCATCTTTGGCTTTGTTGATGTCCAATGTCGAATATGAGTGGTTCTTGAACATTTTCAAGACTAATTATGTTTGTACATTGGCTGTAATCCATGTAAGAGTTCAGATCACTTAATATAGTGAATAGAGATGGAGACAGGGAATGAGTTTCATGAAATAAAGCCTTCTAAAACATTTCTCAAGGAGTCTGCATATACAATAGCCTCCCAGTTGAGAGAAAGCCAGAGGACCTGGGTTTTCAGTCAAAGACTGTGCTGACTTTATTCCACTAAATTCAACAAGTGAGACACACAATAACCTACAAAGGGGATGTGCAGGAAGATGGAGGAGGGAGCAAACTTTGATGAGCAAAAGAACTTTGGGAAGATTTCTTCAAAGAGGTGAATTAAACTAGCTTCCCCTCCTCCTCCCATTTTATTGAGACTGAATTGACATGTAGCCCTGTGTAAGTTGAAGGTAGACAGCATGATGACATGATTCACATATATGATGAAATGGGGGCCACAGTGAGTTTAGTTAACATCCATCATCTCATGTACATTAAAAAGAAAATTAAAAGGAAAAATGTTTCTTTTCCTTGTGTTGAGAGCTCAGAATGTACTCAATTCATTAACTTTCATATAAACCATACAGCAGTGCTAACTAGTTATCATGTTGTACTTTATATTCCTGGTACTTACTACCAGGAGTTTGTACCTTTTGGCCACCTCCATCCAATTCCTCTCCCCACCTCTGGTGACCTCACATGTGATCTCTTTCTCTAGGAGTTTGAGTTTTTTTTTTTTTTTTTCAAGATTCCACTTTGTCTTTGTCTGTTTGACTTATTTCATTTACTATAATGCCCTTAAGCTTCATGTATGTTGCTGCAAATGGCAGTATTTCCTCCTGTTTTATGGCTGAATGATATCCTGATGTGTGTGTGTGTGTGTGTGTGTGTATACACATCTTCTTTGTTCGTTCGTTGTTGGACACTTAGGCTGTTTCCATGTATTGACTATTGTAAGTAATGCTGCTGTGAACATGAGGGTGCAGATAAATCTCTTTGACATAGTATTTTTGTTTCCTTTGGGTATATTCCGGAGTGGAATTGCTGGATCACAGGGTAGTTCTATTTTTAGTTTTTTGAGGAATTTCCAACTGTTTTCCACAGTGGCTGCACCAATTTACAGTCCTACCATAGTGCACGTTAGACTAGCTTCTTATAAAGGCTAAGTATATAGGATAGGAGTTAAAGGCTTGAATTTTGAGTGACCCTGAAAACATTACTGACCTCTGTTTTCCTGTGAGAATCATGTGAGATCATAAAGTGGGAATCATGATGGTGCCTATGCTTAGGAGAGGGAAGAGTAGTTAACTATTCTGTGTTATATGCATAGTATGGCGCCTTATGTAGACCAAATACTCAGTATGTTAGCCCTCATCAGTATTATGCTCCGGAACAGTGGCTTTCAGAACTGCAACCCTGCATGAGAGACTCCTTTTGGGTGGGTGGGTATATGCTGAATATTAAGCTTCAGGTCCTCAATTCCATATTCTGCTCTGTGATGCTATGGTTTATAGTTGGCAACTTCCATTTCTCCTTTGCTGCTGGCTCCCTGTTTCTCCCAACAGAGGCCTTTGGGAGAAGCTGGAAGGCAGGAAGAGGGAGTCGAGGCTTCTTCTTTCTGTTGGTTGCTCTTCCTTTGGGTCCCAACCACAGCCCCTCATCCCTGCAACAGCAGTTAATTCTGGTTCCCAGCTTCTTCTTCTTCTTTTTTTTTTTTTTAAGATTTTATTTATTTATTCATGAGTGACAGGGAGAGAAAGAGAGAGAGAGGTAGAGACACAGGAAGAGGGAGAAGCAGGCTCCATGCAGGGAGCCTAATGTGGGACTCGATCCTGGGACTCCAGGACTACGCCCTGGGCTGAACGCAGGCGCTAAACTGCGGAGTCATCCAGGGATCCCTGGTTCCCAGCTTCTATGCAGATTCTTGTGCTTTCACTATGCTCCTCAGAGAAACCTGACATCATCCTTCATTTTAGGATTGAAATTCAGTTCTCCAGGGCCATTGCTCCAAGCTCCCAAAGGGACAGAGAAGTAGTCAGACAGTCCCCCCACCCTAATGGGTCTGGGTCCCCATTCCCTACAGCCATGTCTCTTAGCTTCTTGCTTCTTTCTTGCAGTCCACCCCAATGTGGCCGCTTGCTGCCATATTTTCATTGCATTATCGTTCCCACTTTTTCATTGTATTATCATTCCCACTTTTTGATCTGTCAGCCCTCCCATGACTTTTCAGCCATGTCTCCATATTCATTTTCCTCATTAACAGTGCGGTTTTGTTTTCCCAGCTGGAACTGATTGTGTCTGGTAAGCTCTGTATGCCTAGAAGTGCCTTCAAATTCTCCCATTTCCTGGGCTGTGGGGTCCTGCTGCTTCCTGGTCACCAGTCCAGGAGCTCAACCTCTGCTGTTCTTCCTTCTGTTCTTCCCATAGAAAGGTTTCTCTCATTTTTTACAGATGAGTCTTTTTCAGAGTTTATGATATAAAGTTGTTTTCCTCTTTCAGATGGTTGTGAAAGGTATTTCTTAGGCTACATCAGCCTGGTAGATTGGTCAGAGATAGATAAGAATGACTCCCCAATTCCTTGGGTGCACAGTCCTTCGAGTGTATGTTTCACTCTCCTGTGGTGGCCACTGCTCTGCACATCCTTGCATCTAGGGCAAGCAGCCTTGATGCTGGGTACAGGAAATAAGTCCCTGAAATGACTCACTTGCTTGACTTTCTTTTTCTTTCCTTCCTCCTGGAAGACAGTATGGTGAACTGGCTGGTAATTTGGCCTGGGCTCCAAAGCTAAATAAGCCTAGGTTGGAATCTTGGCACCATTCTTCTTAAATCTGTGACATGGGGCAACTTACTTAGTCTCTTTATGTATATGCATAACAGTGCCTTTCTTGATAGGCATTTCTCTCTTCATCTACCTTTTTTCATTAGATACTACAGTAGTAAAAAAAAAAAAAAAAGGTTCTACAGTAGTGCCTTTCCCAAGAAGATAAAATAACATTTGTAAGTGCTCAAACAGTGCCAGACATATGGTAAGTGATTAATAGGTATTAGATCTTATTATTCCCACCCTACTGCAGAAACCCCTCCCAGAGAGCTGAACTGGGCCAGACTGACCTCATGGATGCTTTACCAGATCCATCTCTCTCTCTTCTTTGGCATCCTTTAGATTTTTTCCTATTGGTCTTTTGTCTTGGGATACAAGAGTGTTCTGGTTAAAAGTAGGAGTTTGAAAGCCTGGCATCTCCAGAAAGAAATCCTGGCATTATGGAATAACTCATGCTTGCGCTCTGTGTATGTGTGTGTGTGTGTATTTAAGATTTTATTTATTTATTCATGAGAGACATAGAGAGAGAGAGAAAGGCAAAGACACAGGCAGAGGGAGAAGCAGGCTCCATGCAGGGAGCCCGATGTGGGACTTGATCCCGGGACTCCAGCATCATGCCCTGGGCTGAAGGCAGTGCTAAACCACGGAGCCACCCGGGCTGCCCATATATATATATATATATATTTTTTTTAAAGATTTATTTATTTATGTTAGAGAGAAAGAGAACACATGCTCAAGTAGGGGGAGTGAGCCACCCAGGCACCCCAGAAATAATCAAAATATCAACAACTATTATGATGTTGGCCCTAAACATGGGACAGCATCCCGGAGACCCTCCTGATGTACCAGGTTAACTCTTGAGTTACCATGACATAGGGAAGGCCTGGTGTCCTGGTTTGGGGAGTTACGTGTGTGTGAGTCTGCTGGGCTTGTATGGGGGAAAACACTTGGGGGCTTGGGGCAGCTGCCATTGATCAACTAGTATGAAGTACCCCAATATCTAACAATCAGTGGGACTTTCTCTCTGCATGCCTCCAGGCAGTAAGTCCTGACTATGTCACCTGCTTATTCTGTCATCTGGGAGATCACCTACCCTTTCCAAGCCTCAGTTTATATAGTATCTATCATTACATATGTAAGTGCCCAGTGATAATGTTATCATTGTCACTAATAATAACTGTTACTCTTAATATATATTCTTCTATCCTTTACTCCAGTTTGTTTCAACCTGGGTGTAAATCCTATGTTTCCACTGGCATTTTGGTTCAAGGTACCCTGATTTTTATGTTAAGCAGGGAAAATATTACTCACCAATGATGGCAGTTGATGGTTCAGAAATACAAACTTATGCTCAGCATATCAAATTTGAGTTTAATTCCTCCCCTGAGATTATTACCACACACTGGTATTCAGATCCTTTTTCCCTTCCAGGGTGCCCTGGCAGAGACTTTGCAAGGTTCAAGCCAGGTCTGCATAATACTCTCCGATAAATCTCTGGCTTTGTCACACTGTGGAGCTGCTAATAAAGAGAGCAGGCGGGCATTGTAGCAGGGCTTTCTTTGGTCAGAGAGCCCTAACAGTGTGTCAGGATTATATAATTCACCCTCCAAGAGAATCCAAAAGAGAGATAAATTGTTTGGTTGGGAGAAATTAACCGCGGATTGATCCTATCTGTTTTAATTTAGCACAGGATGGCCTAGACTACTCTAAGGAGCAGATGGGCTATTGATCTGACAATAGGATAATCAGAGCATCAAAGCTGGGGGTGGGGAGAGATTTGGAGCACTTGGGGCTTTGCCAGAGTGGCCTTCCTGGAACAAAAGTTATCCCTTAATTGAGCAAGCGCCTTTGCCTACTAACAGGTCTTATCAGGGCAAGTACTCCCTAGGCCCGGACCTGGCATCTGCATGGAGCTGTCATTTTAAAGAGGCCACGTCTTATGCCAGGTTTGCTGGCAGAGAGATGCAGCTTGGCAGTGGGAGAGGGATAAACTGTGGAGGAGGGGACGTGTGGGTGGATACTGCACTGGGGGGCGGGCACTGTAGAAAGGTGGATATATTGAGAGGAGAGCTGGAGAGAGAAGCAGCTGGTGGAACTCATAGGGTAGGGTCTCTCTCTCTCTTTCTTTTTTTCTTTCTTTTCTTTCTCTTTAAAGATTTATTTATTCGTGAGAGACACAGAGATAAAGAGACACAGGCAGAGGGAGAAGCAGGCTCCATGCAGGGAGCCTGATGTGGGACTTGATCCCAGGACTCTGGGATGACTTGAGCCAAAGGCAGATGCTCAACCGCTGAGCCACCCAGGTGCTCTTCTGTCTTCTTTTTCTTTTAAAGATTTGTTTATTTTTTATTTTTTTTTAAGATTTGTTTATTTTGAAAGAGAGACAGAGACAGAGAGACAGACAGAGAGAGAGAGTATGTGTGAGCGAGCAACTGAACCGGAGAGGCAGAGGGAAAGAGAGAATCTCAAGGAGACCCCCTGCCGAGCTCTACTCCGGCTTATCTCACAACCCTGAGATCATGACCTGAGCCAAAACCAAGAGTTGGGACACTTAACTGACTGAGCCACCTGGGTGCCCGTCTTCCTTTTTCTAAAAGAGATTTCTGTGCCTCTTCCCCCAGTCTGTATCATTTCTGTCTTGTCTCTGGGTAAAGTCCCCTCCACACCTGCAAGGACAATAACTCTGTGATTGGCCTGTTGAGGCTGTGCTTCCTCCGAGGAGCCAGGCCAGAGATGTGTACTGAGGCTGAGTGGCTTCAGCTGGGTCAGGGCCCCCCACACAGTGGGGTCACACTGTCCCATTGTCTTGAAATGTTGTAGGTGAGATTTCTCCTTTGGCTTACACAGAGTTAGGAGCCTGCTGCTTCAGGAAGCTTCCAGATGGGTCAGGCGAACTTCCTCATGTACTACAATGACCTCTATGTCAGGACACCCTGACACGTGAGCCAGTTGAAGTCAGCCAAGGGCCTGAGGACCAAAGGTCATATGAAGCATAGAGAGGCTCAGAGAAAGGGCAGATGATTCAGAAAGTGACACTTGAAGTAGAATCTTGCAGGCTTCCTGTGCCTGACTGGTAAGACCCTGGATTTCCTTCCTCCGAGGGCCTCTTTCCAGGTGTGGGGATGGTGGCAGGCCATGGAGAGCTGTGCTCAATTCTGAGTGGTCATCCATCAAACTTCTAGATCCTGTAGAACTAGCAGTGACCTCACTGGGCTCATGAAACTTGCATCCCTGCAGGAAGAGAATGACAGTAAAAAGCACATCTTAGGCATTGAGTGCTAGGGAGATTTTTAAAAAAATCCTAATTATGTAAAATTTTTAATCTTCATTTGAGTGTCAAAATGAAACTTGAAGACTCAACCAAGGTCACCTACTCTAAGTATATAGGGTTAGTTGAATGGGCAGTTTTATAAATTTGTCTTTTCTGATGTTGAATTCGACTTTATAGGTAGGAAAACAGAGACATGACTAAACCTACATACTCAGTTTGGATTCTTCGCATAGCAAAGCCTGCTTTTTTGCTTCCATTTCCTGTTCATTTGAGGGAAAATGGGATTTTTGATGCCCTAAATGATAATGATTTCTTTTTTCCGTCTAAGAGAATATCAACTAGAGGAACAGCTAGGTTCTTGCCATAGTGGAAAAATAATAAAGTTATTAATAGCCGAACAAATGCATCTTGCTGGGAAATATTTTGGACTTTCAATGGTCTCACAGCGACGGAATATTCCTTGAACCTAAAACCTTTTTTTTTTTTTTTTTTTTTTTATCCCTTTTGGATTTTTTAACAAAAAGACCAACATGCCTTTCAATTAAAATTGCCGAATCATTTGAAGTTACGCTGCTCGGACCCCAGTGTAACCAAGGCCCTGAATGCACAGAACAACGAAGCCTACATGTTGCTGTCCTCTTGTTCAAAACCCTGGGCTAATTTCCCTCTGCCTTTCTCCTTTTTCAACACTGCTGTGCTTACTGCGGCTCAGAACTCTCAATCTGTGACTGTAAAAACAATAACCCTTACACAAACATGGCGAGCAAAAGACGATAGACTTCTTTATATATATATACATATATATTTGTATATATATGTATATGTTACATATGTAACATATATATTTTAATATATTCTTTTATATTTCTCTATATTTTATGCTTCTAATACAACTTTGTCATGAAGGGGATCTCTGCACTGATGCTTCCATGCTACTTAGTCTGATGGAAAATGGGAATCAAGCCCACTGACAGCTGCAGACCCTCATGTAATGGTTTTATGTTTGATGGAGTGATCTAGGGATAGCTTGGTATAGGTGAAACACAGATATTGGACTCCACAAATCTGAATTCTGGCCCCAAGCTAACTGTGTGACTTCAGATAGGGTGTTAGTCAGGGTTCTCCAGAGGAACGATTAACATCCAGATCCTTTTAAGAGAAGTCCTACAGTCTGCCGTCTGCAAGCTAGAGGTCCAGGAAATCTACTGATGTCATTCAGCCCAAGTCCGGAGGCCTGAGAATCATGGGAGCTGATGGTGTAAATCTCAGTCCATGGGCAGGAGAAGGCCGGTGTCCCAGTTCAAGTAGTTGGGCAGAAAAGGTCAAATTCTCCTTTCCTCTGCCTTTTTGTTCTACTCAGTCCTTCAAAAGATTCAATGATGCCTACCCAAGCAGGGCAGTCTGCTTTACTCTATTGATTCAAATGCCCACGCATCCAGAAGCACCTTTATGGGCATACTGGATGTGATACTTAGCCAGATATCTGGCTAGCACTGTGATCCAGTTAGGTTGATGTATAAAATTAACCATTATAGACTGCCTTATTTTCCTTGGATTGTTTCCCCTTCTTTAAAGAGGGAAGTAACAGGACCTACCTCTTCCAGTTGTTAAGAAAATTAATGAATTCACATATTTAAAACATTTGACATTGTTTAATGCCTAGTAAACATGACCATAAGTGTTAGTAATTGATAACTCTGGATCTCAGTTTTACCTTATGCCACTTGAGTTATTTTATTTTATTTAAGATTTTATTTATTTATTCATGAGAGACACAGAGAGAGAGGCAGAGACATAGATAGGTAGAGGGAGAAGCAGGATCCCTGTAGGGAGCCCGATGTTGGACTTGATCCCAGGACTCTGGGATCATGCCCTGAGCTGAAGGCAGACACTTAACCACTGAGCCACCCAGGTGCCCAGCTTGGGTTGTTCTAATATCCTGAAATTGAGCTGTGTTTTGTAAATAGTAATGTCCTATGCAAATGGAAACTAATTTAGCCCATGTAATTTTTTTTTAAGTTTGAACTTTTGTATTTAGGCAGTCTGATTTTTTCCCACTAACTTAATCACTCTCCAATTAATTCAAAGAAAAATAACCTCCAAATAGACCCTGATCTTTTTTTAAGATTTATTACTAGTAGTTGGCATTGAGAGACTTCAGAAGGATTTTTATTAAAGATATTATGCAAAAATCAATACAATGCATTAAAACAATTAGGAAAATATGACAAATAAGCAAAACAGCTCATTATTCATTATAGACCTGAGAGGTACGAAAGGACCGTTTGGAACCCTTAGAGATAGACTTCAGGGACAATTCAGTGCAATTCAGTCTTAAAAATTTAGTTGAATTGCTCACTGAGTACCAAGTATCAGGTACTAGACCAGAACAGGAGGGGTACACATTTAAGTTTTCTGCCCTCAAGGAATTCTTAGTTTAGGGTGGGGGGAGATGGATCCCTATCATACGAGACATTATGAGGTGGCCTAAATTTTCTGTGATTTCAGAGAAGAAAAGATCTTCCACGAAGTGAATGGGAATGGAATCTAGTTTTATTTTTTATTGAGATAACAATTTATGTACAGGTAAAGCGATCCTATTTAGTGTATAATTCTGTGAATTCTGACAAATTTATACTTGACAACTACATGACAAATATATGTGACCATCCCTGCAACCAATATATAGAACAGTGCTATCACCAGATTCTTCCATTGTGCCATTTTGTAGTCAACCTTTCCCCTGCTCCCAGCCTCTAGAAACCACTGATCTGTGTCTTGTCCCTATAGCTTTGTGTTTTCCAGAATGTCATGGAAATGGAAACACATAGCATGTAGCCTTTGAGTCTGGCTTCTTTTGCTTAGCCTAATGAGAATTTCAGATTTGTCTGCATCATTGCATGTAATTGATATTCTCTTCTTTTTATTGGCAGATAGTATTCCAGTACATGTCTGTGCCACATTTTGTTTATTTATTCTTCAGCTGAAGGAAATTTGAGTTGTTTCTAGCCTGGGGAGATAATGAATAAAGCTGCTATAAACATTTGTGTTCAGGTTATTGTGTGAACTTAAGTGTTCATGACTTTTGAGTCATATGGAGAGTATGTGTTCATAAGAAACTACAAATCGGTTTTCCAAAGTGGATGTTCCATTTTGCATTCCCACCTGCAAAGTCTGGAGTTCCAGCTCTCTGTTTCTTCACCAGCACTTGGTGTTGTGAAGTTTTTTTTTTTTTCTCTTCATTTTAAGCATTCTAATATGGCTAACACTATCTCATTATGATTTTAATTTTTATTTCTCTAATGACTAATGATGTTGACTACCTTTCTATGTAGCACATTTAAGTTTGGCAAGTATAACTATAATGTCATTATAATCTTTTCTAATTTTTGGAAATTTGTTTTTTAAAAAATTTTAACTGTTATCAATAGTGATATAATATGTATCTTTCCTTATAAATGGACCAAAAGAGATACATTTTTACATTCTTTTAAAAAATGTGTATTTATTTATGCATGATATGTAGAGATTACTTAAATAAAAATATATATTTTTTCAAACTCATGACCTCAAGCTCAACAGTTGCATGCTTTTCCCACTGAGCCTGCCAGGTATCCCTAAATTTTAACATTCTTTTTTTTTAATTTTAACATTCTTGATAAAACTATTCAAGTTAACTGTATCAAATTTTATAACCATTAAAAATATATAGGAAGAGCTGAGTGATAGTTTCAATATATTTAAAACATTTTTTAACAGATTTTTAATTTTTTTGTTTTTTGGGTTTTTTTTGAATTATTATTTTTAAAATTTTATTTCGAGAGACAGAGGTTGTTCACAGGTTGTTCTCTTCTTCAGAGAAGCGGAACCAATAGGACATATCAGTATACATAGACTTATTTTAAGCAATGGCTCTTAAGATCGTAGAGGCTGGCAAGTCCCAAGTCAACAGAGTGGACTGGCAGGCCAGAGACCCAGGAAGGGATGTGTAGTCCAAGTCCAAGGCAGGCTTATTTCTTGCTTAGAGGATCAGTCTCTTTTTCATAAGGCCTCCAACTGTGATAGCACGAAGCCCACCCACATTAGGGAGAGTAATCTGCTTTCCTCAAAGTCTACTCATTTAAACGTTATTATATCTTCAAAAACATCCCTTTACAGAAACATCTAGAATAATGTTTGCTCAAGTAGGAGTATTGTGGCCCAGCTAATTTGACATGCACAATTAATCATCACAGACATCATTCTTGCCTCTGAGGGCCTTACGATATTGAGTGAGGCATGCAAGTAAGAAAATTTACTGCCCTATGTAATTATTGTTAATCTTAGAAAGAAATTCCAGATGCTGTGGAGGGACAGAGGAGGGGGCAGCTATTCTAACCTGAGGGCGGCCGGGAGGAACTTCTCAGAAATTGGACATGCAAGCTGGATCTTGAAGATTGAGATGCATAAAGGCTTGGCAAGATTGAGAAGAGCACAACATGTGAGAAAATACAAGAACTGGATGAGAGAAATGAACACACACAAAGGTCACTGTATTCTCGATTGAAAATTGAGGGCTGTCAAAGACAGCCTGGCTATTCTGATCGACCAGAATATTTGTTCATATTAATCATTGAAGTTCTAGGGGCAGCTATGTAAGTCTCTCATAAAGTTCAAGTCTGAAATTGTTCTGTCTGAAACAGTCTCTTCCTCAATGCATAAATTTCTACCATTAGAGATACCTTCCTTTTGCTACAGTTGTCTTCCAGCATGGCTTTTATTTCAAATAATATGATGTCTTTTAATGAATATGTGCCTGACATTGTAGCAACACTGTATCTAACATAAAACCTTACATATTAGATAATTTTATGTCCATATGAAAAGTGAGAGGATGGAGAGTTTCAGTTGGGTTAATTACTTGTCTATAATTATATAGGTAGTCAATTGAAAAGTTAGGATTTGAATCCAGGATTTTCTGGCTCTAACTATGTCAGCTAAAACTTGTCTATAATTATATAGGTAGTCAATTGAAAAGTTAGGATTTGAATCCAGGATTTTCTGGCTCTAACTATGTCAGCTAAATCTGTAAGTGGCCACTAGAAAAATGAATACTGTATCTAGACCATTAACTGCAATGAATGAAACAGGTATGTGTACATGTGCATATACCTGTGTGACAGGTGGGACCTGCAGTGAATTGTAGAGATCATGATTTATCCAAAAAGGCAGGTGTTACTCAGCTCTAGCCAAATGTTCCCCCTGAGAAACAGGCCCTGCATTAGTAGAGCTCCAATTTTAAAGAGAAATCAGGATTCTTTTTTTTTTCTTTTAAAATATCAAGTCTTATTTTTTGGTGCTGGCCCCAATACATAAAAACAGCACAGAGGCCAAATAAAACACCTCTAGTGGCTGGGTGGTACCCAGGAGTCACTAGTTTTTGATTTTTGTTCTATCCTATTATTCCTCCCAAATATATGTAAATAATTCTAACACATTACCATTGGAACACCTCAGAGTGTTTAAATATGTAGTAATAATATTTGTGAAGCCAAATGTTGTCTCATATGACTTTCATCATAACCAAGTAAGGTAGACAGGGAAATAATCTTCACACTCCTATTTTCCTTGAAGACACCAGGGTTAAAGGGAATTAGCAAACTTGTCCTAGGACACTCATGATGGAAAAGGGACTTGTATCCTCCAGCCTAACACAGCCCCCATTATATTGCTTAATTGTCTTCGACATTGTCAATGGGTATAAACTTTCAGTTCTATAAGAGCAAGTCTAGAGACCTGCATCATGTGCAGAGTTAGCAATACTGTGATGTACACTTGAATTTTTGTTAAGTGAGTAGATCTCATGTTAAGGATCTTATCATAATTTTAAAAAGTTAATAAAAATTAAAACTTAGTGTCTAGAGTGAAAGGGGAAGGAGTCAATGACTTTTTATAGGCTCATGTTTGAGGAAACGAGAGAAATAGAAATACAGGGAGAAATGGTCAAGAATTGGAGCTAAGCTGGTAAGTCTAGCTACTGTCACACTGCCTAGAAAGGTGTAGGGTGTGATATACCCAGACACTAGCCCAGGGCTTGTCCAAAGTGTGCGTCAGTCCAGGGTCTGATGGGATCTCTCTGCTTACAGTGACATTAGTGTTGAGAGAAACTTTGGGATTATCTAATGATTCATTCACTGAATACACAATTGCCAAGAACCTACCATGTTCCAAGTGGCACATGGCTCCTCCCTTCTCACCTCGAATTTCAGAGAACTTCAGATCTATAAGCTTTGGCTTTGGAACTTGATACACTGAAGAATGATATATATTTTAAGATTTTATTTATTCATTCATGAGAGACATAGAGAGAGAGAGGCAGAGACACAGGCAGACAGAGAAGAAGGCTCCATGCAGGGAACCCAACGTGGGACTCGATCCCAGGTCTCCAGGATCACACCCTGGGCTGAAGGCAGCACCAAACCGCTGAGCCACCTGTGCTACCCTGATTGATAAATTTTAAAACAGAATCACTTTTTTGTTCAGTTTGCTCTAATGCTGGAAGTGGTTGTCCTTGGGTGGGAGTGAGGAGATAGGAATTAGGCTCTGGAGACAACCTCCTCTTCTGCTTTAAGAGACTTTGCTACCTCCAGCAGCTTTTTACTGATTCCTTTACACCAAAAAGGGATAGATGGGTACCTAAAAATCTGAATAATATGTAAAGGACAAATAACTCAATTCCTAGTGTTAGTTGACATACTCTTACTTCTCTACCTTCAGTAAAATACAGTGTGATATGATAACTGGACAATGTATTATGATAGACAGAACACCAGCCCTTCTGTTTGAAGAGATTCTGGAGCTCTATAGAAGTGAGGGGTTTAGTTTACAAAGTCATATTTGGTGTCTCCTACTTGCCAACTTCTGTATAGGCCTTGGGGATAGAGATGGGAGCAAGGGTCCTCTCCAGTAGCTCAGGAGGGATGACAGACCTGTAAAGGGGACTTCAGCACCATAGAGTGAGTGTCAAGGGGAGGACCTGAGGGCTCATAGGAGGACCTGAAGGCCAGAGCAAGGCAAGGCAAAGGAAGCAAATAAGAAGTAGACACAGGTAGAGGAAGGGAATGGATGCATAGGGGGCAGGTAGGAGTGTGTAGGCAGGTGCACTCAGGCAGGACAGCTGAGGAACAGAAGAGAAGGAAGTGAAGGCGACATAAAGGGCCACCAAGTCAGGGACTAGGGACCACAAAGATAGAACATGTGCTGAGAACAGAGCTCCAAGCAACCATCTCAGAATTAGCCGACTCCAGTATCAGCATCTCTAGGATGCAATCCTGAGGAAGCATTTTCTTCTTGTGCCCTTCCCAGGAGGAGGGGACAGGAGCGAACCCCCTGGCTAAGATCACAGGAGCCTGGTGGGAGTATTTGGCTAGCAGAGGCCAGGAGTGGACGGGAATGAGAGGAAACTTCCTACTCACAAATTATCTAGCATTTTGGTGAGTGATTCTAGGCCATATCCTCTCAAATGATCTCAGCTGGTGAAATCAAGGAAACTTTTTTAAATTTTTGCCACATGGCATAAACTATTCATGGAGTACAGTATCCAAGTTCGGTTTTACTCAAACATTTTTATCCATAAGTGTCCGAAAACAGCCTATATCATTATGGAATTTGGTCTCCTGGGCTGATGGTGGTGGCTTGGCTTTTTCTCCAGTTATGACATATATTTACAAATGCAAAGCAGACTAATGTTTCCACCCCTTGTCTCCCTGCAGAGGAAAGTTACAGATAATATTAAAAATTTTAAGAGACTACTATACAGAGGGGCAGAAGGCACATAGTAAATGCTGCTGCCCACCATTTCCACACAAACTGCAATATTTTGATATTCTTGGATATGTTTCTCTGTGTTGGTGGGTGGGAGTCATTATGTTGGGAAGTTATTAAAGCAGCCTCAGGTATTTAGAAAGCCCATCCTAGAAAAACAATATAACTTAAATAAACATTAATAACCACTCACAAGGCTGGTATTATTACATCTGTGTTCTAGATGAAGACACTGAAGCTTAGGGAGCTTAGTAGAACCAGTGAATGTAGAACTCTAGGGCTTTGAAGTTCCACTCTCTGATTAAGTCTCAGCTCTGCGCTCCCCAACTATGAGGTCATAGGTAATTTACTCTCAACTTATCTTCGCCTGTTTTTCTTCATGTCCATAGTCCTCCCTGCTCCCTCCATGAATACCCCATTACTTGTCCAGTGTAACTTACCTCAGTAAATGGGACCCCCCAATCACCCGATGGATCATGTCCAATCCTTGGGTATTATTTTTGTCTCTTTTTTAGAGCATCCTTATTCTTTGGGCCATCAATCAAGCCCTGTTGCTTATGCACCAAATACTTTTCAAGTCTGTCCACTAGCCCTGTCTTTTCAGTCCATGGTCCATCTTCTCACTGCTGGTCTCCCTGCTCTTATGCCTACCCTACTTCACAACCATTCTTTACTCCCTCTACAGCCTTTTCAACCCCAAATCGATTCCTAGAATTCCCCCATTTATCTTTTTGTGACTTGTATGGCTATAAAAGATAAAATAAATTTTTATATACTCAATAGGGCTTTGTGTCTTCCTTTCCTGCCCCATCTCCTACCATGTTTCCTCTTTTCTATGCTTCAGCCATTCTAAACCTTGTTTCCGTACTTCAAATGGGTCATATACTCTTTCCTTTCACATAACCTTTATACTTTCTTTTCTTTTCACCTGGAATGCTCTGCCCCTCTCCCACCCCTTTTTTTTTCTTTGGCCTGGCTGAGTTTACTCATCCCTGAGTCTTTCCTGACTATGGAGCTGGCCCAGGTACCTCTTTTATATGGTCGCATAGAAGTCTGAACTTCTCCCTCTTGATACTCCTCACACTTACAGTTTCTTGTTCAGTATGTTCTTCCCAAATGGAATGTAAATTCCAGGCTCAGTGGTATTGGTCCAGTGCTTATGACATAATAGTTGTTCAGTAAATATTTACTGAATGAATGCATAGTTAAATGGGGGACACTGTGAAATTAATTAAGTAAAAAAGTAATAATAGATTCTAGAACATAGTAAGCACTCCATAAAAAGTAGCTTACATACAGCATACTTGAACTCAAAGTTTATAACGTAGAACAGAGAATGGAACCTTGGTCTTGCTGATTCAAAACACCATGACCTTTTCTCCATATTACCTTATTTTTGGTTTAACTTAGAGGCCAATGCTTGGTTTCTTAGTTTTCCAAAATGAGTAGAGTATAATCCTCCTCTTGTTGGAAAGTTTTCCATGATTAGACTTGCATATTGAGGAAAACAAATGATCTACCTTTAAATAAAATTTCAATAAATTGCTTGGCCCAGGTCAAGTTGACCAGACTGCTAAACAGGCAGGAGGGATCGCCATATTGGCCAAGACTGTGGAGGATACAAGTGAGGGCTCTCGGCCCAAGTCTGAGTGAAATCCACCGGGTTAGAGGTAAGCAGAACTGACAAAGAGCCGCGATACAATCTCTGAAGCAGATACATGTATAATTTACACAGAGCTGAATATGTCTGGCTCCCATCGCTTCTAGCAAAACATCTTCTCTGACCTGGCTTACGATTGCTTAATTGCTTCATGAAGTCTGGTTTCTCTCATTCTTGACAAATGTGAAATCCACAGACAAACAATGGATCAGTTAACCCAAACTCCACCAGCATTGTAAAGACGTGCGATGTGTCTTAGGAATGTGGGACATCTGAAGTAGGAACAATGGGACAATCGTTTCTTGCATTCGCCCAGCACTTTTCAGTTTATAAATATCCTGTCTATTTATCCATGTGAAAATGTCCTGTGTTCCTTATAAAAGTCCAGTGAACTGGGACTGTATAGTCTAAGAGTGCTTTAGTGGGTATTCCTGTACTTCATACAGCAAGGTGGGGTTTTCTCAGTCCCGGAGGGATTAATGGAATTGATTTGTCATTTGGGAAAGAACATTAAAAAAGAGTGAGAAGGTCTGGCTTCAGCACCACTCTAGACTTTTTCAGCTGAGTAGCTCTCAAGGATCATTTCTCTGAACTTCAATTTCCTCATCAAAAATGAAGATCATAATAATTTCCCTGACCACCTAATAGGGCTACTTGAGATCTGAATAACTTAATACATGGGAAACATTTTATAACTGTAAAGTGATATTCTAAAATGAAGTTTTGCTTTTTGCTATCATTAATGTCATGAAAGATATGTACTATAAGGCCAATTCTTATTGTCTTTTACTGTCAAAGACAAGGAATGATGATATAATCATTAGTGTTGACTAACATGAATCATTAATTATTGAACAGGTGAGAGAGGACACAGAGACTGGCTTACCCATTCCCACGTGAGCAGCCTCTACAGGCTGGTGTTTCTGGCACCAGGGGGAAGCAAAGCAGAATGCACATTAGCCGAGGGCATTTTACCCTAAAAGAGAAATATGAGGAGGCTGGGAATGTGGCCTTTCTGTGAGGCCCAATGGGCTTTCTTATACTCAGGCCTGCTTACTCATCTGGTCCTTGAACTGTGGACCAAGAGACAGGTGTCCCCCCCATAGGCTTTCAAAGCAGAGAAAAGCAAGATTTCCTCTTGCTTCCTCTGGCTATGTAGGCCTTATTTCTCCTACACTTACCATTCTTCTGGGGTGGGGGAATGAGAGACTGGAGAGAGACCAGGACAATGGGTGCCCCTTCTACATGCAGGAAACACCAGAGAAGAGCATTTGTAATTTCTCCTACTAGTGTTCTTTCAGTGTTCCCCTATCAGTGCTTTTCTCTTCATATCACAATAGTCATGTTTGGAGTTTATTCACAGACAGTGAGAATTCAGGGCACTATCAACCCATCAACATTTGTAACCCTGCCCTGGACAACACTTGTTTTCATCCCCTCCCTCCGTTCGTCTTCTCTTCTTTCTTTCCTTTATCCTTCTAATTTCCTTCTTTGTTTTCAAAGCACATTTACATTAATTTGATCTTGGTAACAGCCTCAGAAGAGAAAAATAGTGGTCAATATTATCCTCATTTTATTGGATAAGAAAATGAGTAAAGTTGAGTGATGTATCCAGATTACAGATAGTGGCCATGGCTGAGTTGGAACAAGAATATAAATCCCTGACTCTTGGTCCTTGGCCCTTCCAGTAATCACACTCCATCATAATGGGTAACTCTGGACATTAGAATTATACCTTGCAGGTAGTAAGGCTCTAAAGTGAGGCCTCATTGGGAAAATTGTGTATACGCAAAATCCTGTGGTTTGCATTTAAGGGTATGATGTACCCTTGGACCACAGAAACATACTCTGAGAGGTCTGACATCCTCACACAATGAGAAGAGCTGGAGTTGAGAAAGGCATATATATATATATATTCCCATAGTGCACCTCATCCTTACTCAAGGGAATATTCCTACAGTGGAATGAAAGGAAGAGCCATCTACCATTATGAGAGCAAATGCTTAGAAGCGCTGTGTTCTAGGGCCTGCTCCAAACACATTACATGCATGATCTCTTTTAATCTTCATAGCAATTATAAAACACATGTACTTAATTATCTCCATTTTTTTTAGATGTGAGAAATAAGGCAAAAGAGGCTAAATGATTTGCCACATGGCATATAATTAATACTCAATGGGGCTAGGATTTGCATTCAGAAAATCTGATTCAAGGTTAATAAGCATAACCAGTGAGCCTGGCTGCTTCGTATGTTTGCATGTGTGTTTCAATATTTTCTGATATGTTTGAATTAAACAAATTTAATGTATTCTCAATCCTATTACTCTTTGTCTCAAAGTCCTAGCATTGGGAATTTTTTTAAAGATTAAATTTTAAAAATTTATTTATTTATTTATTTAGAGAGAGCACGTGAGCTGGGGGAAGGACAGAGGGACAGAGTGAATCTCAGGCAGGCTCCACACCAGGCATGGAGCTCTTGCAGGACTTGATCTCACGACTCCAAGATTATGACCTGAGCTGAAATCAAGAGTCAGATGCTTAACTGACTGAGTCACCCAGATGCCTTGCTAACACTGGAAATTTTTAGTATCCCTGAGCGTGATTTCTCAATAATGGTTCCTGTGGTAGGGAAGAGGTGACCACTTGTTTTTGTAACCTTTCAGCTTCCCTGTCTCTGTCCCTGCCCCATACTATGTGTGCATGAAATATTTGCTAGGTGAATTTAAGACACTTTTTTCCTACCATCATCTTTGCAGTCTTTTCAACATGTGCATGGATATATTTCTTAGAAACCTTCTTTGCTTGTAAAAGGCTTGATTAGAAGGAAATTTGTCTCCCTTGGAACAGCTATTTTATTGATCTCTGAAATTATGGTTGTATTAGTATTACTTCATGCACCTGGGTATTTGGGAATATAGCAGTGGATTTATTAATGTCTTCCAAAGAGTCAGTAAAACGTTTGGTCATTTCAAATTTCTGACTCTCAAATTATTTTCTCTGCTGTAATATAAGAAAGATTACATGGCTTTTAACTTAGCAGCATTTAGATTTTGTGATCTTGCTCAGACCATCTAGATATTTCCAAACCCCCTGATATGTGGCATTGCCGATATCAGCTATCTGGATATCAGATTGGACTTCCTGCTTTTGATATACATTATTAAGGGAGTTGCTAAGGGAAGTACTTAGGGTAACTTTTGCCTGAATGCTCTTCTGTAGGAAATGAATAGTGGACCTGCAAGACCTGGATTTGACATCAGCTCTTCTGGAGGGCCTTTCCTGGTGCTCTCCCATCTACCTTCCTTGAATTCTCTAGGTTGAGTAGGTGCCTTATCACTGCAGGTCTTGTATCCTGAACACGTCTCTGTTAGTGGACTTGATATCTTTGATTAGTAATTGCTTAATTAGCCTCTCTTTTTCATTAGTCTGTGATGACCTGGAAAAGAGTGTGTTTCTTCCTCTTAAGGTTGCTAAGCTCACCACTTTCACTCCCTATTAAAGAAGCCAAACAGAATAAGGCAGAGCCAAGAGAGGGAGAGAAGTGCATGTTGACGGTATCATTGATCATGTGTCTGGACCTGGATGTTTCTAGACATTTTGTTTCAGATGACTGAGCCAAAACATCCATTGCCTTTTCCTTCATTCTCCATTTAGTTGGATTCTTGCCACTTGCACCTGAAAGATTCATGGTTTCTGACCTCAAGAGCCCCTGTTGACTGGTAGCAATAAAACTGTAATTGAACCATTGCAAAAGAGTTCTATGAATGGGGAACCTGGGTGGCTCAGTGGTTGAACATCTGCCTTCAGCTTAGGTCATGATCCCAGGGTCCTGGGATGGGGTCCTGCACTGGGCTCCCCACAGGAAGCCTGCTTCTCCCTCTGCCCATGTCTCTGCCTCTCTCTGTCTCTCATGAATACATAAATACAAATCTTAAAAAAAAGTTCTAGGAATTAGTTCAGTGCACAGGGCATTGTCAGAGCTCAGGAGAAGTGCTCAAGGTGTTGTCCATTAGAGCAGCATCAGCATCAGCAGCATCTAGGACTTTGCTGGTAATGCAGACCCCCTACCACAACCCCACTCAATGAGAATATATGTATTAACAAGATCCCCAGGTAATTTATCTGCACATTCAAGTTTGAGAAGAGTTGCTATCAAGGACATGGGGAGGGATGTACTTAGGGACATTTTCCAATGAATATGACATTTGAGATGAATTTTGAGGAGTGATTAGGACCCAGGTAGACAGCAAGGCTGAGAGAAACTGGCGTGGCAGCAGCTTGGAACATAGGTGAGCAGGGCATGGTGGAAAAGGAGTCTGAATGCGTGGACCAGATGTGGTATGTAGTGAGTCACAGGAGGCCCTTTGCAATAGCAGCACATTATTTTGAGGGGTCTTTGGGGCAATTTGATGACTTTAGTGACTGGAAATCCATGGTGGAAAGCGGAATTTACTATATGGCTCTCTTAAGAGCAATCACCCTGAAGAATGATTCACTTCCTGGATTAACCATCACTATGGTTGGAAAGCCTGACAAATTACCATTGATCTACCAAACAGTGTACTACATCCTCAATAGTCAAATTCCTTCTTCTCCAGGTTGGCTGGGGTTTGCCTCTTAATGGCTAGCCTTGAATTGATTCAAAACAAGGGACTCATGGCAAATCTCATGACTTCCCCTGAAGACCACTTCCATTCATGTTCTGATATTAACAGTCACTTACTGTGTTTCTCTGAGTCCTCCTCGCCATCTCCCCAAGATATGTTTCTTCTGACGTTCCTTTGCGGACATCTCTTGTAGTCTGTGGCAAGATTGGAGAAGATGGAAATTAGAAAAAAACTATGGATAAAATGTGAAGCAAGATGAGATTACATTAAATTTATGACGTGCCAGGGCAGGCTCATTTTGCTTTGTGAATAATGGTTAATCACTGTTTGAATCAGAGACTATTTACTAGCTGGTTCACATAAATCAGGGTTGGGGAGTAGAAATATTTATCATGAGCTAATGTCATGTAACTTTAATATAGCCAAATATTTTAATAAGATTGAAGATTCTTAGACACAAATGTTTTAAATGATAGCAGATCTCAAGGCATTAAGAAAGGAACCTAAAGATTTTTGAAGTTAAGCACTGCCCTTTAAAAATTGAACTTTAATGATGTCTATGCTCTCTGTTCTCTCCTGGTCCCTCCTGCATCCTCTGCCCTAGGCAGTTGAGATGTGGCCAGATTTATGGTACCTGGGTCATTTTCCTGACTACTTTTTCCATTTTATACAAGCTATTAAATGTAATTTATGAGCACGAGGAATACATTCTAAATGTGAGCACTTTTACAACTATTGGGGTGAGTCAAAAGAAGGAGGCTGCTTATTGCAGGAAAAGCACTGGCCAGTGAGCCTAGATCATCAGATTTAATGTCAATCCCAGAACTTGCTGTATGACCTTGAGCAAGTCACTGCTCATCTCTGGTCTTCATCCATGAAATTGAGTTACCTGGCTCATCCTCTGCTTCTGCCTAGACTAGTCCATTTCAAGGGCATGATGTGGTAACTATTACTGGTGTACATATAAAATATAAACAGGTTTTTTTTTTTTTTTGCGGGGGGTGGGGGAACTTGGCTATGAAAGGGAAGAATGATAACGGGTCCTTACTAGAAGGGCATGCATGTGGGGCTAGCATAACTTTCTTAAATATTTTATATCAAATAAATTCAAAAGGCTCTGGAGGAATGAGATTTCATGTAGGGAGAAAACAAATATGGGTAGTATAGGCTTCATGAGAAGGAGGAAGGGAATGGGATCCACAATATAAAAGAGGGAGTAGACTTGCATAAGAGAAACTGCTCATCTGTGATAGCAGGAGGAGAGATGGAGAGGATGGGTTTTGTAGATTTGTAGCAGGGAAGTTGAGAGTGTTCTGGTGGGTTTTGTTTTCTCTGAGAAACTAGACACCAGGTCATCTGCTAATTGTGACATGGTTCAAGGGATGGAGTGTGGAGTTCCAAAGAGAATGGAAGTTTTGAGATAATTGTGAAAATTGGAGAAGGTGTTAGCAAGAGAAACCTGTATATAGTTTCAAAGACTATTTGGGGTCATGATCATGAATTCATAGTTGTGGGTTATTCCAATATATTCATTGTGCTTGACAATTTCTACTTGCCTCTCAAAATGCACCCCTAAACCCTCCAGAGGGTGACCCATATGGCTAAATCCACCACTTTCTTCTGTCCTTCAGGAAGTTTTGTCCATGGAAAGTACTAGCAGGAGATTAGAGGAAAGGAGAAAAAAACACTTGTGATGTTTATTCCATTGACTCCTTTTTCTTTTTTTCTTTTTTTTTAATTTATTTTTTATTGGTGTTCAATTTGCCAGCATATAGAATAACACCCAGTGCTCATCCTGTCAAGTGCCCACCTCAGCACGTCACCCAGTCACCCCCACCCCCCGCCCACCTCCCCTTCCACCACCCCTAGTTCGTTTCCCAGAGTTAGGAGTCTTTCATGTTCTGTCTCCCTTTCTGATATTTCCCACTCATTTTTTCTCCTTTCCCCTTTATTCCCTTTCACTGTTTTTTATATTCCCCAAATGAATGAGACCTTTTTTGTTTGTCCTTCTCCAATTGACTTATTTCACTCAGCATGATACCCTCCAGTTCCATCCATGTCAAAGAAAATGGTGGGTATTTGTCGTTTCTAATGGCTAAGTAATATTCCATTGTATACATAAACCATTTATCCATTCATCTTATCCATTCATCTTTCAGTGGACACTGAGGGTCCTTCTACAGTTTGGCTAGTGTGGACATTGCTGCTAGAAACATCAGGGTGAAAAAAAAAAAAAAGAAACATCGGGGTGCAGGTGTCCCGGCATTTCATTGCATCTGTATCTTTGGGGTAAATCCCCAACAGTGCAATTGCTGGGTCATAAGGCAGATCTATTTTTAACTCTTTGAGGAACCTCCACACAGTTTTCCAGAGTGGCTGCACCAGTTCACATTCCCACCAACAGTGCAAGAGGGTTCCCCTTTCTCCACATCCTCTCCAACATTTGTGGTTTCCTGCCTTGTTAATTTTCCCCATTCTCACTAGTGTGAGGTGGTATCTCATTGTGGTTTTGATTTGTACTTCCCTGATGGCAAGTGATGCGGAGCATTTTCTCATGTGCGTGTTGGCCATGTCTATGTCTTCCTCTGTGAGATTTCTGTTCATGTCTTTTGCCCATTTCATGATTGGATTGTTTGTTTCTTTGCTGTTGAGTTTAAGAAGTTCTTTATAGATCTTGGAAACTAGCCCTTTATCTGATACGTCATTTGCAAATATCTTCTCCCATTCTGTAGGTTGTCTTTTAGTTTTGTTGACTATATCCTTTGCTGTGCAAAAGCTTATCTTGATGAAGTCCCAGTAGTTCATTTTTGCTTTTGTTTCTTTTGCCTTCATGGATGAATCTTGCAAGAAGTTACTGTGGCCAAGTTCAAAAAGGGTGTTGCCTGTGTTCTCCTCTAGGATTTTGATGGAATCTTGTCTCACATTAAGATCTTTCATCCATTTTGAGTTTATCTTTGTGTATGGTGCAAGAGAGTGGTCCAGTTTCATTCTTCTGCATGTGGATGTCCAATATTCCCAGCACCATTTATTGAAGAGCCTGTCTTTTCTCCAGTGGATAGTCTTTCCTCCTTTGTCGAATATTATTTGACCATAAAGTTGAGGGTGCACTTCTGGATTCTCTATTCTGTTCCATTGATCTGTGTTTGTTTTTGTGTCAGTACCACACTGCATCGACTCCTTTTTCCTAGGAGCTGCCAGAGAGTAGATGCATCTCTCAACCAAAAGTCATAGATCCTGCCTGGTAGCCTTGTCTCTGGGTATGGTCAGCTGCTCCTCCTTTATCCCCTCTTAAGTCTTGGAGTGGTCAGTTCACCTTGGCTGTTGCTAGCCTGATACTGCAAGATCCTTTGCACATTTCCCAGTACACTGCTTGCTGCTTTGTAAATAGGACCCTTGTTAACAGTTTCCTAGATGCCTCAATTTGAATTTGCTCTATATTTCTTGCTGGGACCTTGATTGAAATACCCTATCTTATCTCTTTCCCTGCAGCAGTGCTTGGCTACCTGCATATACATACAAAACGGTTCAAAAATAGGCTTTTGTAGTTAAATATGAAAAAGGGACAGAAGAATTTATAATCTTTTTAATGTTTTTGTTCAAAAGTTATTGAAACTTGAACTGCTTAGGGGCAGAAGTGAACTGCTCCTGGTGTAGAGCAGTGAGGTCAATTTACAGTAAGTTTCAATGTTGGAAACTAAGAGTGATTTGAAGCGGTTGTGAGGAAGCTGGAGGAGAAGTTGAGATCTGAGTGGTTGAGTCAAAAACTTCAGAAGTAGAACAGTGTCAGGTGGGGAGAAGCTGGTAGTCAGTACCAAAGGTCGGGAAAGCAGAAGTTGCCTTGGGATGGAGGTCAAGTTGTTGAGAAGCCAGCCTACCGGATAACTCATCTGTATTGTCACTGACATCAGAAATGGCAAGGTTGGAATTGAGTTTTAGGGGAAAACTCTGAGTCATATGCCAAGGTCTTTAGTGAATAAGATGGAATAATGAGGGAGACAGTGGAAGACTGAAGCTGGTAGAGAATTGTGCTCAACTGGATTTCTTGAGCCTTAAAAGAACAGGGTTTTCAGAAAAGTGACAGGAAGCCCCAAACAGGGTGGAGGGTAGTGTACTGCTTCATGACTGTGGTAAGAATTGAAAAAGAAGTGTTGTTCTTAGAGGAGAGCCAGCCTTCTGTTCAGGAAAGAAGTTGGAGTGAATTATCTGAGAAGGAGTGCATGTTGTAGAGGAGTTTTCTGATTATGGATCTGCATTTCCAGAGAGCAAAGCATAAATATAGGGAGGGGAGCATGAAATCGAGAGCTGGGCCTAGGGGCAGTGGCCAGGGTTGGAAGTCAAAGGCATTGCTTTGACTTTGAACTTTTACGTATGAAGACTGACACGAGAGGCAAGATGTAGTTATTCTTGATGGCTGACTTGTGTAGGGTGAGTGTTAGGCGTAGTGGATGGAGGCTCACAATTACAAGGCTTGAGAATGTCTCCTTAGTCTCAATATTTAGGGCTTATGCAAATGTGGGGCTCAGGTGTCCTTCATCTGGTTTGTGGGGTTTCACCTTCTGGAGTTAAAATCCTTTCAGCTTACCTGCCTTAGGATAATGTATCCCTGCATCTCTTTGTTTGTTCAGCCACTTACTGAATGAAGAGTGAGAATTAACAGGTAATCAACTTATTAGGTAGAAGTTATGGGAAGGATTCAACTAAAAAAATATTACCTAGGGAATTTCTCCCACTCTGTTCTAGCCATATTGGTTTTCTTTCTGTTACTAGAGCCATGCAAGTTTGTTCGCTTTTTGGGTTCTTCACATTTTATGTTCTCTCTCTTTTCCTTCCAATCTGTGTAATGTTTTTCCCTCCAAATTTGTACACGACTCACTCCTTTATTTTAGGTGATATTTTTGCCCAATGTTACCTCCTCTGGGAGATTTTCCTTGACTCCCTATTAAAGCTTCTTTATTGAACTGTGTTCTTTTATAATGCTTTACTTTTCTTTGTTTTTATTATATGCATATTGGCTTGGTTTTTTATTGTTGCCCTTACCCTTATAATCTCTGTGAGGGTAGGAACTTTGTCTTATTTATTTTCTTACCCATAATGCCTTCGATAGTCCAGATGTGGAGTAAGTACTCAATAAACATTTATTGTTGAGTGTTATATGAATGAACAATTTGGAGCTCTTTTATGAGGTTGCCTTCTCTAGGTAGTCAAGTTTTTGCTTGATTATGTGAGGGATGTGTCAAGATGACTTTTGCTTTGGGTGAGAGGTTTGATGAGAATATCTCTTAGTTTCCTTTCCACTCCAGTGTCCACTGATTATTCCTCTGTCCATCTATTGGGGTTATTTCTTGGACAACTGGAAACAATTGTATGAATTGGACAGGATACTTGGCAAATTTATAATTTTTTAAAAGAATGAATCCAGAAAGGAAGCATCTTTTCATCAAAAGTCTCATCTAACACGAAAGCCATGATTTGCTTTGGCCAGTGGTACTATCAAACGTGAGGTATGAAGAGGCTTGTAAAAGGCTTGTGCCTTGTAGCCTTCCTTGTATTGCTGCTGTTGGGAATGTTGTGACTGCAGTCTCTGCCAGTAGTCAGGTACCCGTTGGATATGAGTGAGGTCGTCAACCTCAAAAACAAACAAACAAATAAAGCCCAGAAAAAATATAATTCCGCCAATCTGGAAACGTGTGTGTGTGTGTGTGTGTGTGTGTGTGTGTGTGTGTTTAAATTTGTTTTTGTAAAACAAACTAAGCTACTGGATAGAACGAACTAAAACACTTTAAAATGAACTGGCAAGATAAAACCCTGAATGGCTTAGGACTTAAAAATTACAGAGTCCATATTATTATTATTTTAATTGAAGTATCATTGATACACGGCGCTATATTTGTTTCAGGTGTACAACATAATGATACCACAATTCTATATATTATGCGGTGCTCGCCACAAGTGTAGCTGCCATCTGTCCCCTTGCAACACTATTATAATACCATTGACAATATTCTCTACTCTGTTCTTTTCATCCCTGAGACTTACTCCTCATTCCATGACTGCACCTCCTTCTCCCCTTCACCCATCTTACCCATTTGCCCACCTCCCCTCCCCTCTGGAAACCACCAGTTTGTGCTCAGTATTAATGGGTCTGTTTCTGCTTTGTGTGTTTGTTTGACAGAGTTCATGTTATTAATGACCATCAAAAGCAAAATGTTGCAATAAAGTAAACTGTGGGATTATTTGTGAAGGAGAATATAATTACCACTTACGGAGTACCTCTCTGAGTCCACTCAACAAAATGAGATAACTTGCCCATGTGCAAATAACTTTTTATTTTTAAAATTTTTATTATTGTTTTTTTTTAGAGTAACAGAACTAGGATTTTATTTTCAGAATTCTTCCATCTGGACAGTCTGGGCTGTTTTCCCTCTCCACGCTACCTGCTACACACAATATTATAATGAGGAAGACATTCTTTCTCCTTGCTCCATACTTTTCTCTCCCAATAGAAGGTAGAAAGATAGACAGAAAGATAGACATCTACCTGATTCTGAGTTCAGCTTCATTACCCCTGTGGAAAAGTTCTCTAAACCACTAAAAAATCTCCTTTTGTTCAGTTTTGAGAGGGAGGTCAGTAGTATTTGTATCAGAAGTCTTTTGCCTGGCTTATGTGAGAAGGTGATGTGTGTGAAGAATACTTGTACACCGTGTCCTGCAGCCCAGGAGAATCCTCATAGCTTACCATAGGCTTCAGATCTTTCGTCCACTACTGTCAACTCTCTGTGCCTCAATTTCTTGATTTGCTAAGTGAAGGCAATATTGCACTTTCCTTGTATAGAGGTTGGTTGGGCTGACAAGACAAAGGACATAAAGAGATTGTAATAACACCGGGTATGAAATGAGCACTTAGCGGGATCCCTGGGTGTCTCAGTGGTTTAGCACCTGCCTTTGGCCCAGGGCCTGATCCTGGAGACCCGGGATCGAGTCCCACGTCAGGCTCCCTGCATGGAGCCTGCTTCTCCCTCTGCCTGTGTCTCTACCTTTCTCTTTCTCTCTGTGTCTCTCATGAATAAATAAATAAATAAAATCTTAAAAAAAAAAAGAAATGAGCACTTAGCATGTGTTACCCATTGTTTTGACTCTCTCCTCTTCTGTCTCGTTAAGTTAGGATCACTGTCATTACTGGATTGAAGGTGTATCAATGAGCTTATATTCATATTATGGTTAAGCTTTGTGGGACTTTAGAAATACTGTAATAATTTCTCTCATTTTATACAGAAAGAGAGACACTAAAAGTGAACTAGCCCAAGGTCACACACCTGGTAAGTGGCTAGACACTGAGGTTGTGAATTACGATATTTATTTTCACCTGTACATCTGTATGAACATTCAGTGGGAAAGTTGGATTTTGAAATATACTCAGCAAATGAGGTTTCTGTTCGTGACTGGTTGGCAGTGCAGATGACAAGTACCATAATGGTTACATGGCCCTGTAGAAACCAGAACATAGGGCACTAGGCTTAGAAAAGGCCATATGTCAACAACTTCCTATTTTTCCTCCATTCCAAGATAAAGTCTTTTGAGTTATATATCACCCTGGAAAGGCCATCTGTCTAAAATTGCTTAGGCTTGGGAAAGAGGTTTTTGGGTCAGATGTATTACTCTTATTCCACTTGAACTTTATTTTTTTTCTCTCTTCTTGAGATCCAAAGCTCAGTGATCTTTGTCACAATTCATGATCCCAAGAACGTCTGAAAAGTACTTACGATACAATAACCAAGAAGCAGAATCTGTAAATGAAGAATTTCTGTATTTGTAGCTCTGGAAAAGACACAAAAGAGAAAGCTGGTAATGTTCAGTAGAGAGGGGGACAGAGAGGATTTCTATGTATGCTCTTTGAGGGCTGACTTCCTTGGGAACTGCAGCTGCCAGGCTCTGAGCCCTGCCCATTCCCCAGCCCATGGTGAGAGGGTGGTCCAACCTAGCCCAATGGGAACTGCAGACACTCCCGCAGCAGCCCTCACTGACTGGAGCAGTGCTAGATACTTAAATTGGGATGGCCTGTCCCATTTTCTCCCTCGGAGACTTGTATTCCCTTGGGAGTCAAAATGCCAGTCAGTCCCTGCTGGCCACTTGACATAGATGCTGAGGAGCAGTTATATTCTTTTTTGAAAAAAAAAAAAAAAAAAAAAAGGACAATAAGCAGGAGAAGGGGAAGCATATTATGTGTTAAGTCACTGTAATTCTGAGGTGGTTCATTTTTGCAGGTAGTGTTTTCTCACTAGTACAGAAAGAAAAATGTACCATCGAGTAAACTGAAGATGTTGATGCCTTATAACCCAAGAATTCCATTTCTATATTTACCCAAGGGAAAACCTTATATATTTGCAAAAAAGGAATATGAATGATATAAAAGCAAACTTAATGTACATGAATGGAGGAATGAACACATAAATTGTGATACAAATGGATCACTATGTAGCAGTTAAGATAAATGAAATAGAAGTATATCCATCAGCATAGGTGAGCATCAGAAACATGATATTGAGTGGCAAAAAGTTATAGAAAGATGTAGCTAAAATTTAAATTTATTTGAAAATATGAAGAACAAATATAGCATAATATTAAATGATAAAAATCAAGTGATGAGTCCATGGTGCCATTTGAAATATTTCACACCTCAATAAGTAAACAAGATAAAGCCATCCTGCCCATGATTTGGTACTTAAGGACCTCATTGTTAAAGTTTGTGACAATGCTAGTTCACTCTGTCTTTTTAGCCATAGATTTAAAAAAACTTCTAGTAGTGGATAGAGTTTGGTCCTAGAGTCAGACATACTTAGGTTCAGGCTCACTCTAATAGTTTTGCATTGATAATTTCTTTACATTCTCATAACTCTTTAATTCTTTCTCATGGAATGAATTGAAAATTATAGATCTAGAGACACAAACACATAGTTAAATATACATTTTATATAGAATGGCACAGTGGTTGGTATACATGTTTAGTACAATGTAGATATAATTCACATCAAATTTTTCTCCCCCATTTATATTGGAAGTATTTTATCATGTTATTAGAAACTCTTTATTAGTCACATTTTAAAGATGAAGTAAAATTTTATTGAATGTTGCACAGTTTACTTAACTATATAAATTTTATTTCCAAACATTTACCTCTGTAAATTACTTCCTAGTAAACGTTTTTGTGCAAGTAGACTTTCCTACAGTTTGTATTATGTCTGTACAAAAATAATTGTTAAAATTAGATTTAATTAGTCAGTGGAATTCACATTTTTAAGCTTCTGGTACATATTTTCAAATTGCCCCATATAGTTTTGGACCTCTTTACATCTGTGTGACCCTAAGTTACTAAATATTTTTAGGCCTTATGTATTTTTTTCCCTTCATCTTAAAATGAGGCTTAAAATAGCTATATTGTAGGACTGATATGAGATTAAAATGAGATAGTATATGCAAAGCACCTAGGCAGCTCCTAAGATTTAGTTAGTACTCAATAAATATTAGCTATTCTATTAATACCTAATTCTGAATAGCAGTATATGCCTGTTGTACTTCCTTCTAGCTAATTTAATAGGCAAAAAGTATTTTTCCTACTTTAACTTGTATTTCTCTGATTATGAAAGAGTTTTTAAAAGTTTTATTATATTGGCCAACTGTAGTTGTTTTATATAAAATTGTGTCAATTTTTTATTTATTCTTCTTTCACTATTGAAGCCTTAGTGTTTTTTTTATTGATTTCTGCTTTTTTATATAGTGAGACTATTAATACTTTCTTAGTCATATTTATATGAATACTTTTCCCTAGCATATAGAATAGAATTTTTTCTCTGAAAAGACTTTACCAACACTTACAGGATTATAAGGAAACAAATTTTATTTTTCAAGTGCAGTTACATTCTAATTTCTAAAAGCTGGGCCAGTGCTTTTAGGCCCTTGGTGGACTCCTTTCTTTCCATTTGCTTGTCTCTCAGTAAGTTTCTCCCTTCTGTGATCTTGTCTCAAATTGGTACTTCATTAATGGACCACATTGTCATATCTCTGAAAGGAATAGAAGACCCTCCGTTTTAAAAAAAAGATTTTATTTATTTATTTATTCATAAAAGAGAGGCAGAGACATAGAGGGAGAAGCAGGCTTCCTGCAGGGTGCCTGATGCGGGACTCGATCCCAGGACCTTGGGATCATGACCTGAGCCAAAGGCAGATGCTTAACCACTGAGCCACCCAGGTGCTCCTAGAAGACCCTTTCTTATGACATCACAGTTTAAACCAAAGAGACTCCTTTAGGTTCCTTCTCAGTTATTGTTTTACTACCTCCTCCTGTCCCAGAAAGATGCACCTCTTCCTACAAGTGTGGGTGATGCCTAGGATACTTGTTCTAGGGTCAATATATTTGCTCCGAAGGCCTTCAGGAGTGAGTATCTGAGGATCAGTGTACACACCTCTGATGTAATTCATGAGGCTCAGTGTGAGATAAGATCAATACTGGGATCCTAGTATGAATGCACCTGGAGATGGAAGTGCAAGAGTATAGAGCTGGGGGTCTGGAATTGCATTCATGTACTATTGCTGCTGTGACAAATTCATATAAAATTAGCAGCTTAAAACAACAGACATCTTATTCTTGTAGTTCTGGAGACCAAAAGCCTGAAACAGGTTTCACTGGGCAAAAAGCAAATTGTTGACAAAATAGCATTCCTCTGGAGGCTTGAGGGGGTGGGGAGGAATCTATTTCCTTGCCTTTTCCAGTTTCCCCAGGCTGTGAGCATGCTTTGGCTTGTGGTCCTTTGATTTGTGGCCCAAGATGCAGCAGAGCATCTTCAAATAACCTTTGCTTCCATTGCATCTCATTCTTCTCTGACTGCAGCCACCACCTTCTTCTACCCTTTTAAGGACCTTTGTGATTACCCTTTTAAGGTTCACCTGGGTAATTCAGGATAGTCTCCCCATCTCAAGTTCCTTAACTTAATCACATCCACGAAGTCTCTTTTGCTCCATTTTGGGGTAAAATTCCTCTTTGTGTATGTATGAAGCTGGAATCCATGTTATTGGTAGAGATAATGATGAGATAGGATAGGATAATGGTTATAGCCATTCCCATTCAAAAAGAGAGAGAAAAAAAGAAGGTATCACTCCCAAGCAATTCCAGAATTCAGGCTGGTAAACTCTGTGGTTCCAAGTCCTGGGAATAATCCTCTGTGATTTGTGGCTCTGCCCTCTGGGCTCACCACTGCCCCCTCAGTGCCACCCTTCCTCTTCTGTGAGAGGGGGCAGTAGTTCCATAAGCTTGTTTTCTTTCCATAGAATTTTGGCGTCTGTCTGATAGCCTTTCATTTTCCAATTGTGCACACCTTTCTGCCACATGTGCCTACAGGGTTTTCCAGTGGAACAGATGGACAAGTTCCCATCTTGTCAACCAGTCTCAGTCATATCACTTGCTTTGGTCAGTGGAATATAGATGAATGTGAGGGAGGTGAGGGCTTTAGATATATCTGTGTGGTTGGGCCTGAATTCTTTATATCTACTGCCACTATGCGAGGAATGTGCTCCAGGTAGCTTCCAGTTCAAGGAGAATGAGGAGACACATGGAAGACTCGTATGAATGGGGTGCCTGGGTGGCTCAGTAGTTGAACATCTGTCTTTGGCTCAGGGTGTGATCCTGTGGTCCAGGAAGTCTTGTGTCGGGCTCCTTGTGGGAAGCCTGCTTCTCCCTCTGCTTCTCCCTCTGCCTGTGTCTCTGCCTCTCTCTTTCTCTGTCTTTCATGAATGAATAAATTAAAAAGTCTTAAAAAAAAAAAAAAGAAGACTCATATGGACCAAACTCAGAGCCTGGATTAGTTCAACCAATCTCATCTGAACCTAGATGAATCTACCTACAGATCCATCAGTGAGAAATAAAGCCTGTCAAGAAATGTGAGGAAACTGAGATTTTTTAGCATAATTGCAAGCTAACAAGTTTACCTGCTACAGTTTTAGGGATGTTGACAGAAGACATGAGGCTCCTAGGTCAGAGACAGAAGACTTAATTACTCATAGAGATAGCAGTAGTCAGAGAATCAGCATTTTTCCGTAGCAGTTCCAAACACCTCATTTCCCACAGGGTGATACACAGAGGACCGAGTGATATCTACATATATAGTGGGTTGTGCTACAGGAGAGGATCCCTGGGCCTTGGAACTCAAATTTTTTATATTAGGCAGTGAGCATGTCTTCCCATTTGCTCTGAAGGCAAATATTATCTATGTTATACTAGGCAGTAAGCAAGCCCACTGTTTACTCCTGAGGGAGATACTGTCTCTGTATCCAAGTCTGTTCATTTTACAAACATGCTTGAGAAGAAAGTCTGTAAAAAAGATAGTCACTACCTTTGTTTGCAAGATAAGCAGAAACACAAAAGACCCTTGGTTAATTGTCTCTCAACAAGCCTCGATATTGAACTTTTCTCTTTTGGAGCTGTTTGTTATTAGCATTATCGTATGAGTAGCTGACAAATGTATCATGACATTGTGGGTTTTCTTCCAAAGCCCTAAATCTGAGGTGAGACAAATCCATGCCACTGGGCATGATGTATGCTTTGAACAAAATTCTGAGTTATCACTCAGATGGAGGGATATTAAACATTAAGAAATTACTTGAATAAATTTTGAATATGTATGATGTATCTTAATGGTACCTGGTACCATAGTGGGTTTTTTTTTTGGTGGTCGGGGGCACCATAGTGTTTTATCCTTTGTTTTCAGTTTATGTAAATATGCTAAAGTAGTGTTAATTCATTGAAAGGAATAATGAGTAGATTTCATTCTCTGCTAAGAACACTAGACCCTCTAATAATACTTAATCTGCTGCTCCAGACACCTTTCATATCCTATCTTTAACTCTTCTAATAACACTATGGTACATATCACTGTTTTCATGCTGTAGATGGCAAAATGGAGGCTTAGGGAATTGCCCAAGATCTTTGAGTAAGGGGCCAGATTAGCATAGAGATCATTCTTGGTTCTCAAGTTTGTGCTGTTTTTATTAGAGCACATTTCTGTGCTCAACATAGATTAGGCAGGTTTCCCTTCTCTCTAAGATATCCATGGTTCAATTTAAGGAGATTTTTAGTAAAGGCACAATCAAAACTAGAGCTGAAGTCTTCTGATTCTAAATCTGACATTGTTTTATCATATTGCATGGAAATAACCTTGTGCACCAAGGTGGGATTTAACTTGTATAATCTACTTTCTCATGAGTACTAGAGAGTTAAAAAAGAGATATCATATTTTTTGCAGCCAAAAATTGTGCTAATTTAAAGGCATTTTATTTGTAAAATTTCCCAAGCACATTGGAGAAATAAAACTTCTGTAACAATCAGTTATTGAGGACTTTAATTAAGTGATATCTAGTAGAAATTAAGGATAAGATCTTGATGCAGAATGTTGATAATCCACCCTAAACTGCTTTGGGATAAGCCAAGTCTAATATCCAAAGATTGATCAGCGGAAAACAAGAGAAGAAAAATTTGACCCAGTTTTGGGTAAAGTTAGATCTTCTATTCTTATGCAATGTTCATATCAGTTCTGTAAGTGAAATAATATCAGTATGTCTTGTATATGGCCTATAGTATGTCATTTACAGGCATGTTTGTTTGTTTATTAATTTATTTTTCATTGGAGTTCAATTTGCCAACATATAGAGTAACACCCAGTGCTCATCCCATCAAGTGCCCCCCCTCAGTGCCCACCACCCAGTCACCCCCACCGCCCGCCCACCTCCCTTCCTACCACCCCTAGTTCTTTTCCCAGAGTTAGGAGTCTCTCATGTTCTGTCTCCCTTTCTGATATTTCCCACTCATTTTTTCTCCTTTCCCCTTTATTCCCTTTCACTATTTTTTATATTCCCCAAATGAATGAGACCATATAATGTTTGTCCTTCTCCGATTGACTTATTTCACTCAGTATAATACCCTCCAGTTCCAGCCACGTCGAAGCAAACGGTGGGTATTTGTCGTTTCTAATGGCTGAGGAATATTCCATTGTATACATAGACCACAGGTATGATTAGATTAAAATTTGGTAAATGGCACAAATTTCTTATTTCAGAGTGAGATATTATCCGTGAATAATACCACCTTTCCTGCCTTCATAAAGCTACAGGTTGAAAATTTCCTCTGGCAATCAAAATATGATCATTGTTACCACTACCACATTTTTATCATATCAGAGTTTGCCAGGAACTGTGAAGAATGCCTTTCTTGCATGGTCTCATTTACTTTTATATAGCGAGAGCCCATGATTATCTTTGTTTATCAACTGGAATGGATAAGCTACATGAATTTTCAAGGTCACGCAAGTAACAAATGGCAGAATCAGGATTCAGACCTTTATTAGGCTAACTCTAGGGCCACCATTAGTTTGTCTACAAAGTAGGTATATAGTAACTTACTTACCCAGGCCTGGATTACTAGACATTTATTTTGTTTACAGTTACACACTATGGCAAATTGCTGAATATTTTTGTGAAGTGGGCTCATCTCTGCCTTGATTACCCCTCCAGTTCCCTTCTTGTTCCTCAAACACATCAAGCCTGGCTCCTGCCTCAGGGGCTTTGTACTTACTGTTCCTTAGGCTGGAACTGTCTGTCTCATTATATGGGAGCTCTGTTTGCTCATTCCATTCATGTCTTTGTTAGATTATTACCTCCTTTGAAGAGCAAGCCCTGAACCCTCCCTTCATTGTTTATCATTTTTCTCTGGCTCATTTTCTTCCTAGCACTTACAATAGTTGGTGTTATTGTATATTTAACCAGGCATTTCTTGTCTTTCTTACTAGAAATTAATTTCCATGAGCCCAGAGTTCTGCTCTCCCTAGCTAGCTTTGCTTTCCTAATGCTCTAAAATACATATACCTCAATAAAAGATGCATAACTGATATTTGTTGAGTGAATGGATAGTGAAAGCTTTTTCCATATTTTCAAGTGTTTTCTATAGTGATTAGAATCACTATGTTGACAGGTGTGCACAATATATGGTTCTTAACATATTCTGCACAATTGCATTCTGAAAGAGATTTACTTGTTTAAATTTCCACCAGAGATGTAGGAAACTGTCTCTTTTGCTATCCCAGGACTGACTGGATCCAACCCAACCATGACAGTCAAGATTCACATATCCCAAATGAGCATGTAGCCCATGGAGCCTGTCCTAAGGAGGCAATTGGTTCTTCTCTGTCACAGAATTACAAGTTATATTCATTGCTTCTTATTTACATTTTTTTTCCTTCTCAATTCCAGCCCCTTCCAGGAAGGCACTGCTAGGTATTATAATCAGTCTTGGGTTAAGGGTTTGGAGTGAAGTTGAGATCATTGAATAAATTCTGTGCTGGTTTAAAGCATGAACTTGAGTGTGATGGGGCCTGGGATTCAAGTCCTGCCTGCCCTGGTATGAAACTCTCTGGGCCTCCAGTTTAGCATCCGGAAATAGAGGACAGTTACCCAGAGTCCTCTTTACAGATTGTTATGAGGAATCAATGCAATAATGTGCGACATTCACAGTACAATATCAGGTTCATTCCAAAGGTTTAATAAGCAAACACCCACCCCACCCATTCCAAAGAAATGCCTGAGCAATTTCTTTGGGCCCAGCCAGTTCTCTGACACCCAGAGAGGAGGACACCGTAATCTTTGTCTGTTGCAGAGCTGGCAGGAAGGGCAGGAGGCCAGTGGTGTAACTGTTCCGGTCACTCTTTGTAATGGGGAAAGAACCTCAGAATGGTGACAAATCAATGGGAAACAAGAAGTGAGTGAGGCCTGACATCTAAAAAAAGGCATCAAGAATGGACAGAGAGAGGAAATGGGGTGTCAGCAGCAATGCTGACTGGGTAGTCTTTTAATAGAGCTGTATTCCAGGAAAAGAGCTTCCCGAGTGAGGAAGTTCACTGAACCTCTGCCCGGCAACATTTTAGCACAGATTTTGAATATAACTTTCTCTGGCTGATGTGTCAGCTCATGGGTAGTATCTCTTCTGTGAGTTTTACAAGCTTGAAGTTCTCGGAGGAATGGCCGTCCTAATATTTATTAAAAACTTACTAGATGCCAGATGATTATTAAGCATTTTAAATGCATTCATTGAAGATATACTTCGTATGCATCTACTGCATCCCAAGCATTGTTCTGAGTCCTGAGAACAGAGCAGTGAAAAAAAAGAGACAATGCCTCTGTCACCATAAAGCCTACACCTGAGAGCACAAAGCCTGCACCAGGTAAAAGTTGAAAATAAAATTTAAAAATAATACTTATACGATCACAGAGATCTTTCCATATTACGGCATGTGGATAAAAAATGTGTTGTATAAAGCCACATAAGATTCCACTGTGTCTATGTATTGCAATTTATTTAACAACTGCCTTTGCTAATGAAAAAAAAAAAAGGATTGTGTTTCATCTTTTGTTACCAGAAACAGTAATATAGTCAGTATCCTGAATAATACTTCTTTGCGCTCTGTTTTGGATATTTATTGTTGCATGACAAATAATCTCCCCTTTTCCATAAGAAGTATCTTGGGTTTCCTGTGGACTAGCTTCCTCGGCTGGGTCTGTTCCCATAAAAGGTTCTACTTGCTTCTTACATGATCTCTGTCCAATTCAGTTCCAGGAGGGACAACTCTTATATACATGCTATTTTATTTTTTTAGACAAAGATCATACCCATACATGCTTGAGACAGGCCCTTCCTACCTTGGATTTTATGGGTCAGTGCTCATAAGATTCTTAGAAGTCCCTTCCTCTCATTGAGAAGGTCTGTGAGGCCCCACTTTAAAATTTGGCCCATCAAAAGTTTTGTCATAAATCTTTTTTTTTAAAGATTTTTTTAGCTTTGTGAATACTTTGTTATTTTTATTATTTTTAAATATTGTATTCTTTTTTGTTTTGTTTTTATTGAAGTTTGATTTGCCAACATATAGTATAACACCCAGTGCTCATCCCATCAAGCGCCCTCCTCAGTGCCTGTCACCCAGTCACCTCAACCTCCTGCCCACCTCCCCTTCCACTACCCTTTGTTCATTTCCTATAGTTAGGAGTCTCTCATGGTTTGTCTCCCTCTCTAATTTTTCTCACTCAGTTCCCCTCGTCTTCCTTATAATCCCTTTCACTATTTCTTATATTCCCCATATGAATGAAACCATATGATGATTGTCCTTCTCCAATTTTTTTTAGAATTTTATTTATTTATTCATGAGAGACACACAGAGAGAGGCAGAGACATAGGCATAGGGAGAAGCCGGCTCCTTGTGGGAAGCCCGATGAGTACTTGATCCCTGGACCCCGGGATCATGACCTGAGCCAAAGGCAGACACTCAACCACTGAGCCACCCAGGCTTCTCTATTACTGTATTTTAAATGTGACTTTCTTACAGTATATTTTCTATCTGGTTGGTGGTTTGTATAATAGAAAGCTCTTCAGCAATCTTCCTGTATCTTCCTACTGTCTCTAATACTAGTTCAGTCCATTCTTTTAGGTTTTCCAGATATATAGTAACAATACATGTAAGTAATGCTCACCTTGCCTCTTCTTTTAATTTGAGCTTTTAATTTCCTCCTTTCCTAAGTCAGTCCTGTTTGGTGATCTTGGGGCACAGCAGAGCTAGCAGTGGGGTGAAGTAGCATCAAATTGACTTAATGGTGGAGAGAGATGTGATGTAAATGGGAGAATCCTTGTAAAACTGGAGGACTGGGGATTTCTGCCAAGAACCTGGAAATACATTGTTTCATGGTTTGGAGAAGCTTGGATACCTTGAAGAGTGTCCTGTGTATAGAAAGCACCTTCCGCAGTCATAGAGCTGAAGGCTCTCTCATTGTGCGCCCTGCTCTGCATTTTGCATAGTGTGTTTGACACGATATTGAAATCTTTTGTTCAGTCATCATCCGCTTGACAGTACAGTAAACTCCCTGAGGGCAGAAATTATGTTTTCTTTCTCTCCAAATCTCTAGTCGCCAGCAGAATGCTTGGAAAAGTGTAAGCTCATGGCAAATGCTTGTTAATGAATTAGTAAGGTGCTAACTGTGTGAATGAACATATTCACAGATAAAGCTGTGCGTTTTTGTTGATATTGAATGAATGAACAAGTAGAGTCATGACTTCCTTGGGTTTCTCAAACCCCAAAACGGAAAGACTAAATGAGGCTAAGATCTTACTTCTCCTTCTTGGGGTTCAGAGTTGAGGCATCCAGTGGGTCAAATGAGCTGGCTTAGTTCCTCTGTTAGAACTTCCTTTCTTCTTTTCAGATTGGCTGTTATGGCAGAGATGTGATTTAGCAAGAATGTCTCCTTTACATTTTGCTTAGGATCTTGCTTATTCTGGAGACTGAATTAAGCACTGATTTTTTTTTAAAGAACCATAAATGAGTTTTTGCAGATCTTATATACTAACAATACTATCTAACTCTGTTGATCCTCCAATGTCAACTTTATTCAAGAGTGGAGCATCAACCACGAAGTAGTGAGTCTGAAAGGATTCCTTCTTTTGTTCAAAGATCATCCTATATTGATTTTGTGATTAGTTGCCTATCTCTGGAGAGTTTATGCACACACACACACACACACACACATTTCTAATTTGTCATTTATTTTTTCACCTGAGAGCCCAGATCATTGAGCCCCTTTAGTGTCTTATAGATTCAGCCTCCAACATGGGGATGGCTAATATACCTTCTGTCTTGTGTACCAAATGTGACTGACTGAATGCTCATGGCTGTGCTATGCTATGTGTACTGAGGTCGTATCTGGGATCAATGCAAAACAGTTCTGCTGTAGTTGTTGGAAGAGGGAAGTGTGGCTTATATACTCTGTGTATTTGCCTTTTTATATTCTAATACTTGAGGACCGGAAATGTTTCCCAATTCAGAATCACCCCCCTCCCAACCTTTTGCCCCCCACCTTGGCCCACAATGATGTCATTCTTCTCAGAACTCCTGCAGCATGTAATGTCTGACCCATTCAATCACAGCTTTCTAAGGCTTTTTTTAGTGATCTGGTCAGGCATACATGTTTTTCTCTCCCCAAATGGATGATGTTGCAAATGGACTTCCATTGGAAATCTTAAATGAATTTAAAATGACTCAGATAGAATCCTTACTCTGCCATCTAATGCTGTATTCACTGGAGCAAGACAAAACTTAACCTGAGTTCAAGACTCTGCAAAAAACAAACAAACAAACAAACAAACAAAAAAAAACAAAACTCACTTAATTGTGAAGATTAAATGATTAAATGAGAAAACATACGTGTTTAGCCCATATTAGGCTCTCAAAGAATGTTGGTACTGTCACCTTAAAAAAAATAATGGCCTCCAGCCTTGCAGGAATTGATTGCAACATGTTTGAATGGCAGTTGGAAACAGGAGGAAACATTGTCCAAGAGAAGGTGCTTTAGCTAATGGTCTCTGGTTATTCTGATTCCTTCTATGGGGCCATTGGTAAAGTGGCAAATAATGTGTTGTTTGACTCTACTCGTACAGTTGTCCCAATGGAGAGGGGGAATGTATTAGGCTATCATAACTTAGTTCCCTTAAGCATTCAATACCCTAACTTTTTCACATGTGATTCCATGGTAAGCTATCTACTGATAATTTCTGCTCTTATACAGGGAGAAGATAGTCTTATGACATGAGTGTTCTGGTCACTATGACTATTTGCAGCTGCAATCTACTAAATTGGCAAAGGTAGGACAGGCTGGTCATGAAAAGGTGAATATTATGGTTTCTGTAATGGCGATTTCTCATTCTAAATTAATCAGTTGTCATTCTAGCAGTTTCACAAGCAAGGTTAATGCACAGTCCTGAGCGATGGAGCCTTTAAAAAAAATAAACTTACAAAGATGTGGACTAAACTCTGAGCTACGGTGAATTTGCTAAAGTACTAAGTGCAACAGTGTGAGGTATTATGTAGGGCAGACGCTTGCCTTTTCCCTTAGTGTATCCAGCATAGCCATTGGCGAAGTTTACTGAGATTCTTTTCTTGGAATGTCTACAGGTCAGAATTCCATGAGGTCATGGACTATGAATTTGCTGTCTCTGTACATTTATTTTCTCTCTCTGGAATATGTTCCTTCTACCTTCTCACAAGCATGGGAGGTTATGAGGATCAAATTGCTAATGGACTCAGTGTTTCCATGATATTTTGAGAATGCAGTGGTGAATAAGATGGACAGATCCTTGCTTTTATATTCTAAAAGGATGGATCTAGAAATCTTTTATATTTTCCAGAATATTCTACAAATATAGCTCTTATTAGACATATCTCTCATGATTCAATTTAAATGTTGGATCCCTGATACTATCTGTGACTCTCCAAGGAAAATGAAAAATCCTTTCTGTGCTTTCACAAAATCTCATGCTCTCTTCAGACAGAACAAGTGAGCTTCATATTTTGATTATCTATTTACAGGTCTGTCTTCTCCATCTCTTTCTAATTTCATTAAAGGCAAGAACTTGGCCTGGTTCTTATTAAATCACTGGCAACCATCACAGTCCCTGGAAACATAGTAGATGCTATCACATGTTTGCAGTACAATTTAGGGGTGAGATTCCAGTCCTATTATGGTCAGTGACATAACTATTTCCAAAGCATACCAACCAATCACCATTTCACCCAAAGGATTCTCCCTAAGGAACAAATAGAAGTTGAAATCTTACTGCATGTAGCTGGATAAGCACTTGATTGCTTTGGTAGAAGTCCTCTGGCCAAAGCTGGAATGAAGTAGGTGACCTAGAATCGAGGCCAGTGTGGCACCCCTTGCTATTGCTGTCACCTGCATACCTCCAATCACACATTAAGTTCAGATATGGAAACTAGAGCATTCATTTGTGTCCAAAGGGCAGACGCCAGACCCCAGGAAGATCCCTGTGTTCAAATACCCATCTGGACAGATGCAATGAATGGAAGAGAGAGAAAAGAAAAACTGAGCACCCACTAGTGGCCCCTGTGTTGTAGGTCTGAAATAGGAAGCTTGAAAGAAAAGTGGCCCCTCAGTACTGTAATTTTAATAGTTATCTACAAAACTGCAATTGCTCACCAACCAGTGGCTCTGATATTCACTGGTTAGGTTAGCCAAACTGTCTTGCCAGTGTGAGATCCCTCTACATGGACCACTTGAGACTCTCTCAGCTTTGCATGTTTCAGGATATTTGGTCACTAATATAATCAAGCCATCAGTTCTATGTGGATTCCTACTGGCATCACAGGAGACAACCCAGCAGTGCCTCACCTTGTGTCCCATCTACATCCCTTTTGCCATTCTAAAAGGATGGATCTAGAAATATTTTATATTTTCTAGAATATTCTACAAATATAGCTCTTATTACACATATAAGATGTCTCTGGACTCTCTTAATCTGCCTCTGGATTTCTTTTTGAACCTGAGGTTCTATGGAACAAAAAGCTGGAGGATAAATTCTTTTTCCAACCACTCAATGTGCAGGGATACAGTTGTTCATATAACCTTTTTTAGCACAGCTCCAAAAGATCCATCATGTGTGCTTGGCACCCAGTGGTTATCAGCTCAGTTAATGACTTATTGACTCTCTCCTTTCCTGACTTAAGCTTTAGGGAACTCTGAAAGGAACACGTTTGGTTTGGGAAGAGAAGGCTAGATTATCCTCCCCCTCGACTTGGTTACTTAATTAATGATGAGTCCAATGTTTAATGGGGTTCAGACTTCTCTGCACATTAGAATCACCTGGGTATCTTTAAAAAATTCTAAAACCCAGGCCATCACCGGACTATTTCTGTCACAATATATAGGAGTGAGACCCAGGTAATGATATTTTCTGAAGCTCTCCAGTGATTTTAATGTGCAGACAAGCTAGGGAACTACTGAGCTAAATACCAAAAATAAATAACTGACAGCCAATTGTAATTGTAACATTGTTAAAAAATTATGAACAATATAAATTCATCACCTTTGTATATTATGTGAGGAGAACTATGTTGACCACTGACTTAAAACTCTTTGGAAAGGAGAAAAAGGAACATATGTGACCATAGAAAGCCTTGAGCCATTGCAAAATAATGTCTGTCATCAGGCACCTTCTCAGGGTGACCTTTGGCATGGACAAAGGAAGGGCTGATTGAGAAATCTAAGTGCCTTAGGATGTCTGTGGCTTTCTTTAACATTTGGAAATGCCCATTTTCAACTCACCTCCTATACTTGGCATTCAGCAAAGAAACCTTCATTAAAAATCAGTTGATAAGATCTTTTGGCCAGGTCATCTGCTTTCAAGTGTGCATGGCAGCTGGCTCTGCTAAAGAAGATATTTTAAAATTGTGTGTTTAAGAAAAAACTAGAGAAGGAGAGAGAGAGAGGGACGTGAAATAGAGAATTTGAAGATGACATTTTATATTCGTGGACAAGTAAGACTGGAAGGAAGAAAGGTCATTTTATCCACCTTACTGCTTTTATGGAACTCCAAACTTAACTATAATTTATCTAATGATTAATTCAAAAATCCATGCCATCCAGAGAGATTTAACTTACGTAGTTATTGAGCTTAGAAATCAGCATGGAAGAGAAAAGAATTTGGGCTTTGCAGGTAGTAAAAGCAGGGCTCAAATGTAGATTCCTCTCCCCCTCCCACTTATTAGATTTGTAACTTTGTGCAAAATTATTTAGATGTTTTTTGGAGCCTATTTCATCATTTTAAAAAATGGCAAAATCCTGACATCCCATAGGGTTATTCGGAAGACTACTTGAAATGTGGGAATAAATCAATCCAACATGTAGCACAACCAGACAATAATCTACCCCCTTCTCTCTTTTTGTCATTCTTTTCCCCACTCCTATGCCTCATTAAAGTGATTTGATGAATTTGCAAAGTTGTCATAGGACAATATGATCTTTGCATGATTAAAATGAAATTATATCTGTTTCTTAAACTAATTTCTTAGCTTTATAATTGGTGCAGTAGGGTGTAGTGAAAAGAGTGCAGTGCCTGGCACAAATACTTTTGAATAAATGAGTGAATGTATTGGAACTTAAGAGACATGGGATCAAGTTCAATGACTAATATAAGCTGTGAGACACTGAGCAAGTCCTTGGCTTCTGTCTAGACCTCATTTTCTTCATCTGAAAGACAAAAGAGCTGAAGAAAATTATCTCTGCGTTGCATTCAGCTCTAAATTTTGTGACTTAGTTGCTATGTGAGCACTCTGTTGCCTCTGAGCGCACCTTGATCCTCCCTAAGCCAGGGCACTCAGCATGTTGTATTATACCTAAGTGTTTGTTCCCTGCTTGGGCATGTCCCAGCTTCAGAGTGGGAGGCATCGAGAGTAGAGGTTTGCAGCCCAGGCCTTGGAGACAGCTTCCCCCTACATAATGTCAGGTCCTTCACTTCCTTGTGGCCTGACCTTAAGCAAGTTACTCAATTTTCCTGGTCCTCAGTTTTCTCATCTGTTCAATGGGGTTCATGATGATATTAGTCTTTGCCTTAAGTAGTTACTAGGATAATGGGCTAGATCAATCCTAATGAGGCATGTACCATGGTCTGTGAGTGTTAACTCTCAATCCTAAATTTTATCTTTCAGTATCCAGCACTTAGCCCAATGTCTGGTGAATACTAAACAGTAAATGAATATGAATGAATCATTTAAAAATATGCCTGTACAGTGTGTGCCTTATGCAAAGTATGTGATTTCTGATATGAAAGAGTTGATCAGATAATCAGGACACAAGAATTCCTGGCAATCCTGAAAACTCATGAATTTGGAAGCCAAGAGATTTTCATCTGACAGCTTGTCATGTTACTGTTTGGAATGAGTTAGTACATAATGAAAAGGTTTGAAATTCTGACTACTGGCTATTCCACCTGTGTTCGCTATCTTTATCAGGCTTATCTTGAGAAGAGTCTAAGTGCAGGGAGGGAAAGAGCATGTCTTCATTAGGACAGAACTGCAGGGGCATCTCTTTCTTGAATGTGATGCTGTATTACTTCTCCTTTTTTCTTAACCCATCTCTCCCTGTTCATTTGGCTACCAGCTGCTCCACTGTGTATTCAGATCATTGGTATTGACTTCTAGCCTCAATATGGATGTTCTTGAGCATGTGCAGTTTTGAGGGGTTTAAAAAGTCTCTTAGGGGCACCTGGGTGGCTCAGTGGTTAAGCATCCAACTCTTGATCTCGGCTCAGGTCCTGATCTCATGATGGTGAGATTGAGCCCAGTGTTGGGATCCATGCGGGCATGGAGCCTACTTAAAAAAAAAATCTCTTAAAAATGGCTTTATAGAGATATAATTCATACACCATATAATTCAAATATTTAAAGTGTATAACTCATTGAATTTTAGTATATTCACGGAATTGTGCAGCCATCAGCACAATCAATTTTAGGACATTTTCAACCCCCAAAAGAAACTCCATGCTCATTAGCAGTCGCGCTCCATCTTATCCAACAGCTTGGTAACATACTTCTCTAATTTTTCTATAAAGTGCTCCAGGAATGTAAACCATCAGTAAGTTATCCAATATTTATTGAAGCCACTCTAAGTGAGATACTCTTCCCGGCTGTAGTGATAGGGAGACAACCAAGAGAGACCAGCAATTCCAGCTCTCAGGGACCTTATGTTCTATACTGAAGTCTGCAGATGGGCCCAAATGAAAAAGCAGAACAAAACCCACATTAGCAACAGAAGAGAGAAGGAAGGCATATGCATTCTCTTCCTATTATGTGCCATGCTCTCTACCGGGCCCTTCTCCTAGTACATGGTGAACAGGCATCTGTCTGGCATCAGAGCTGTATTCTTTAAAGGAGAGCATGAGAGATAAAAACAAAAAACAGAAAACAAAAAACAACACTCAATTGAAAAAGACTACTCTATGTTTCGCTTTACCCAGCTGCGCAGATCCCTGGATTTGCTGACTTCCCAAGCCAGCTGCCTCCTAAACATTACTTCCTGTTGTTTTGAACAAAAATGTAAAGTAAACAACCTCAAGACCTTTGGTCATCAGTTGCCAATGTAAAGACTTTTCTGCCCTGGATACAGTTCAGCTCAACCAATGGCATCTTTGTTTGTGAAATTATGGGGGGTGGGTGGGCAGGAGGACAGTCAAAGGGTAATTAAAGTGACTTCCATTTCTCTTTTTTTCCTGCCATAATCCTGAGGATTTGAATTCTCCAACAAATCAAATTCAGTTTGAGTTTTAACCTTCTTACATGAAAAGCCAGGTTTAAAAATAGCTGTTCATGCTCCAATGATTGTAAACAAACACTGGAGTATAGAGAGTCGACCGAAGGGCAACAGACATTACATATCCCTGCAGGAATGTGGAATTTAATATAAACGGAGTAACTTTCATACATATGTGCTGTGTCTTCGCTCTGTATTGCCAGCAGAGTTCTTTGGGGGGAAAGAATCATCATAAAATGTTAAAGCTTAAAGGGCCTCAGAAGTCCTGGAGGCGCACTGCTTCATTTTAGAAATGGGGGAACTGAGCCTGAGGAGGCCGTGGCTGCATCTCTAGTTAGTGGCAGAGATGGGAAGGGTCTGGTTCCCCAGGATCACCAGTGATATTAGTGAGAGATGGAAAAACGCACTGACACGCCTGGGAGCTTATTTCCTGATTAATTGAGATGCCACATAGGATGGTGCAGGGCAATGGGTGTGGGATCAAGGGACCTGAACTCAAATCTCAGGTCTACCATTTACCATATGGTGAGTTTGAACAAACTGATTAAGTTCTCTAAGCTTTAATTTACTTTTCTGTCCCCTACCCCCTAAAAAGCATAGTATCTTGTGTATTGAGTTGCTGGAATGGCTAAGTGGGATGTATCAGTAAATCTTTTAGCACCATATTTGATGTTCAACAAATGTCTCCTTCCTTCCCTTCTGCTCCTTCGTTTCTCTTCCTCCAGGATGTTTTAAAACACCTTGTCATATGTTTTTGTATCATTAAGTAGATCCATTGCTACTTTCTGAGAATAGCAATGTCTCCTTCTACAATGTGGACCACAAGTGATCTTAAATCATAACTTTATTTGCTCCCATTTGTTGGATATCTCCTGTCTTCCGGACACTTTATACATGATTTCTGACCTTCATAACATCATTGAAGACTCATTATTATTTTTTCCACCTTATTGATAAATAAAATGCTCAAGATCTCATAACTTGAAGTTAGGTCCTCCAAGCCCATGCTCATCTTTGTACCAATGCATTTGCATTACAGCTGTGATTACAAACTTGTGTATTTTTTTTTTTTAATGTTCACTGTAAAATCCTGAAAAAGTTTAAGAGTAGAAAAAAATACCAGTTTTGGAATCTGAGTGTAAGACTCAAACCCCAGCTCTGCCATGTATGAGCTATATGGCACTGGGCATGTTACTTAAGTTCCTTCTGTTCTGTATTCCTCACTTGCAATGGATTCATAATAATTATTTCAACAGAAAAGACAAAAAACAACAACAACAACAACAACAACAACACAAAACCCTGTTGGGATGACTGAACAAAAGATGATGTATGCAGCATTCTCAGCCCAGGGTGGAAGTAAATGTCACTCATTTACACCTTCATTTTGTCCTCTGTGCACTTGGCCTATGGAGATTAGATCATTGTTCTTACAAGGATCACATCGAAGAGAAGCACTTTAAATTCTTCCTTGCATTATCCATCTTGATTTGACCACCACCTGCTCCTGTTATAAATAGAGCTAAGATGTTGACATTGGGGAAGGTAACTTTGAGTGATTGATTCAAGATTCTCTCCTCAAGATTTTCTAGGCAAAAAAATCTTTTTAAAAATTCAGATCACCTAAAAAAAAAAAAAAAAAAATCCTGGTCACCTGCTTCATGTCTGTCAGCCCCCTGGTATTGATTTGACAGAACAATGGGGGAGATGCAATGTTGACATTTGGGGAATGCTCCTTTATAGTGTAGGGTGGGGGTGGCTTTGTTACCCCAAACCTCTTCTGTGAAGACCACCTTCCACTGGTAAATTAATATCAAAGTTGAAGGCGATAAAATAACAGAAGGGAGATTGTTTCCCCTAGTAACTCGTATGGGTATTCATCTGGATGATGAGTTCATCTGATTCATCAGTTTTTTCCCCCCTGGCTTCCAGAGATATCAGAACTGAGTATTGCACGATAGCTATTGTATCTTCCTTAACTAACTCTCTGGATATAATGTTTTTTCTGCACTCCTCTATTTTGTGGCTCGTGTGTGTATGTATGTGTGCGTGTGCGAGGCTGGCCTTATTTGAAAGCTTTCAGCCTGACTGCTTTTATTGTAAGCTGCCTCAAATAACTCCTTGCCAGATGTATAGAAGTAAATATGGGATGGATGGATGGATAGATAGATAGATAGATAGATAGACAGACTGGCATACCTAACTTGAGAAAAAGGGTAAAAATATGAAATAGAAAAAATAACTATCATGAAAGAAGCACTGATATAATTAAAATAAAAAGTATATATTGTCACATACTTTAAGTGCTCATTAGGGGGAAAGTATTGTAATTATTAGGCCTACTATTTTACTAGTAGTAACATATGCATATACTCTGCTTTGTTAATGTACTTGATATGAAACTTGTCCATAAAATATTAGCCCCTGACTTTTCTGTTCTGTAGCATCTCTGAGGGACCATAACAGGAAAGAGATCTGGGATCCAGGTGAGCCCTCTGAGGTCAGAGATGGGGTTTCCTCGGGTCGTTCTTAGGGCTCTATACCTACGGCTGTGCCTGACATGAGGCAAAGGCTCGAAAAATATTTGTTGAATGAATAATAATGACGGCTTACCTTGTGTGGTCATTATGTAGCAGACATTGTCCACATCGATTTACATTGATTAATGTATTTAACCTTCACAATAATCTTATGAGTACAGAATTCATATTAATTAATTAATGTATTCATTGCTGCCTTTTATAGATGAATAAACTGAAGCATAGAGAAGCTAAGTAAATTGATCTTAGCATGCAGAGTCTACACTCTCAGCCCAGGGCAGAATGAAGGAGCAAAGGAATAAGTGAATGAAGACGTAAAGACTTTATTTCCCCTATGACACCAGGTGTAAGTTGATGGAGAATATATGAAGGGGTCTTGATCAGCTGGACCAAAATGCCTTATAAAGAATTACTTAACATACTTGGTCCTTGGTGGATAGCAGGGAGACCCAGTGATGGGGATTCCTGTAGGCAGAGGTGTTTCCGAGGGTGTCAGAAACAAAACAAAAAACAACTTGACGTGTCAAATTTCATCCAACGTCTTCCTCATCACCCTGGATTTTTATGGATCTACTATACATGCAACAATTTTTACATAGCGGTTTCTTCAGTGTAATATCTATGGATAAGTTTTTCAACTCCATTCTTTAATTATATTGTCCACTGTACCATCTCTGTGAAACTAGGGAATTTTGGAGAAAGCTGAAATTCATTTCAAAAGTTATGAATCTTGTATAATTCATTTATTCAGGGGCCCATAAAAAGCATTAAAATTTAAGAGACTGATATAAAAATGAGTGTAATTGCACCTGGTTTGAGATTCCTTTCCATTCTGCGACTCCATTTTAATTTTACTACCACTTAACTTTGCAGTGTTTAATTGGAGTGCTGAATACTGATCAGTGCAGCATGTGGGCATGACAGGATGCCCCCTCCCCTTTATAAGTGCCACACGGCCTCAGTGGCCTCTCTTTTGGTAGACAGGGAACAAAGTGGTGTTTAGAGAAGGAAGAGGGTAATTTAGATCCTTGGGGTCCTCACGGTGGGTTGGATGGCATTGTTTGTAGCAAACAAACAGAATTCTTCCCAACTCTGCAAGTACCCCCATCTCCGTCACCTTGGTTTAGTGCCTGTGTCATCAGGAACCCAACAGAACATATTGTGTAGAAACATTTCCTACTCTCGGATCCCCAAACCATCTGGCAGATCTTTTGTCTATCGCTTTTACAAATGGCAGGCTGGCTCATGAGTAAATTGTCATGAGAGAAAGCAGCTGACAACAAACACTGAATGCTCCTAGATCATTTGCTCTGTTAAGTGAGAGAACACATGTGAACCTAGTGTAGAGCAGGGAGTGGTATTCCTAGTGGCATGCATGGCGAGGCACCTTTGAATCTTCATAATATTAAGCACAAAGATAAACAGTTTCTCGCTGAACCGTGCAGACCTTCCCCTGTAACAATACATGTTCAAAGTTCCGTGACAATTTCGATTTGTAGCAAGGTGACAGGGCTAAAGCCTCAGATCTGTTGACCTTTAATTTATAAGGAGTACAGTTGCTATCCCCCCCGCCCCCCACACATGCCTTTATGACACTAGAAGAAGGAGTCATAGGTGAAATCAGAGGATTTCCCAAACATCAAGTCATGATACTGAATGTCTTCACCACTTATTTCCTTCAAAGTGAGCCTGGATTCCTTCAGGTACCTAACCTGTTTGCTGGGAGGTGAGATCTTTTGTCACTTTCCAGAGAAAGACACTAAAATGGGGTGCAAATGGGGTGCTCAAAGAAGGTGAGCCTGGTGGAGCATTCTCTCTCCCCCCACCCCCAACTCGGGCAGTCTGTTCACTCTGCATTTCCTCTCCTGGTGATAATTGAAGGCAACTGCAACCACCCTTAGGCAGAAAGAAAGCTTCCCTGGCTTAGTCTGTAATTAACCGGTGAAGTGCTGAACAGAAACTTTCATAGAGGAGCTGCCATGGCGAATTATATAGGGTACAGATTCTGGAGTCAGAAATGAGTAGGTCTGAATTTTGGGATTCTTTGGTTTATTAGTGTGGTCCTTGAGCAAGTCTATCAGCACATCTCAGCATCCGTTCATGTTGACCCAAATAGCAGATGACATTTCCTGTGCTACATGGTTGGAGAGACATTAAATGATTTAACTCATTGTAGTAGATCCTACTTGGTGTCCTGCAGAGCTCCACTTTATGGGGTGGGGCAGCTTCCCATCCTGCAGCCATTGTGACTTTTGGCTGCTAATGCTTCATGTCTGCATGCCCTTGTGCTCTGCGGATGAGAACTACCTTGTCTGGAAATTTCTGGGATGCTGTTCTCTCTGCCTGGGTTTGGAGAAAGTGAGCAGTAGCCTGCAACTAATGATTAACTGACTTGGGTGTTCAGAATGCTTTGTTCTCTAAGGTGGGGGAACTCTCTTACGTCATTCATACTTCAGACTACTCCATGGGACCAGGCAAAGGCTGTATTTCCACCAAATCACATCTTTGCCTGACTTTCCCCTCTGTATATCCTGAGGAAACTCCCCCATTAAATTATTACCTTAAAAGCAGTCATCTCAGGCTCTCTCCTGGGGAAACTGACAGAGATAGCTTATTAGGTAGGTATCTGCAGCAAAGGTCATTAGCTCCTCTTTTGTTCTACCCCTTTCTCTCAGCAACTGTCTCTGAGAACTAGATTTGTTTAGACTGGGAAAATTATGATAAAATAAAAGTTAAAAAAAATTCCTAAGTAAAAAAAAACGTACTTTAAGAGTGCCTGAGTGGCTCAGTCAGTTAAGAATCTGACTTTGGCTCAAGTAATGATCTTAGGTTCCTGGGATCGAGCCCCATGTCAGGCTCTCTGCTGAGCAGGGAGTCTGCTTCTCCCTCCCTCTCTGTCCCTCCCCCTGCTCATGCTCTCTCTCAAATAAATAGATGAAATATTTTTTAAAAAAAAGTATTTAAAAGACATAAAAAGGCAACAAATTCTGTCATGTTATTTACCCTATAAATTACAAGAGATTTGTGTCTAATATAAAGAACTACAAGAAGAAGGAAGATCAATAAAGGAGCAGTGGAGAATACGGTCCACTGATTTGCAGAAGAGGAAACTGGACTAGCTAATACAGACATGAAAAAAATTAATCTGTCGGGAAAAATGAGATTTTGAACCAATTTCGTAGACAAAATTAAGATGTCTGATCATATCAGTATTGACAAATATGTGAAGCAAACATAAACTCAGACTTGCTGGTGAGAATGTTTATTAGCACTGCCATTTTGAATTGTAATTTCTTAGTATCTTGTAAAACTTTGAGGATATGCATATTTTATAAATCATCAATTATACTTCTAAGAATTTACCACTCAGAACTACAACATTCCTGGCAACATTTTTTTGTTAAAACAAAAGACGACAAACTAACAAAACTTGGAAACAACCTTAATATTCATTATCAGGAGAATGAATAAAGCATTTAGAGCACATTTATGGAATGAATACCAGAGAGCTCTAAAAATGGATGAACTAGAATGACATAGATCAATATGAAAAACCTGAGATATGATATTTGTGATCAAAGAACACAAGTTGCAGAAGGATATGATCAGTATGATGCCATTATTTTTTAACTGGAAGAAGTTCTACACATTTTATTTCTGAATATGTACAAATGTCATAGAAATATACAGATACAGACTTGAAGGTAGACACTAACCAAGCAAGGGACTAACCTAGAAAGAGGAAAGCTCATCAGCTTGGAGTTGGGAGAGACATGGGTTTCAACCGTGTGTGTCCTGTTTTGGTTCTTTTTATTACAATTCTGAAGCAAATATAGAAAATGTTCAGATATATATTGTGTCTGGGCTATGAGATTCCCAAGTGTTTTCTTTATGTTTTTTTCTCCCTGTTTGAAATTTTTTATTAAAAAATAGAATGCAAGTTTCTTTGGTCTGTTTGAGAATTGTAGACTTATAATAATGCAGTGATAGTTTAGTGCGTTTGCTCCCAACATACCCCTAACTTTGGGCTTGGCTCTTCTAAGTCCCCATACCTCTCCATAGTGTCTTCAAATCTTATGAGCCCTTACGTAGGGCCTGCCTCTTCCATGCAACTTTCTGGATGACCACAGACAGCATTTATCACATCGTTTTACAAAGGCCACAGTACCCCCAGTTGGCCAATGATATGACTGTGATAAATTGTGTTTGCTTGGTGCATTGTCCTCTTTAGTGCTTCAAGTGCTTAAATATTGTCTGATGCATTTTCTCGCCTAGAGAACTCTGTACTCTCTCCTATGCTTCTCATAAAATGATCTTATAAATACCTGCCTATGTTTATCATAAATTATGTCTAGCATAAATTTAGCTCAAGAAATTAATTTTAGTAATTACCATTAGTTAATTCAGCATTTTTGAGTGTCATTTATGTGCTAGTCATCGCAAATATGCAAAGAAAAAAGATGTAGGGTTCTTCTCAGATCTTACAACATGGCTGAATTAAATTGTAGCATATTTGTGTGTTTCTTTTTATTTTTATTTTTTATTGAGTTTCTTTTTATATTCATTCAGCTGTGCAACCAATAAACAATTATTAAACACCAACTCTGAGCCAGTAACTCTGAAACCAGGGATAGAGTAAAAAACAAGGCAAGTGTGTTTCTCCCCTACCTATGATTGATCATGCCTTGAACTAAAAATAGAGATCCAGGTTTGCCAAAAGACTTCTAGGCTGTTTCTGGTACAAAAGGCCACTTGGGATTTTATCTTGTAAACTGAATTAATGTAATTTTCAGAGCATGTGAATGACATAAAGGATTGCCATGTGTCAGCTCCAGAAAATCTAGAAAATGTGGTTATAGTAATCATCTATATTAGCTGAATCTGATTTCCTCTCCTGTTTACTTGCTGTTGAACATTTATTTTCAGTTACTCTATTATTTAGTAACACCACGGAGTGATCATTGTTGGTGAACTTTCCATTAAAGACATTTAAAAAAATTTTTTTAGTTATGACCCCTGAAACTACAGCATTAATTTTTAAGAGCCTTTTTTAGACCTCTACAAGTGACCCTTCCTGGAAGCATGGAGATGTCTGAAACTAAATGAGTGTCAGAATGTTGATGATTGGGGCAAGGCCACACAGAGGAGCTGAGAGGAGAAGCAGGAACTTCTGACTCAGACAAGAACTCTTTGCTCCTGATGGTCTTAATCTCTGCTTATCAGAAATCCCAGAGAATAGAGGATCTAGAGCAGGAATTCTCAGACTTAGTACTTATGAGATTTTGGCCCAGATCATTCTTTGCTGGGGTAGGGGGGAGGGGCTATCTTGTGCATTTGGCAGGCTTAACAGCAGCCCTGGCCTTTATCCAGTAGATGTTAGGACTACCCCCCATGTAGTGACAACCAAAATGTCTCCAGACACAGCCATCTGTGTCTCTTGTCCTAGGAGGGCAAAACTGCCTCTTGATTGAGAACCACTGCCTTAGAGCATTCCCAAACAGCATTTTACTTTTATTATTATTATTATTATTATTATTATTAATTATTTTATTTTATTTTTGAAATGCCCAAGCAAAAGTACTGAGTCCTCACCAAACCTGAGCACAGAGAAAGATCACACGTCCTGGCCTCACTGAAGTGGATTAGGATCCTGTGGCAGATTCAGAGTAGAGGTGTTGTCCACAGCTCCCAAACTGGTCATTCTAACCCTCTGAACGATTCTAATTTGCTCTTTTTCCATTCAACAGCAGGCTTTATAGATCAAGGTGCCAAGAGAAGGGACAATCTTGGGTTCCTGGATCTCTGGAGGTTTCAGACACTGGTCCAATCCATGGGGCTGTGACTTGAATGAGAAAGAAACCTTCATTGGTGTTAAAGTGACTAAAATTTGGGGCTTGTTTGTTACAGGAATTAGCATACCCTGAGCATTAGAATGACATTTATTTTTAATTATTTGTATTTTAATGTCTCCATTTTAACTTTCATCACAGTAATGCATATACACAATAGAGGTCAAATAACAAAAATTTTAGCATTGACTTTCTGCTCCATAAATGCTTTCTGGAGGTTGAGGACTGAACACTTCTCCTTTCCACCATATCCTTTTTCCTACATAACATGTATCCTCCAGCGATCACTCTATAAATACTGTTCACTGCAAAGCCAGGTAGCACAGAATAATCATTTTTTAAAAAGATTTTATTTACTTATTTATGAGTGATACAGAGATAGAGAGGCAGAGACATAGAGAAAGAAGCAGGCTCCCCGTGGGAAGCCTGATGTGGGACTCCAACCCAAGACACTGGGATCATGCCCTGAGCTAACGTCAGCTGTTCAACTCCAGGCGCCCCTTGTCTCCTCCTTTGTATGACTTTTCCTATTTCCTTGGTCAGTAATTCTCTGTTTTTTGGTATTTTCCCACATGCCTTGGTTCTCCTATGGTCTTTGTAAGACATATACATCTTGAGATGTATGTGTGTGTATGTGTGTGTGTGTGTGTGTATATATATATATATATTTTTTTTTTTTTTTTTCCTGAAGGCCAGAACATCTGTGCTCCAGGCATACAATTAAGCTCAATCATTTTTTGAAAGATTTTTTCAAGACCTCTCCCCTAAAACCTTCTGCTTTTGAAGTAAAGTTTGGATAATTTCTTTTTAGGCTATAGTCCCCTTGCTTAGGTGTCTCTTTATTCTCTCCTTCAGGATCTCCTGTTTTGTGGATCCCAAATCTTTCTTTCCTTGCAGTCATGTAAAGTTTAGCTGGAGTGCATCCTCAAGTAACTTTCTAGAAATAGATGTACAAAGAATCAAATTTTTGAGACCTTGCATATGTGAAAATATTTTTACTTTTCCCTCATTGTTGACTAAGAGTTTGAAGGTCTGCAGCATAGGTGTGTTAAAAAACAGAATTTTGATAATTTCTCCCCTCTCCTCTTTTTTATAATATAGCTATGGAGAAATTCAGTGGCATTCTATCTCCTGTTCCTCATATGTGATTTGCCTTTTTTTCTGTAGATTCTCACATTCTTCAGTTTCAGGGAATTTTCATGTGTTTCAAAGCATTTCCTATGTACAATTTTCTCTTCTTTCTTTCCAGAACTCATTTTCGTGGAGTGCTGAACTTTCTCATTGAGCCTCTATTTAAAAAAAGAAATGTTTTCCCATTTCTTATTCTTTGTCCTTTTGTCCTGTAAATTCATTTGGTTTTATTTTATGGCTCTCCTACTGAATTATTTATTTTGACTATGGTGTTATTGATTCTTAAGAGCCCTTCATCATTTTCTGAGTGTTCCTTCTCAGTGGCAGGTTGTTCTTGTTTCAAGGAGCCACTATATATTCTGTGCTTTCTCTCTATTCTATAAAAGTCTCACCAGTCAGCATGTAGACTTATTTAACTCAAAATCATCTTAACCAGCCCAGGCTGCATCTGAGGATGCTGAATCCAGAGTGATCCTCTTTGGTTCAGTTATAAAACTCTGGTCTTCCTGGATGTGGGAAGGGAGGTCCATAGGTTTTACCACCCTCTTTTCTGTCTTCCCACCAATAGGTCTGTATTTAGACCAGCACTCAACCGCTCTGGCATTCCCTCATTCCCGCTGCTCTTAAATGCTGGGACTCAGAAATTTTGCGGGCCAAATTGGGTCTCTTCCTGGTGGTATTTTCATCTATAGACCTTTAGATTGTAACTTTCTCTAACTTGCTGAATCAGATACTAGCTCTCTACCCACTTTTACTTTTCCAGAATGTAGCCAAAATTGCTGATACGCTGTTGTTTCCTCTCTTGATCAATTTGTCTTGTATTCTTGTCATTCCTTTGCTTTCATTCTGGCTGGATTTTATGTGGAATATAAATGATAAATGTCTTCAGTCTATTCACCATTTTTCACCTGAAGCCTCCCTCAGGAAAGTAACTTCTTTGATTTACTTTGTAGTGTAAAGGAGATCATAAAAAAGGATTTTTGATGGTTAGGATATGCTTTAGATTTTTTAAGTCCTCCTGAAATGCTGAAGTTTTCTTCTTAATCAGCTTTTAGGAGACAACTGGTTTGTCCAAATCATCTTGAGTAAACAAGACTTTCACACCATGGACTCCACAGCATGGCCGGCTTCATGGGAATATGACCTGTACGGTCATTCACTGTCCTGCTCTCAAAATGGTCCTGCACTTGGTTGAGTGCTCTGCTCTCCTTGCCTTGAAATTCCTAATATTTTTCAGAAAAGGGACCCACATTATTTTACCCTGGGCCCTGCAAATTATGAAACTGATCCTTTTCTGAAGTATAAATACCCTAAGGTCTAAATATAATTTATACAATCATACAGTCTCAGGATTATCAGCTCAAACTCTCCTTTTATAAATTCCCTGCCAGCAGCCATGCAACTGCTGTTGACTTCTTACTGAAGCTGGGTATTCCTGCCTTCTTGTAGTTCTTTTTCTCTCTGGACCTCTCAGACAGAAAGTCATTTCTCACCCTGAAATGAAATATATATCCTTCATTTTATCTGTGCTCATTCCATGTTTTATAGGAATAATTTGGTAATTTATATATGTTATAAAACAGATAAGCATGTATTTTTATATAAAAGAAATACACATTATTAAAATATTGGAAAATGCTGAAAAGCATAAAAAATAATTACCACTAATCTCTATCAAGAAATAATCATTATGAACTTGTTACCATGGATATTTCTTTTCAGTCTTTTTCTATGCATTTATAGTTACAATAACAATGATAAGGATGCTGGCTGGTTTATTTAGGGCTTATAATGTGCTGGGAACTCCATTAAGTGTTTTAAAGAAGTTATTGTGCTCAATATATAGATATAATTAAAGATACGGATAATCTTACATGCATAAATGTTAAAATTATTATGTATATCCCATTGTTTGCTTTCTTCTTCTTAATATTTTATCACAAACACTTGTCCTTGCAAAAATAAGAAAATTTAAAACAAACATAGTTACTTCATCACCAGATAATGGAAAAAGGTCATTTTATTTCTTTTGCAAAGAACACCAAGACGTGTGACCTTGGATGAATTGCTTTTCGTCTTAAAGCTTCAGTGCCTTCTTTTGTAAAATGCAATAATATCTACCCTGCCTATCTTATAGGATTGAGAGGGTCAACACAAACAGCAGTAATAAATTGCTGCCATTGACAAGACTCACACATTTTGTCACTTATTATGAGTGCTTTATCAATCCAGTAAAGTGGGTGAAGTCTTGTTTTCCAGATGGGGAAAATGAGGCTTGACGGTATCTGTGGCTTTCCTCGGGCTACACAGGAGCAGGTGATCAGCTGGGTGCCCATGCCCTGTTCACTGCACTGTGGGATATGAACCCTGTGGGATTCTCCCTTTAGAGGGATCCAGCAGCAAACATGTGCTTCTCTCATTTTGTAGGATCAGCTTTCCCAAGCTTTCATCATTCTGGTTCATGTTCTTTAGTTCTGTCATACATGTCACCTGCTGCAAGAACTCTGGAGCTCCATTTAAACAGCATCCATGAAGAAATGAACATGTTAAAATCTGCCTGTAACCATGTAGCACTTCCAACTTTTAAAAGGCTGAGGGAGAGAATACATTTCCACTTTTGCCTGGGCTTCGCTTATCTCTTGCTGTGACCTCAGTTGATTGACATCTCCTTCAAAATCCATCATGAAATATGACTTGAGTGACTAATCTATGTGAAGCTGTGATAGATGCAGAGAAGTTTCCTCCTCCATCTTTCCCACTGGTTTTGCTTTCAGAAGTGCAGAGATCTATTTTCTCTTTAAAAACCAAATCTTCATTCACTCCTTTTACTTTGTCAAATTGCTATTATGGCTTTGGTGTCTGAAGTTTTCTTGTGGGAGTACTGCCCCTCATCACTCCCTAGGCTGAACCTAGCTTCACTTTGGCCAGTGAAACGTGATAGGGTGCATAGACCAGCTCTGAATGAGTTTCTGCTCTATCCTATTCTCTCCGCCTCTAGACCATCAAGTCTTAGGTAGAGGATGCACCTTTAGCCTTTGTCCTAGAATGAAGAAGGCAAACATCAGAGCCATAGTTCGCCTGTGAAAGGAATACAATTTGGGTGAATAATAAACCTTTATAGTTCGTAAGCCCCTGAGATATTTGGGGGCTTATTTGTTCATGTTGCATGGCTCATACATTGCTGACTGGTGCAGTAGGCTGTACCTATGACTTCTCTTTTACTCAACTAAGCAAGAACAATCATTGCTATTACTACAGTTCTTAGAATATTTGGGACTGTGCACTGTGGGGTACTCTCTGTTATAGTAGTGGTGCTTAACCTTGGCTACCCATTATAATGATCTGAGGAAAGTCTGTGTGTTTGGTTTAGCATGGATCCCCAGGCTCCATTCTGGATCAATTGAATTAGAGCCCCTCCCTGGGTGTAGGTTCTATGCACTGGCATTTTAAGGAGATTTTCAGGGGCTTTTCAAATGCAGCCAGGAGTGAGTGAGGGCCATTGCTTTAGAGGGAGAGAAATCGAGATTCTCCAGGAATAAAGATGGTCACCGAGATAGACCATCTACTTGACAGAAAAGGGGTAGAGCAGGAAATTTCGAGGGAAAAGGAAAAATAAAACATTGCCACCACCACTGAAGAAAGGAGAAGGAAGTTCCTCTTCCTAAGTCAGCTTTGCTATAAAGAGATAGGTTGAATTCAGCAGAGGCAGCTGGTGTATACTAAGAAGATGATGCATTTCAGGTAAGTGAGAAGTAGAACCCTCAAAAATACATCCTAATCTGAGCATCAAGGAGCCCTATGAATCAAGAAAGACCAAAAGAAGAGATTTTCTGTATGTTCAATCATTGTAATACAACCATGATATCCTCACAGGAAATTGGTACCATGGAGGAGAAAAGTAGGTCTTCCAGTTTCACATATCAGCCACCATGTTAGTATTATTTTGTGTTAAAAAATACGTTTTTTTGGATAAGTGCAGGCTGTGCATTTGCCATATTTTCAGAAATATTGGGGAAGAGATGAGCAAAGTATTCCAACTTAAATTTTTCTGTGAATATTATTATTAGGGGAAATGAGTATAGAAATGCACTCACATTAGCCCTATCAGTTTATTGAGACCAAGGCATTGTGGCATATGTAGTGGCTATAAAATTCAATCTGTCCAAGCAAAGAGAGTAGTCATCATCAAATGGGGTAGCTAAGATGGTCCTAGCAGATCAAGCTGTATAACCTTTTTGTCTTTAGTAAATTATATTCATCCATCTATCCATCCATCCATCTATCCATCCATCATTCCAACATTTATTGAACACTTAATATTTATTCGTTCGATTCATTCAGTCAACCCTTATTGAAGGCATGCCACATGCCAGGCACTAATGCCAGGTTAAAAAAAGTCCCAATATTTTTCTCCCAGGAGATGTGAAAATCAAATAGGCTAATATAGATAGAAAGGCTATATGTATATTTTGACATCCTATTAAGACATGAAGGATTATTATTATCCAATCTTTAATATTACTGCTTTGTAATCTAATGTTCTGGTATTTTTCAGCCTGTTGACAGGCACAAATATTTCCCAGGACTCTACAAGCCTGCAATTAAGAAACTGGAAACATTCATAAATACACAAGTTGACTAATTAGTCCCTAATTAGTTAGCAGATTGGGTATTGTAATCACCCTAAGATATATTGCTTAATGTCATGGAATGGAAAAAAGAGTTTTGCTATATTATATTATGTCAACATTTACATAAAGATTGCATTAAAATATTTAATGAGACCTGCCAATCTTGAGCCATGGCCAGCCAGCCAGTCAATGGAATTTATGAGATCCTACCAGTCTTTGGCAGACTGGACATCAAATTAACAGATGATCTTTTGATTTAGAGAAAACTAGAGCATTCTTAACACCTGTAATTTCAAGATTTTTGCTGATCACTCAATAAAGAAATGTAAGCTTTACTAGTTCATCTTGCATTTGAAGAGACTAAAGCACAGAGAGGCCAAGAAAGTAGCCCACAGTTATTCAGATGGACCCTCAGTTGGCTGGAGTTATGTTTGGCTTTAAAATCCTTCATTTCTAGATCTCCATTTCTTCTCAACTTCTGAAAAGTCCCAAGAATTAGATATAGTTCTGCAATCATTTTCACTCTCACTGTGTTATGACAGGTTTGGGTGTTCCTGCATTTGTTTTTTAAACCAAAGTTTCTGTGACTTCCCAAACAATATCAGAAAAAGTGTAAACAGACATTAGTGGTTTCCGCATTAGTTCCTCTTCACCTTCTTGAGAGGGACTTAGTTATTCCTCCATTTGAAGTTGCAAGTGTCTTGGTTGGTTCCTCTTTGTTAGTACTTACAATACTGGAATGAAACATTGATATCTTGAATAGGTTAAAACCCAGTGATGCTTTCTTTTAGCTGGTATTGAAGCTAAAGAAGCTTTAATTGAAGCTTTAATAATCATTGACTCAACATAACTCTCCCCAAAGGCAAGTCTTGTCCTTGTAGATATATTATGAAGTGTTGGTAGAGTTGTTGTCTGAGGATCCTGGCTTCTGAGGTGGCTGCAGCACTGTGTGGCTTGTTTCCTGGCTCTGGGATCTGGTACTTGAGTTTTCATATCTGAAAATTTGGTTATTCATGATATCCACCCAAGCTGAATAAATGAGAAGACACTAATGCAAACACCGGTTACCCATTTATTAATTTAAAATGAAAAAGAGTTTGGCACAACAGTATATGATCCTTGAGTCTTCTGGTGAGTTTGTTTCTTGCTGAAACAGCAAGACAAATTTGGAGTTTCCTTACTGAAGTTAGGGTATCTTAATGGTTCTGGGTAACCGTGAATATAACCCTATTTAAAATAGAGAGATAACTGTTAAAGAGTTGTTTAGCCTTTTGATGAGGAGGAGGGGCAAGATGGTGGAAGAGTGGGGTCCCCAAGTCACCTGTCCCCACCAAATTACCTAGATAACCTTCAAATCATCCTGAAAATCTATGAATTCGGCCTGAGATTTAAAGAGAGAACAGCTGAAACGCTACAGTGAGAAGAGTTCGAGCTTCTATCAAGGTAGGAAGACGGGGAAAAGAAATAAAGAAACAAAAGGCCTCCAAGGGGAAGGGGCCCAGGAGGAGCCGGGCTGAGGCCGGGGCGAGTGTCCCCAGGACAGGAGAGCCCCTTCCCGGAGGAGCAGGAGCTGCACCGACCTTCCCGGGGGGAAAGGGGCTTGCGGGGAGTTGGAGCAGGACCCAGGAGGGCGGGGATGCCCTCGGGGTCCCGGGGACACTAACAGACACCTGCGCCCCGGGGAGTGCGCCGAGCTCCCTAAGGGCTGCAGCGCGAACGGCGGGACCGGAGCAGCTCGGGGGGGCTCGGGGGCGGCTCCGCGGAGGGGGCTGCGGGGCGGGAGCAGCTCAGAGGGGCTCGGGCCGCGGCTCCTCGGAGGGGGCTGCGGGGCGGGAGCAGCTGAGGGGGGGGCGGTTTCGGGCGGCGGCTCCGCAGAAGGGGCTGCGGGGCGGGAGCGTGAATCCAACAGCGCAGGCCCCGGGAGCACACAGGGCGCCGGGACACAGCCCAGGATCCGGCCTCCCCGGGACAGGCAGAGGCCGGGAGGGCCCAGGACAGCGAGGACGCTCCTGCCCCAGCTGAGCAGATCAGTGGCCCCGCCCCGGAGCCTCCAGGCCCTGCAGATGGAGAGCTCTGGAGTTCCTGCGGGGGCTGACTCCAGGGCTGCAGAGCTGGCCCCGCCACTAGGGCTGTTCCTCCTGGGGCCTCACGGGGTAAACAACCCCCACTGAGCCCTGCACCAGGCAGGGGGCAGAGCAGCTCCCCCAACTGCTCACACCTGAAAATCAGCACAACAGGCCCCTCCCCCAGAAGACCAGCTAGACGGACAAGTTCCAGGGGAGTCAAGGGACTTAAAGTATACAAAATCAGAAGATACTCCCCCGTGGTTTTTGTTTTTGTTTGTTTTGTTTTGTTTTTTGATTTCTGATTGCTTCCCCCACCCCTTTTTTCCCCTTTCTTTCTTTTTCTTTCTCTTTTTCTTCTTTTTTCTTTCTTCTTTTTCTCTTTTCTTTCCTTCTTTCTCTCTCTTTTTCTCCTTTTCCCAATACAACTTGTTTTTGGCCACTCTGCACTGAGCAAAATGACTAGAAGGAAAACCTCACCCCAAAAGAAAGAATCAGAAACAGTCCTCTCTCCCCCAAAGTTACAATCTGGATTACAATTCAATGTCAGAAAGCCAATTCAGAAGCACTATTATACTGGTAGCTCTAGAAAAAAGCATAAAGGACTCAAGAGACTTCATGACTGCAGAATTTAGATCCAATCAGGCAGAAATTAAAAATCAATTGAATGAGATGCAATCCAAACTAGAGGTCCTAACGACGAGGGTTAACGAGGTGGAAGAACGAGTGAGTGACATAGAAGACAAGTTGATGGCAAAGAGGGAAACTGAGGAAAAAAGAGACAGACAATTAAAAGACCATGAAGACAGATTAAGGGAAATAAACGGCAGCCTGAGGAAGAAAAACCTACATTTAATTCGGGTTCCCGAGGGCGCCGAAGGGCCAGAGGGCCAGAATATGTATTTGAACAAATCATAGCTGAAAACTTTCCTAATCTGAGAAGGGAAACAGGCATTCAGATCCAGGAAATAGAGAGATCCCCCCTAAAATCAATAAAAACCGTTCAACACCTCAACATTTAATAGTGAACCTTGCAAATTCCAAAGATAAAGAGAAGATCCTTAAAGCAGCAAGAGACAAGAAATCCCTGACTTTTATGGGGAGGAATATTAGGGTAACAGCAGACCTCTCCACAGAGACCTGGCAGGCCGGAAAGGGCTGGCAGGATATATTCAGGGTCCTCAATGAGAAGACCATGCAACCAAGAATACTTTATCCAGCAAGGCTCTCATTCAAAATGGAAGGAGAGATAAAGAGCTTCTAAGACAGGCAGCAACTGAAAGAATATGTGACCTCCAAACCAGCTCTGCAAGAAATTTTAAGGGGGACTCTTAAAATTCCCCTTTAAGAAGAAGTTCAGTGGAACAATCCACAAAAACAAGGACTGAATAGATATCATGATGACACTAAACTCATATCTGTCAATAGTAACTGAACATGAACGGGCTTAATGACCCCATCAAAAGGCGCAGGGTTTCAGACTGGATAAAAAAGCAGGACCCATCTATTTGCTGTCTACAAGAGACTCATTTTAGACAGAAGGACACCTACAACCTGAAAATAAAAGGTTGGAGAACCATTTACCATTCAAATGGTCCTCACAAGAAAGGAGGGGTAGCCATCCTTATATCAGATAAACTAAAATTTACCCCGAAGACTAGTGAGAGATGAAGAGGGATACTATCTCATACTTAAAGGATCTATCCAACAAGAGGACTTAACAATCCTCAATATATATGCCCTGAATGTGGGAGCTGCTAAATATTTAAACCAATTAATAACCAAAGTGAAGAAATACTTAGATAATAATACACTTAAACTTGGTGACTTCAATCTAGCTCTTTCTACCCTTGATAGGTCTTCTAAGCACAACATCTCCAAAGAAAGGAGAGCTTTAAATGATACACTGGACCAGATGGATTTCACAGATATCTACAGAACTTTACATCTAAACTCAACTGAATACACATTCTTCTTAAGTCCACATGGAACTTTCTCCAGAATATACCACATACTGGGTCACAAATCGGGTCTGAACCGATACCAAAAGATTGGGATCGTCCCCTGCATATTCGCAGACCATAATGCCTTGAAATTAGAACTAAATCACAACAAGAAGTTTGGAAGGACATCAAACACGTTAAGGACCATCCTGCTAAAAGATGAAAGAGTCAACCAGGAAATTAAGGAAGAATTAAAAAGATTCATGGAAACCTATGAGAATGAAGATACAACCGTTCAAAATCTTTGGGATGCAGCAAAAGCAGTCCTAAGGGGGAAATACATCGCAATACAAGCATCCATTCAAAAACTGGAAAGAACTCAAATACAAATCTAACCTTACACATAAAGGAGCTAGAGAAAAAACAGCAGATGGACCCTACACCCAGCAGAAGAAGAGAGTTAATTAAAATTCAAGCAGAACTCAACGAAATTGAGACCAGAAGAACTGTGGAACAGATCAACAGAACCAGGAGTTGGTTCTTTGAAAGAATTAATAAGATAGATAAACCATTAGCCAACCTTATTAAAAAGAAGAGAGAAAAGACTCAAATTAATAAAATCATGAATGAGAAAGGAGAGATCACTACCAACACCAAGGAAATACAAACGATTTTAAAAACATATTATGAACAGCTATACTCCAATAAATTAGGCAATCTAGAAGAAATGGACGCATTCCTGGAAAGCCACAAACTACCAAAACTGGAACAGGAAGAAATAGAAAACCTGAACAGACCAATAACCAGGGAGGAAATTGAAGCAGTCATCAAAAACCTCCCAAGACAAGAGTCCAGGGCCAGATGGCTTCCCAGGGGAATTCTATCAAACGTTTAAAGAAGAAATCATACCTATTCTCCTAAAGCTGTTTGGAAAGATAGAAAGTGATGGAGTACTTCCAAATTCGTTCCATGAGGCCAGCATCACCTTAATTCCAAAACCAGACAAAGACCCCACCAAAAAGGAGAATTACAGACCAATCCCTGATGAACATGGATGCAAAAATTCTCAACAAGATACAAGCCAATAGGATCCAACAGTACATTAAGAAAATTATTCACCATGACCAAGTAGGATTTATCCCCGGGACACAAGGCTGGTTCAACACCTGTAAAACAATCAATGTGATTCATCATATCAGCAAGAGAAAAACCAAGAACCATATGATCCTCTCATTAGATGCAGAGAAAGCATTTGACAAAATACAGCATCCATTCCTGATCAAAACTCTTCAGAGTGTAGGGATAGAGGGAACTTTCCTCGACATCTTAAAAGCCATCTACGAAAAGCCCACAGCAAATATCATTCTCAATGGGGAAGCACTGGGAGCCTTTTCCCTAAGATCAGGAACAAGACAGGGATGTCCACTCTCACCACTGCTATTCAACATAGTACTGGAAGTCCTAGCCTCAGCAATCAGACAACAAAAAGACATTAAAGGCATTCAAATTGGCAAAGAAGAAGTCAAACTCTCCCTCTTCGCCGATGACATGATACTCTACATAGAAAACCCAAAAGACTCCCCCCCAAGATTGCTAGAACTCATACAGCAATTTGGTAGCATGGCAGGATACAAAATCAATGCCCAGAAATCAATGGCATTTCTATACACTAACAATGAGACTGAAGAAAGAGAAATTAAGAAGTCAATCCCATTTACAATTGCACCCAAAAGCATAAGATACCTAGGAATAAACCTAACCAAAGAGGTAAAGGATCTATAACCTAAAAACTACAGAATACTTCTGAAAGAAATTGAGGAAGACACAAAGAGATGGAAAAATATTCCATGCTCCTGGATTGGCAGAATTAATATTGTGAAAATGTCAATGTTACCCAGGGCAATTTACACGTTTAATGCAATCCCTATCAAAATACCATGGACTTTCTTCAGAGAGTTAGAACAAATTATTTTAAGATTTGTGTGGAATCAGAAAAGACCCCGAATAGTCAGGGGAATTTTAAAAAAGAAAACCATATCTGGGGGCATCACAATGCCAGATTTCAGGTTGTACTACAAAGCTGTGGTCATCAAGACGGTGTGGTACTGGCACAAAAACAGACACATAGATCAATGGAACAGAATAGAGCACCCAGAAGTGGACCCTCAACTTCATGGTCAACTAATATTCGATAAAGGAGGAAAGACTATCCATTGGAAGAAAGACAGTCTCTTCAATAAATGGTGCTGGGAAAATTGGACATCCACATGCAGAAGAATGAAACTAGACCACTCTCTTTCACCATGTACAAAGGTAAACTCAAAATGGATGAAAGATCTAAATGTGAGACAAGATTCCATCAAACTCCTAGAGGAGAACACAGGCAACACCCTTTTTGAACTTGGCCACAGTAACTTTTTGCAAGATACATCCACGAAGGCAAAGGAAACAAAAGCAAAAATGAACTATTGGGACTTCATCAAGATAAGAAGCTTTTGCACAGCAAAGGATACAGTCAACAAAACTAAAAGACAATCTACAGAATGGGAGAAGATATTTGCAAATGACATATCAGATAAAGGGCTAGTTTCCAAAATCTATAAAGAACTTATTAAACTCAACACCAAAGAAACAAACAATCCAATCATGAAATGGGCAAAAGACATGGACAGAAATCTCACAGAGGAAGACATAGACATGGCCAACACGCACATGAGAAAATGCTCTGCATCACTTGCCATCAGGGAAGTACAAATCAAAACCACAATGAGATACCACCTCACACCAGTGAGAATGGGGAAAATTAACAAGGCAGGAAACCACAAATGTTGGAGAGGATGCGGAGAAAAGGGAACCCTCTTACACTGTTGGTGGGAATGGGAACTGGTGCAGCCACTGTGGAAAACTGTGTGGAGGTTCCTCAAAGAGTTAAAAATAGACTTGCCCTACGACCCAGCAATTGCACTGTTGGGGATTTACCCCCAAAGATTCAGATGCAATGAAACGCCGGGACACCTGCACCCCGATGTTTATAGCAGCAATGGCCACAATAGCCAAACTGTGGAAGGAGCCTCGGTGTCCATCGAAAGATGAATGGCTAAAGAAGCTGTGGTTTATGTATACAATGGAATATTACTCAGCCATTGGAAATGACAAATACCCACCATTTGCTTCAACGTGGATGGAACTGGAGGGTATTATGCTGAGTGAAGTAAGTCAATCGGAGAAGGACAAACAATGTATGTTCTCATTCATGTGGGGAATATAAATAATAATGAAAGGGAATATAAGGGAAGGGAGAAGAAATGTGTGGGAAATATCAGAAAGGGAGACAGAACATAATTGCTAACTCTGGGAAACAAACTAGGGGTGGTGGAAGGGGAGGAGGGCGGGGGGTGGGGGTGAATGGGTGACGGGCACTGAGGGGGGCACTTGGCGGGATGAGCACTGGGTGTTATTCTGTATGTTGGTAAATTGAACACCAATAAAAAATTAATTTATTAAAAAGAAAAACCTTTTGATGAGAAGTCCCTTCTTTTGGACAGTACTAGAAACTCAATTGTTGCTGTTAATCCTTTGTGACTTGGTATTTACCCTGTGTGGGCAGTGGCAAGCAAAGTCAAATGAAGCCAATCCTAAATTACTTGAATTACTCCTGGCATCTCATTCCTTATCATGTCCACTTGTCTTTGGACCCTGACTTTTTCACTTCCAATTTAGTTCATTAATACTGTACTTGCTGTTGGTCTCTGCTTGAATTTCTCAGCCCTTCTCTTGGTTCTCTCTGGGACTATGTCTCTGACATTCAATTTCAGCCAATCTTTTTGGCCTTGACTTTAGCCCAGACAACCCAACTGTCCTGAAATGGCCCAAATAAGTGGTGCCTTCCTTGATTCCTGCTAGTTAGGTATGCACAGAGGAGGTAGATATTCATTGCCTTTCCTCTCCCAAACTTTCTTTGATACCAGACCTATATTATTTAAGCAATTTTGATTTATATGCTTTTAGACTTTTGACTTTCACTAGATTTTCTTAGAATGAAGAGGGCATTTGATTAGATTACCAAGATCTTCTACCTTTTGTCTTTGTATAGATGAATCAGTTGAATGGAACTGAGAGATTAATCATTTGACTGGAAGCTTCTAAAGATAACCGAACTCATTTGTAACTTCCTCTATCTATCTATTATCTATCTATCTATCTATCTATCTATCTATCTATCTATCTATCTATCTATCTATCATCTATCTATCAATCTATTATCTATCTATCTATCTATCTATCTATCTATCTATCTATCTATCTATCATCTATCTATCTATCATCAGTGACTTGTTGACTTTTCTGACTGAGCCACCCAGGTGCCCCTTTGACTTGTTGATTTAATTTAGCTGTATCTCAGAGTCGAGGGGTGGCTTATTTTTCCCCCTGTTCCATTTAGTATTTAGAATAGTACCTTTGAGGATATTGCTTTGCAGTTAATAAAGTGTTTTCATGCTTTTTTTCTCATCTCCTCCTAACAGACCTATGAGGTGGAGGTTATAGTGGAAGTAATATCTCATTCTGGCAATTTCCTGGATTTCCTCTTACACCTGTGCTTTCCTGATTTGGCTGGAAAAATCAGAGCAACTGATGGAGGCCATCTAGTGTCTCTAGACCAGAATATTAAGCAAAAGCAAAATAAATGTAGAAACAAAATAGTTTACAACAATAAAAACCTAATTTACAGAAAGATGAAACCTGAGCATGTGGCAGGGCCCTGCACACACTGCATCAGCCTCAGAGAGCAGGCTTCTTTGCCAAAGCACATGGGAGTCAAAACCTTTGCCAAAGGGTTACTCGTATAGCTTTGGATACACAAATGGCATTCCTTTGTGAGCCACTGATATGTTGTAGTGTTTTCTGGGCCTCCAGAAATGCTCTCTTGGACCTGTTCCTAGAAGGAAAGATAAATTGTTATTTAGAAGTGAAAGACTGGCTTTGATGGTGACTACAGTGAGGTAGGCTTGGCCCTAGGGACTGTGCACAGAAACTTACCCCATCCTGCCATCTATACCTATCTATCTATCTATCTATCTATCTATCTATCTATCCCTCTCATGCACTCCATTTGGGCCCCCACTAGATAACTACTACCCTCTTCTCACTATTTCTTCCTTTCCAGGTGGCATTGACTCTAGTTTGGGCCTCCAATTCAACTGTAGCACTTGACATTGACTTTGGGGGATGAGTGTTCAGAGAATCCTGTGGCCTCCCCAAGGGAGCCAGTCCTTTACTCTGCTCTAAAGCTTTGCATGCCTGGTTTTTCTCTCTGATTCTCCTTTACTTTTTCTCTTATTCACACATATACTACTTAAAAACTATTTTATAGGACACCTGGATGGCTCAGTAGGTTAAGCATCTGATTCCTGATTTAGGATTAGGGTTGTGAAATGGAGCCCTGTGTTGGGTTTTGCATTGGGTATGGAGTCTGCATAAGATTCTCTCTTCCCCACCCCCCTATCCAAAAAAATTTTTTTTTAAAACAATCTCTTTGGTTATACCATGTCCCTGCTCAAAAATCATTAGTGGCTTTCCATTGTATGTAGGTGCCAGGCTGAATGTTCTGGGTATGGCTGTCTAGATTTCTTATGAACTAGCAGTGAGCTCCCATAGCACATGGCCTGAATATCTCTTTTGGCAAATAGTATTCCTTGTTATGTGTGGTGCTACTTTTGTGTGAGCTTCTCTCTTCCTGAGCTTTAAGCCTCTTGAGGATTAGATCCACATCTATATGTTTGATGGAATCCGGTACTACTTATAGCACCCAGCCAGAACACTTAGAGCAGGTGCTAAGCAAAAATTTGCTTCATGCAATAAAGAATGAATGAGTTTCATAAATAACATTTTCAGGCTGAGCAAAGTAGCAGACATTGAATGAATGGCTTTTGGATGACTGCTTTTTTCTTGCATATTCTTTTACTTGGATAATATATTTTAAGTGTAGAAAATTATGAAGAATAAGAAAACAAAGTGTGGTGCACCCATTATCCCAAACTGAACCATTGGTGACATTTTTTTTATACTTGCCTTAGGTTTTAATGAAAGAAAGAAAATTTTCCAGATAAATCTGACCCTTTGTTTTATATTCCATTCCTGTTCTCTTCCACCTCTCCACTGAAGTAAGTACTATTATGAATCTTCTGTGAATGATTTTCATCTTATACTTTCACATACAAATATATGCATCAACTGATACATTAGCAAATTAGAGCCTGTGGGGGAAATTCAACCCATGGCCAGTTTCTTTAAAGACTGTAAGCTAGGAATAGTTTTCACATTTTAAAGAGTTGTAAAAAAGAAACAACAACAAAAAAGCATAATAGGCAACAAATTGCATATATGGCCCACAAAGCCTAAAATATTTATCACATATATTTTACAGAAAAAATTTATGAATCTCTGATATATAATATTGGGTTTGTTTTAAGCTATGAAAGGGTGTCATATCCTACAATCATTCTGAAACTTGCTTAAGTTTCAGCCTCATATTTCTTGAATTCTGTGCTAGTTGACACAGAATATATATGTATATATACATATATATACTTTATGTATATATATATTTTTAGGTATATATATCCATATATATATAAAGTGTGTGTATATATATATATATATATATATATATATATATATACTTTAGACCTTTCAATGGCTACATAGTGTTCCATTCTATTAATATAGCACACTTTTCAGTTTATTCCTCTGCTGGATGGACAGTTGAATTTTTCCACTTTTTTTTTAACCATCAAAACATACAAGAAACATTCTTGTACCTTACATACATGAGAGTTTTCTAAGGGATACATCTCTTGGCTTATAGGTAGTGTGCATTCTTGAGAATTGGACAGAACCAAACTATCTTTGGCAGTAGTTGTAGATATTTCAACACTTAGCCTCATTTTGTGATAAATTCTTAATCCCTGAAAGCTTTGGCTTCCCTGTTGTCCCAGAAAATGGAAAAGACTGTCCCTGTCCTAATGGCTGTCAGTGTTCTATCACCTCCATGTAACAGATAAGACATTGGAAGCAAAAACCCTTTCAAGAGTGTAAGGTGCTAGTAAAATGACAGGGCTTCGGCTCTAAAGAGGTTACTTGCAAGGATATCAAGAAAGACTCTTGGCAGCCTGTCTAGAAATGACACAGGCAAAAGGCCCTCTCCAAGGGACTTTGTCAAGAGATTGCTGAATGGAATTCCACTTCAAACAGCATCTAGTGACAGGTATTCTGCTCTATGCAGCTTGGTCCCCTGCATACTTTTCCCGGGTGCTGTAAGTGAACTCTGTGGTTGGTAGCCATTTCCTTCTAGGCTCTCAACTCCAAGAACAAAGACCAATAGCTCCCCACCCCCAGCCCTTGCCAGGCCAGTTGCAATTGTACTGAAGTGAATTGAGCACTTACTGTGGGCCTTACCCTGAGCTGTAGGCTGTGACCAAGGAAGGGGAAAGGAGCACATGAGAAGGAGAAACAAATGATAGAGGAGTTTTGTTTGAAGTTGCTTATGGTCTAATTACTGGCGGGTTGAGAACCAGTTGACACTTAGTTCTGTTGGGATCTCCGTGTCATATAAGAAGTGATTATGGATGATCTAAATATGGAATGGGTTCAAGCTATAGGAATACTGAATACTCTGGACATTATTCCTCACCTACAAAATGAATGGATTAGACAAAATTATTTTCCCTACTAATTAAATATATCCTTAATTTTGTATCTGCCTCTCACCCTTACACCTACCACAGATGAGGGTCTGTCCCCCTCACCTGAGCTAGTGCAATGAGCAGCTGTCTTTCTGTTTCCAGTCTCTCCCTGGTCCACAGTGCTGCCAGAAGTACGGCAAGAATACACATGGAGCTGACCCTTTCAGAATCCCCCTGTCTTCAGCCAAAGCCTGACCATGTGAGACAGGGGAAACGTGGCTTTGATAATCTCCTTCTTGGGTCAATGGGCTCAACTTCAGCACCTCTCAAACTCTTGGGCAGTTTGGGGTTCCTGAGAGCTACCATGCTACCTTAGTTTCCTGTGCCTTTCATATTCCTATTCTAAGTGACTTGGGATCACATTAGGGACTATCTCACATGCATGCTTGTAACCTGAGTACTTAGAATGATTGTCACCCAGTGAATGCACAGAACATGTTCTTTAAATTAATGAATGCAGGAAGGACTGAAAGAAACTGCTCATCTTTCTGGACAGTTTGTTCTTCCTGGAGGAAATGTGCCATCTGATTCTTTCCCCATTTTGTCTATTAAAAAGTCAGAAGACTCATTTTGCTTGATGTCTGTGAGGGCTCAACCAAGGGCATGATTTCCACGAGGGCACATGGGCATGCAGAGTAAAGGAGTGGCAAGATTAAAAGTCTAGATTTCCAGTTTCTATTGCTACTTGCCAGCTGTGTGACTTAGAGGAAATCATTTGCCCCATTTTGACCTTCAGTCTTTGCCCTGTAAAATGGAGTTGAAAGCTACCTACTCACAAATTTATTTGTAGGGTGAACTGATCTGATGCACAGGAAACATTTGGTACATAGTGAGCAGATAATAGGCTCTCAAGTAGTTTCTGAGACTGCTGAGGTCCTGGTTGGGGTAAAATCTTCTAAGTGAGGTCAGGGTGTTAGGCTCTGCTCATGTTCCCAGGCTAACTTCTCTCTCCTCCTTGATCAAATCTTGTTTCCTCCCAGCACGTGTGCCTGTGTGTGGTCACACGCACACAAACATGCATTCTGCTCTAGCCCCATTAAATGCTTTAAGTTTCCAAATATGCCAGGTGTTATTTGCTTTTGTGGGGATGTTTCTCCCCTTCCTAATTTTTTTTTGTGTGTGTGCCTGCCATGACTCCTTGGATAAGCCTTCCCTCACATTCCCTCCCTCTCCCCATCCCAGTAATATACTGATGCCCCATGCTCAGGCTCTAGATTTGGCCCCTCTCCTCTCTGTTGCCGTAGATTCTGGTGCATGTGTTTCTCATTAACATGAATCTCATCATGTTGTCATACTCTGTTCTTTGTCCAGTCGTCCCCATTATACTGGCAGGTCTTTGAGTCCAGGAAATCTTACTGTGTTCTCAGGACCAAACACTTGTTTGCTAAGTGAAGCTACTATTTATGTGACAGCATTTTGGTGAGAGAAACCTTTAATTAGTAGAGATTTGAAGGAGAGGCAGAGCTGTGGATGGAGCTAGTGGGACAAGGAGCTGAGGGGTCAGCTATGATGCAGAGGAAAAGTTCGAATGGGGACGATAGGTTCAAGATGTATACCCATGAGGGGGTACCTGCAGTGTTTTTAATCATGTGACTCTGGTTTCAGAGCCAGGCAGGAGGAAGAACAAAAAGAGGCATCTTGGATGTTATTCCAAACCTCTGCCAAAAATAATTATTAAGGAGAATAGAAATATGATCAGAGATCCCACACTGGATGCCGGGCTCCTTCACTTTATATGCTTAAAGAGGGTGTTATGGAAGATACCTGGCCCAGAAATCAAGAGCTATGAATGTTAGTGACTGTCCCCTAGCAAATTATTTACCCCTTTCAACCTTCAGTCTTTCCCCTGTAAAATGGAGTCAAAAGCTGATCCTGAGCTAATCACCCCTCTCTGGACATCAGCTCAGTCATCCATTAGTTTAAGGAGCAGGACTAGATGAGGATGGACAAATCGATAGCACACATGTCTTCATTCTCCTCTCCCTAATCCTTGGTAGATATCATTAATTGATGTTGATCCTATTTCACTAGGAATCCTTCCAGGAAGCCATTACCAACTGATCAGAGATGGCTCCTAAGATGATTTCTATCCAAGATTTCTTACATCTCTGGCACCCTGGGAATTTCAAGGAAAATAATGAGAGTGCTTATGATGGGGAAATGGCTCTGATTTTCTTCACCCCTGCTTTTCTGGGATGATGGTCTGTCGATGAAATGCTGCTCAAGTTCCGGACCAGAGTGACAGGGGAGAGGCAGCCTGCAGCAGCACTACTTGTGGATCTCTTTACCATCAGCCAAAGTGCCTTATCTGGCTTCTGTTGACATGTAGCACTGATGACTAATTCAGAAATCACCTCAATAGCCACACTAGACATTTTTCTGTCATTTTCACAGATAATTGACCCCAATAACAGCCTGGTGAAGAAGGCAGAGTGAAGAGTTTGTATCCAGAAAAAACAGTTCTCTATTTATTCAGGAGAGTTTTTGAGGGCTTAGCATGTGCTGGCCCTTGGGGACACACATATGAACCAGACAAAAGCCCAGTGGCCACAGTCTGAAGGGGAGGAGAATTGAAATTCATTTGGCACACTGGTGTGACTGTGTTGGTTGCTTACAGCCAATCTCCATTAGAACTAGTTAGAATTCCTACCACACCACCTATTACATCTTTTCAATACTTCTCCTGCAGATAAGCCAGCCAAATAGCAAGAACTACCAAAGAGGGAAGGGCAGTGTGTTCTGAGAGCAGGATACTCAATTCTGGGAAGATTTCCAGAGGAAATGAAGCAGAGTGGGATTATGGAGGATAGAAAGGATTCATCAGCTTGTCAGGGAGGGGAGGACATTCTGAAAAATGATCAGAGGATGTATAAAGGCTGTGTGTAGGGTCTCATGGAGACTTTGGTGAACTGCATGGAGTTTATTGTGGCTATATGACATGTATTTTGTGTGTGTGTGTGTGTGTGTGTGTGTGTGTGTGTTAGCAAGTAATTATTGTGAGGCCAGGAACCATGCCTCTTTTGTTGCATAGCCCTTTATACTGTGAATATAAAATCTTTGTTGAATGAATGATTGAATGAGTGATGAAGTGGTAGGAGATGTCGCCAAGAAAGTTCAGACACCAGGTCATGAAGGGCCCCATTGGCCATTTTAAGGACTTGTTTTATACTTTATCCTACAGGTAACAGGGAGTATTTGAAAGTGATTGGTGGGTTAGTAAAACTAAAAGCAGTGAACAATTAGGACATAGGTGCAAAGATTCATCAGCTTGTCAGTTCTGAGATAAGACTAGGATGCAGAGCTGGCAGTGACAGGGACATAGCTTCCAGCACTAAATACCCCTTTACACCCTTGGCTTTTGCCTTAGCTTCCTTTGAATTCCATGGCATGCCTGGCTGGCTCATGTCTCCATTCTATACCCATTTAGTTCCCTCTCACTGAAATGCTCTCCCATTCTCAAATGAAATGTTCTATCCTTCTCATCAACATGGCGAACTTCTTGCCATCCCTCGTAAGTCAGCTCAGATAGCCTGTCCTCTTGTAAGGCATTATGAACTGTGGCCCCCTTTCCTATCCCCAGCACTGAGGATTTCCTTGAGTCTTCATGGTACCCAATACAGCTTTCTTCCCTGGCATCAGCTCAAGACTGTTATTCATTGTTCTGGATTATTCATTTTGTGACAAACCTTAGAAGCCAGGTGCTGTGCCATTTCCAAATTTGTAACCAATCTCAGTACAAAGTACAGAGCTCAGCCATAGCAAGCAGTCAGTTCTGAACAATGAGTTAAAAAAATTTTGGTTCAGTTGTAAAGAGAGAACACATTGGTGAATGGGACATTTTCATGGGAGTTGCCTGTAAGAGGCTCTCCAACTACTAATGCCAGAGCCAGAAAACAGGGGATGGCTGCAGTGTGACTTAGTTAAAATTTATAACAAATTCAGTAGGCTTAGGAGTGGGCATCTCTTCATGCTTGAGTCTAAATGATTAGCCTCTTTTATATGTACCATCAGAAGAGGCTTCTTTTGGATTAAGACCACTTTTTGAAAAGAAGCTGCAATCCAACAGATTTGGTGGTATTAGAAGAGATCCAGCATGGATTTTTAGGACTCAATTCAGAGGACTTTTGTCTGGATCATCCTGTTTCAATCCAGACTTCTTTCTGCATGCCATATAGGAAGCAGTGACTCCAGAGGACCAAGAAGGAGACTCCTTGATTCTCTGTCTCGTAGCCAGTCTCACAAATGCATTTTCCTCCACATTACCCTTCTACCCCAGAGATTCAGTAGGACATTTTCCAATATTCCTCTCTTTCAAAAAGGGATGGAAATATGAGATATGAGATGTGATCTTTCCCTTGGCATTGGGTAGGCAGCACTAATTGGTCAAAGAAATCTTTCCTGGCAACTGTGATCAATCAGAAGTTGCATGAAACTATTTCACTCTGTGTTCTATAGCTTAAGTGGAATAGAGTCCTGGCCAAGGACGAGGTTGAGTCTCGTGAAATTACTGTCTTTGTAATGGTTAAAAATGGTCAAGTACTGTGGGCTTTGTACCATTCATCTTATAGAAATTTGATAACTTGACCTCCTGTCCCTGAGTTTTCTGGGTAGTTACGCAGAACAGATCTCTTATGATAATTCTTTGATATATTTAATGCAGTACTTGGATTATGGCTTTATTTTTTTTAAATTTATTTTTTATTGGTGTTCAATTTACCAACATACAGAATAACCCCCAGTGCCCGTCACCCATTCGATCCCACCCCCCGCCCTCCTCCCCTTCTACCACCCTTAGTTCGTTTCCCAGAGTTAGCAGTCTTTACGTTCTGTCTCCCTTTCTGATATTTCCCACACATTTCTTCTTCCTTCCCTTATATTCCCTTTCACTATTATTTATATTCCCCACATGAATGAGAACATATAATGTTTGTCCTTCTCCGACTGACTTACTTCACTCAGCATAATACCCTCCAGTTCCATCCACATTGAAGCAAATGGTGGGTATTTGTCGTTTCTAATGGCTGAGTAATATTCCATTGTATACATAAACCACATCTTCTTTATCCATTCATCTTTCGATGGACACCGAGGCTCCTTCCACAGTTTGGCTATTGTGGACATTGCTGCTATAAACATCGGGGTGCAGGTGTCCCGGCGTTTCATTGCATCTGTATCTTTGGGGTAAATCCCCAACAGTGCAATTGCTGGGTCGTAGGGCAGGTATATTTTTAACTCTTTGAGGAACCTCCACACAGTTTTCCAGAGTGGCTGCACCAGTTCACATTCCCACAACAGTGTAAGAGGGTTCCCTTTTCTCCGGATTATGGCTTTAATAGCTGAACTGAATTACTCCCTTTCTTTAGAATGCATCAACTCCATAAGCCCCTGTTTCTCAAAGCCTGGTTTTTCATAAATAGTTTTGCAAAAGGTATGAAGTTTTCTTTTCAGGGAATCAGGCAGATAACTGTGGTATCTTTGGAAGAGTTCCAAAGAATCCTGCCATTAGAAATGTGTCCCTTCATGCTAAGGCATTGTACCTCCAAAGGAGTTCTCACTGCCAAGCAAGTGTCTCTGGAGAACTGACATAAGTCAACATCAACCCTTAATACCTGACATAAATTATGTAAATAAAAGTAGATCAGCGTTTCTCAATAGGAATGATTTTTGGCACCCAGGGTGTATCTGACAGTGTCTGGAGACAGTTTTTACTATTATAGCTTGGAGAGGGAATGCTACTGCATATGGTGGGTAAAGGCCATTGTACATCCTATAATGTGTAGGACAGTTCTCTATAACAAAGAACTATCCAGTCCAAAATGTCAATAGTGTTGAGACTAAGAAACTCTGAGATAGATAATTAGAATGAACACCATAGAATTTGGCATGGGACAGACAGATGACATTTGCTGTTTGCAAGAGGCAAAAACATAAATCTGGAGGTTGGGATATTATATAAGAGATATATGTCTGGATGCCTTGGGATAAGAGCCTGCCACAGGTTGGGTTTCCTCCGAAGCAAACTGTTTGATGTAGATGAACGGGTTGGGAGTTTATTAGGGCATATTATTGGAACCATAGACTGGGGTAGAGAGAAGCAGAGCTGTGATGCTGCTCAGTAGAGGTTCAAGGCACCTCTGCGGGGAGCTCTGAAGATGGAATGACCATGTAGAGTTGTCCCTGTTTGGGGCAATAGGTCAAGCTTTCACACCCTGGAGTACATCAGTCAGTGGATTCAGGCTTCCTCAAAGGGCCCATAGCTTTGGGCAGAGCACTTCCCTTCTGTTGACACAAGCTCGAGGAAGCCGCTTGACTCCTTCATAATATGACTCCGTGATTCTCCTGAATCTTTTACTTCCTATCTCCTCAAACATTTTCAACTGGCAAATCACATCAGTTACTATTACTGACACTTATTATGTTTGAGGAAACTAAAGTACAGAAAGTTTATTCATTCAAAGTCACACAGAAAGTACTGAGCAGAATTATTAATGGACCTACATTTCCAACTCCTTGTCCTTTCTATTCCACCATCCTTTTCCCTAATTATTTCCTCTTCTCCTCCTCCTTCTTCTTTTTAAAAATGATCCTTGAACTGAGGTCCACCCATGGTTTGATTTATATTTCACTCATATTTTCTTCACATGTTCTTTTTCTTTTCTAGAGTGTTAAAATTGCAAAATGTTTCCTCAAAACGCTAGGCATTTAATTAGGAGTGATTTGGTGCTTTAAAATGGCCCTCATTAGGGATGCCTGGGTGGCTCAGTCAGTTAAGTTGTGAGATCAAACCCTGTGTTGGACTCCATGTTCAGCGGGGAGTCTGCTTGAGATTCTCCTTCTCTCTCTTCCTCTGCTCCTCCTCTCTCTCTTTCTCTCAAATAAGTAAATACTCTAAAAAAAAATTATAAAATGGCCCTCATTAGTTGGGTAAATAAATAGACTAATAAGGAGCCAAATTGAAGCGGATTACTGTTTTGATGAAAACATGTGAAATGCAAGTCCTAATCCTAAAATACAAGTGTAGAAACAAGCCAGCCGATGTAATGAGCATGCATACAGTTTTAGATCGTGTCATGTGTTATGGGAGGCCCTTCTTCACCCTACCACTTTTGATATTCACAGCAATCTATGAGGTAGGTGTTAATAGCTTAATTGTGTAGAGTGTTAGGGAAATGAATTGCTTTTTAAAATTCATGTGGTTAGTAAGAGACAAACCAAGATGCGACCCCAGTCCTTCTGATTTTTGAAAGGTTCACCTTGAAATCCCACTCTATGGTGATCCTATGCAGAGAGGGTGGGCTCCAGCAGAAGCTCCGAGCTCACACCTGTCTAGATAAACTTCAGAACACAGAGCATCCCAGGTGGAAATATCAGTAAAACAGTATTATCACATCCAAACATTTCCTGACAATTCTTTTTATGATGAACACTTAAGTTTGGAATATAAAACCCCATTTAAATCTGTTCTCCTCACTTGATTTTCATCTGAACCTTGCAGCAGAGGTGTGTGTTGTGGGTGGGGGAGGGCAGAGGACAGGGGTGTGTTTGTGTGTGTTCATGCGTGAACATGCATGGGTGTTGAGGGTGATGTTGGAGGGATGTATGTGTGTGTTCATGTGTGCATGTATGTGTGTTGAGGGTGATGTTGCAAGGGTGTATGTGTGTGTGTGTGTGTGTGTTTTGCAGGGTGTGAGGTTGATATCAGAGGGCCAGGGGTAGGGGAAGAGAGGTGTGTGTTCCCACGAGCGACAGAAATCTTGTTTCTGCTGTGGGAACTCCCAAGACATTGTCTGTGCCTTACCCACCCCCACTGCACCACCTGTTCAAAAAATCTTAATGACCACTCATTTCAGGAGCTGTAACTGAGAACCTTTAAGTCTGAGGAATTTTAGTGAACTTGTAGGGCTTTTGAGAGGTAAAATGAGTAAACATGATGTCATGTTTTGATCCCCTCGACTGAGCTATAAGACTCAGGAAAGCTAGCCGTAGAAAATCTGAAAAAAGGGGAACATTCCACAGGCTGGGTCTCATTTGATATGCACTCAAAAGGATGGTCTCTCCCATCCCAAGAGGCCTCTCTTCACTGAAAATTGTGAACTCTCAGAGTTAAGCAATTTGCTAAGATGAGTTGTATTAGTTTTCTATGCTGTGTAACAAATTATTGCAAATCTATAGGCTTAAAACAATACCCATTTATTATCCACAGTTTCTGTGAGCCAGTGGTCCAGATATCCCTTAACTAGGTCTTCTGTGCAGCATGTCACAAGGCTGCATTCTAGGTGTTGCCTGGGCTGCATTCACATCTGGATTTTGGTCCTCTTCCAAGCTGATTGAAATTATTGATGGAATTTAGTTCCTTGTGGTTGGTTATGAGAGGGAGGTCCCCGACTCCTGGACACAAGCCCTCTCAATAGGCAGTTTACAACATGGCCGTTTGCTTCCTCAAGGCCACCAGGAAACAAGCCATCTCTCCAGCTTTGAGTTCATTCTTCCAGGAATCTCTTTTGAAGATCTCACCCGATACCATGGTAGGCCTACCTAAAATAATCTTCTTTCTGATTAACTCATTTGGTTGATGAGAGACCCAATCACATCTGCAAAATTCCATTTTCTTTACGACATTCTGTTGGTGAGATGCAAACCACAGATTCTGCCCTTGTTCCAAGGGGGGAGATTGCATACAAGTTTGGGTACCAGGGGATGAGCATCTTATAACTGCCTGCCATACCAGTGGATTCTAAAACAAGCTGTAGGTTCAAGTTGCATATCACTCATCAGGTGTAGGGGACAAATGTTAGATCCTATATTATCAATAATAATTTAAAAAATTTATTTGTTTGTTGGTTTATTTATTTATTTGAGAGAAAGAGAGAGAGAGAGGGCAAATGTAGGAGGGAGAGGGAGAGAGTCTGAAGCAGACTGCACCCTGAGTGCAGAGCCCAACATGGGCCTTGATCCCACCACTGTGAGATCATGGTCTGAGCTGAAACTAAGAGTTGGATGCTCAACTGACTGAGCCACCCAAGCATCCCATGATTGTAATTACTTTTTATTTCATCTGTTTTAATTTTAATTTCTGTGTGATTTATGATGACTACAACCTGTTAGAAAAGCACTGGATGTGTATAATTCATAGCTATATCTTTCAAAAAGTGGGCTTTTAATTTTATCTTTTAACTTTTTTTGTTGCTGATGGGGAGAAAAATACATTTTGGAGGCTGCTCTCTTGAATAGATGGTCTGATAAACACATTGTCATATTGTTTTCGGGTTTTGAAAATAAACAGTTCAAGCCAAGTGTATCTCTATTAAAGGCATCACAGACTGTTAGCTATTTCTTTCCTTTCCTTTCCTTTCCTTTCCTTTCCTTTCCTTTCCTTTCCTTTCCTTTCCTTTCCTTTTCTTTTCTTTTTTCTTTCTTTTCTCCTTTCCTTTCCTTTCCTTTCCTTTCCTTTCCTTTCCTTTCCTTTCCTTTCCTTTCCTTTCTTCTTTTCTTTTCTTTTCTTTTCTTTTCTTTTTTCTTTTCTTTCTTTTCTTTTCTTTTTTCTTTTCTTTCTTTTCTTTTCTTTTCTTTTCTTTTCTTTTCTTTTCTTTTCTTTTCTTTTCTTTTCTTTTCTTTTCTTTCTTTTCGTATACCTTGTGATTTTTTGTTGCCAGCTGGGCCTAATATATTGGGCAATAGGCTGAGGTTCTTTGTTAATGTGGTCAGGAGCTAAGCTGCATGCACTTTATGTCTGTTGTAGCTGCAGGTATTGGACACTTCCACTTCCTCTAGTGCCCTTTGTTTTGTCCCACCATTGCCTTTGCTCTTCCCTAAGAACTGCTCATCTGATAGGATCCATGTCTTGTAGCTCTTGCAGCTGTAATTTGCAGTTCATACACTGGAGCCTTGGTATGCTGGTGAGGTGTGGGGCAGTAGAGTGTTGTATAATCTCATGACCTGTGATCAGTGTTATGGTGGACCTGTGCCCCAGGCAGTGCCTTTGCCTTCCCCTCTCTATGCCTAGGTGACACAGGAAGTCTAGAGGAGGCTGGGGATAGAGAAGCCCCTTCTTCCAGGAGGGTAGAGACTCTGGTATTGTCCTTACCCTTGCACAGTAGGCTTGTGTAATATTGAGCGTATTCCACAGTGTTTACTCTTCCCTCTGCTTGAGCCACTGGGAGATCTTTCTTGACTCTTCATCATGAGAACCTGGTATAGTTCCTAGAGATTAAAGCCCATAAAAATGTGGACCTCCCTAAGACTGGTCTCTAGGAGTTTCTTTTTTTTTTTTTTTTTTTTTAAATTTTTTATTTATTTATGATAGTCACAGAGAGAGAGAGAGAGGCAGAGACACAGGCAGAGGGAGAAGCAAGCTCCAAGCACCGGGAGCCCTATGTGGGATTTGATCCCGGGTCTCCAGGATCGCGCCCTGGGCCAAAGGCAGGCACTAAACCGCTGCGCCACCCAGGGATCCCTAGGAGTTTCTTACCATTAAAGAGTCCACAGTCTGTCTCCTGCAGTTCATGAGAACTACAATTTAAATATTCTTACTGGTTTATAGTTCTAGGGGCTTCTGCTACATATAAGGTCTTGTCCAGATTCACCTGTCTCTGGACTTGAGGGGTGGCAGTTTGCCCTGTGAGCTCACTTCTCTACTGGGTCCAAGAAAATTCACTGATGTTTAGTCTCTGTACCATTTTCTTTCTATAAGGTTGGGAGTGCTAGAGTGGAAATCATCCATCTTATTTCTTTATTTTGTGTAACTCTTATTTGATATGGAAACAAGCCTTGAATCAGAGATCTAATTGGACTCCCAGCTCTACCACTTATTCATCTGTGATGTTGGGCAATGATGTCATTCTCAGGATTGTATGAGGGTTACATACAGTTTGTAGGGAAGCATGTGGCCTACAACCTGGCACAGAGTGCTTGTTCAGTGACTGCTGGAGGTGACCTCAAAGTTCATCTCCTGCAGATCTCTGCCTCATGCTTGAATCTCCTCCTCTGCCTCATCCAAGATAAGTGGCTGCCAAACCTCTGCTTGAAAATCTTCAATGACATGGAACTCTCTACCTTCCAGAGGCCCTCTGGGTGTTGCATAAGACAGTGCATGAAACTAATGTGTGTCATAATGCAATGTGAGATTTCTAGACAACATTCCCAGGGCTGGGGGTGCATGATGGGGAGCGAGATGCTTTCCATGGAGCAGGCCAGGGGAAGGTTCATGAAGAATTCGAGGAAGAGATAGTCTCCTGACATTTGCTTATGAGGCTGAAAGGCATTCTGAGGAAAGTAGCAGAACAGAAAGGGACCTTAAAGTGGAATCAGAATGGAGAGGGAGGATGGAAGAGAACCAAGTGCTAAGTGATGGATGTCTATGGGTTGATGTATGTTCCAGGTCCCAGATGAGAAGACTGGAGGAGAGGTTGCTTTGAGATCCTTTCCCAGGATTAGTCTGAGATTAGAAGTATTTGTCTTTTATCTGGCCTCAAAATATTCTCTGTGATGCCACCACACCCCCTGCGGCAGATCCTGTTAGCAGCCCACTCAGTACCATGATCTCCTTTCTTGCTAATAGAACTGTGGTTATATACGGACTGGAAATTGTCCCAAGTCATGCAGTGGAGGATCATAAGTGGTCTCAGGGTAAGCTAGTCTTGAAGATCTTGTTCCCCTCTTCCCAGGGCCCCTTGCAGTTAGAGATGCCACATGAAGTAGTCTGGCATGAGGTGTGAGGACTGGTTGGCTGGACAGTGCCTGGGAAAGCTTCTGATTTCCCAAAACATAGTAGTACACAGGCTCTGTCTCCATTCTTCCCCAACTTCTGTCTGCCTGGAAGGAGGATCTGATGGTTGGGCCAGCAGAAACCACATTGCAAATGGCTGCTTCACAAGAGAAAGAGGGAAAGAGAGAGAAAAAACCCTCTAATTAAAGTCACTCTTCATAAGATTTCTTACTGGTAGCTTAGAGCATTTCTCACTCATATCTCATCTTCTCATAATTAATATTTTTTGTTTCTCCCTTTGCTTCATTCTATATTACCTTGTACTTTTTTCCCCTGGAAACTTTGCCCATTTAGACATCTGACACGGGCCACTCTGCCATGGAGAGAGAGCAGCAGTTGGAGGGGGAACGCCTGCTGGTGATTCCCATGTTGTCTCAGAGGCACTGCTCATGTCTGTGCTCCTGTGACATGCGAGACAGAGAGAAAGACAGGCAGACAGACAAGCCACTGATGCTCTCTGGCAAGCAGGTCTTGAAGACAGCAACTTAACTGAAGACTCCAGGGTGGGGTCCATAGCTCTATTGGTGCTTGTTTATCAGGCTTTTGAAATAATGGCAGTAAGGCTCTGCAACTCGGGAATGAGCAGGAGCCACCCTTTTTCTTGCCTTGTCGATAGGATTGCACAACACCACTTCTCTTCTTTGCAGGAGCTAGAAAAAAAGCAAATGAAAGTCCCTTAAAGTTTGGGTAAAATTCATCGGGAACTTTTGGTTCTGTGGGCAAGGAGGGGTGAACGCTTAATCACTTCATCCATGTCTTTTATCATCTGTGTGGTTTTAAATCTCTGTTCGGGTTCATTCTAATGATTTTTTTAATTTCCTGATAAGTTTTTCATTTTATTTAAGTCTTAAAATTAATTTACATAGGATTGACCAAAATATGTGAAATCTTTTGTAGTTGTGGGTTTTAACTTGCTGTCCCTTTTCCTACATTATGTTGTACCAGTTTTGTTTTTTTAAAGTTAATTTTGCTTTTGTAGGCTCTCCTCCCATGTGTCCGTTTCTTTTTCAAATTTGAGTTGTCAAATTACTCAGTAAAGAAGAATGGAGGTAAATACATTAAAAAAAAAACTTTCTAGCACTGCTTGGATTCCTTGGGGACATAAGTTCTCCACAGTCATTTCTGGCTCTGAATTCTTGTTGTTTATTGTATAAATTTTCCTGCTTTCATGAAGATGCTGCCTCTTTTCCCATTGACAGTTATAGAAATTAGCCTCTTTCCATGACTTTCAGAAATAAAAATAAGAAGAAAAAGAGAGCAGAACTCATCCAAAGCATTTCAGTTTATTTTACTGGAGGCTTAGAGGAGCCTGGGTCATTTGCTTCAGAGACACCTACAGCCTCAGATGAAATGAAATTAAATGAAATGAAATCAGGTGATGACGGAAGCCTGGGCCTTTGGATGTCTTGTGGGAGCCAAGAACAATGGGATGTAAAGAAGGGAGAGTTCATCTCCAGGGTCTCTTAGGGGTGGTGGTTAAAGAGCACAGAAGGCTATGGTAGCATGAGATGAAATTAATTTCTTAAGGTGATTTCTTAAATTTTAAAAATTCAGTTAATGTCTTAAATTCTGCAAACAGTGTGGGCTAGCTGGGAGGGGAACTTGTCAGTGAATTAGGGAGCTCTGTGACCTTCATGTAAGTGATGGGGAAGGGATGTTCAAGGTTGGGGATGTTGGAGAGTGGACAAATCCTTAAACTCTTGTTACTACTCACCAAGTTGCTCTGTTCACCCTTAGCTCTCCTCTCATTTTCCCTCTCATGTTCTTTCTTCTTCCCTTGTCCTTGGGAGAAAAAAACTGTTTTCTCTGACATGGCTCAGCTTTGGTGTCCTTTTTTCCAAAGTTCCACGAATTCTGTGCTTAAACTTACACTTGGAAAGGGACTTTCAGATCAAGTTTTTTGATAACACCTTTATTGATATATAATTCATATACCATACAAATCTCCTGTTGAAAGTACAATTCAGGGCTTATTTTAGTAGATTCACAGGGGTTGTGCAACCAGAACCACAGTCTAATATTAAAACATTTATGCCATTTTTATTCTCATTTTCCATCTGGAGTGGAGAAAAGGGGTGAAGCCTTTTAGGTACAATATATTTCTGTCTGATGACAATTTAAATCAAAATTACTTAAAAATGTTGACTGGCTATTATATTCATGGTAGATTTACATAAATTATAAAAATTATACAGTTTTTAAATAGTCTTTTCCAATATCACTTTGGTAAACTTTTTTTTTTTAAGTTTTATTTATTTAAGTAATCTCTACACCCAACGTGGGGCTTGAACTCATGACCCCAAGATCAAAAGTCACATGCTCTTCTGACTGAGCCAGCTAAGTGCCCTCTGGTAAACTTTTTAAGTAGTGACTGGTGCTCATTCTTTACCTGCTATGAGCACATTTGACAAGTGAAATGATTAGGTTAGTGGGTTCTGAGTGGTATATAGCTGCCTGAGGCCTGTGGTATTATAGCAAAGAAACTACTGCTTAAGTTTTGCATGAAGCAGATGTAGGAGACAAGGCTGCTTTTGACTTAATTTTGAGCAAATGTAGAAGTACCTAGGAGGCCATGAAGCTAAATAGGCTTTTTTGTCGAGTTTCAGGAAAAAAAGGAGGCTGAAAGAAAAAGAGAACTCCTATCATGTATCATGAGGACAAGCATTTCAGAGGCACTGCTAAGTCCAGATCTTCAAGCTCTACCAGTCCTGGGCCCTGGCAACAGTTGCCTGGGGGACAGCCCACCAGAGCTTCCGATCCTGCTTCCTCCCACCCTCTTCTGTTTCCTAATGCTGTGAGGGAAACAACCAACCTTGGTAGCCAGATTCTGGCTCTGTCACCCACAGGCTTTGCAACCTTACATGAACTTTCCCTCGGAGCTTTTTATTTAACAGCAAATGGGAATAATGATTAGGTGTTTAAGAGCATTAATGCAAAGAATATAGATACCATGCCTGGAATATCTGTATATTACATACAATAAACAGTAGCTTTAGATCTTCCTTCATTTCAATGGTAAGCCAATATTTGAGAACCAGTTTATTCACTAGTCAAAACTAGTTACTACTCAGACAAGTTAAATTGTGGCTCTTTGTGTAGCAAGAAGGGACTTTGAAACAAAATTTACTTCATTTTTAAAGTACTATGTCCATTAAGGACAAAACAGTTTGCAATTGAAAGCTACATTTAAAAAAATTAAGTGTAAAACTTGACTATCTGGACTTGATTATTTTCCCAAAGGTCAGAATAGCAAATCTTATTTGTTTGTTTGGGGTAGGAAGGAGGGGAATCAAAGTTTAAAGAAATATGGAAAAGAAACAGCATCTTTAACAACGTAACTGGTACTCAGTTTCTAGTTCATTGGCTTCTGTCATTTGACCAAAGTGCTCTAATTATTTCATGTTGAGAGTGATATTTTGTCACCTGGTTTGAGGTTTCAAATGTGTTTATTGGTAATTGGTCACCATCTTTTACTTAATTTTGTTTCCTTAATTATTCTGTTTAGCTCTTCAGTGAACACCTGCATCTTACTCCCAGAATTTATTATTCTTTTGGGAAAGTTAAAGCTTTACTAAGTAAGATATTTTCTCCCACAAACAGACTTGATGTTATCTAGTTCAGTAACCTAAGTCTTAGTGCACCTTCTGACGGTAACCAGACAATGTCCTTTGAAGGTAAGTTCAATGAGACCTCCTGCATGTGTAGAAGGGAAAGCACAGAAACACATGGGCTGAGCCCAGTGGGTTTGGTGGCCTCTCTCAAGTAACTTCTCACTATATAGCTCAAGGGGCTATCTCATCATTACCAGAAACGACAAGGGTGGGGGAACCCAAGCCAGATGAAATATGCAGAGTTTCTGTGTATATGTGCATGTGTGTGTGTGTGAGCGTGTGTGATCTTGCACCTGTTAGGTAAGCATCCATCTCCCACAGCCAGATGCAGCCTTCAGTTAACAGACTTCTCTGGCCACACAGACCTGGGGGCTCTCCCCATGTTTGCTCTAACTCTGTATCCCCATTCTTGAATACTTTTGAAATATTAGGATATCTTTGGCCTACAAGACACCTGCTACAATTGCATAAAAGTGGTTATGGGACTTTCAATGGCTGGTGGATAGTGAAAGTGAGTTTACTTACTTCTGGAGCACAAAACTCACTGCTGATTTTGTTTTGTTTCATCAAGGCCCGAGGAGGAAAAAAACATAGTCATGCAGGTTGAACCAGTCCAGAAGTTCCAAACAGAAAGATAAAATGAATCACCCACCAACTTGTAAAAATGTTTACTCAGTTTTCAAATGTTTCTCCAACTTTCTGGATCAAGACTTACCATCTTGTAGCTAAGGTCCAACCTAACCTGAGAAGAAGAGGAGGGGAAGAAAGGGTTGGGGGGAGGGGTGGGAATAAGAGGAAGGGAAAGGAAGAAGAGGGAAAAGGAGATGAAAGAGAAGGACTAGAATCTAGCTCTCATTTGAGGACACGAGTGATTGTTGCCATTTGTCATGAGAACTTTCCTCTGGTTCATCAGTGTCACTTCAACTCTTAGCCAACAAAAAACATGTCTTCCTTAGTCACACACACAAACCAGATGAGTGATATTTTCTCAGTGTAAATGGATGGACAGTTATTTCCCTAATTCAGAGGCCTCTTCTCTTGAAACATTCTCCTCTAAATTTGTTTTTTCCTCTATAAGAATCATAGCAACCACTTTTAGCATTTATTTTCCTGGTTTTTTTTTCCAAGTGCCATTGGACTGTTAAAACATCAGGAATCACTAGAAATAAAGGATACAATTTAGAGTCAAGTTGTAACTCCATGTCAAGAAGATAAAGCATGAGCAGCTAGTTGGATAGTAAGTTCCAAAGGACACAGCAGGGCAGGATTTTTGTCTCTTCCTGGCACTGTTCCTGCCTGTGTGTCATTGTGCCAGACCCTTCCACTTTCTGGGGCTCAGTTTGCTAATCAGTAAAATGGAGAGGCTGGACTAGATGGGTTTCCAGGGCTTTTTGGTGTTTCAGAAAGGCTGTCATGTGGTGTATACACAGGTCCTTAAATGTAGCCTGGAGAAAGCAGTGCTGTGCAGTAGATCCTTGGACACCATATTGGGAGGACTCTCCATAAGACAGTGAACATGTGTTTTATTTTAAGTGCTATTTGTTGCAAAATTACATGGTATTGCAAAACAGAATTGTGGATTTTAACATGCCTGTTGTATTTTAGAGAGTTTATTCCCTACCTATTACCCTTCTCCTGTAGAATGAGATAGTGCTTTGGGCTATCAAGATGTTTAGGAGAGATACCAGTGCTTCCTCATTGCGGACTTCCTTGCTCTTTCCTTTTCCTCCTTCCTTCTCAGTACTATAGGAGCATAAAGGGGCCATAAATAACACTCCTGGCCTCCCTGGAGGAATCTGCTAAACAGAAGGTTGTATTTTATTCTTGGAATATTTGGCTTGGGCCATCCTGTGGGGATTTAATTAGAATAGAGGTAAATAGGCAAAAGGCCTATTCATTCAAATAGTATTTTCTGCCTTCATCCTGGCCTTAGCCTGCTCTTGGTCTCTATTTTTATACTTGTTTGGGGCTCCCTTCAAAGCATGCTAAGGATGTAAAAATTCTTTAAGAAAGAATGTCCCCTCTAGGGAATATACTTAGCTCATTTCGCAGTTCTGTCTTCAGAAGTCTCTGAATGATGTAACTTGCTATGCTGAAGGTTGGCATCTTGCTTTACCCAACCACCTACCCTGTTTCTGTGAGGCAGGAAATGGACTTTACAAGAAGTGGATCGTCTTCAAACCCAGAGCCCCACACGACTGTGATGGATTCAAGGAGACACAGGAACTGCAGTATTAAAACCCAGAGACACCTTTGCAGTGACGCCTCACTTGGGGTCCCTGTTCTCCCTCTGGAACATGAACAGATTGTGTTATGTGCTCTGTCAGTTTCTATCCAGTTCCATCTTTCTGCGGATTTATTTTTAGCAAAAGATATATTAAGAAAGCAATGTGATTTAAGATAGATTCAGTTTTGTTGTCTTTTAAAGGTTCAGTCTGATTACCTCTAGAATGTTGTAGATCTCCAAAGCCAAAGTATGAGTTTTACTCTAATTCACCAAGATGAGGGCATGACTGGGGAGTGTTTTGAACACCAACAGGTTGTGGAATCACCAGGTTGTGTTTATTGGGGGTCCCTACTTCACTTCTCTATCTGTAGCTTCTCACTGCTAGGACACACACAGTCCCACAAAGCCAAAAGGGAATGAAACCATCTGCTTGATGTAAATGGCTTTATCATTCTGAATGTTCAAGTCTTTTCAGTAAAGCTCGGGGCTGACAACCAAGCCCAAAGCTGGGTTTCCTATTTTTTTCTCTAAATATAAGTGTCAAAATCTAGTTTGAGAACACTTATATCTGCAAAATAGAGTTTGTTACTCAGCTGGCCCTTGTGGGGACCTGTGGTGTGGCTCCTATTCACAGTTTTTGGTAGAATGAAGTGCACACGAGGAAGTACCACTTGGTCAAGTGGCCCTTCTTTCTATTAAAAACAGTAAGTGTGGGGCAGCCTGGGTGGTTTAGCAGTTTAACGTTGCCTTCGGCCCGGGGTGTGATCCTGGAGACCCGGGATCAAGTCCCATGTCGGGCTCCCTGCATGGAAGCCTGATTCTCTGCCTCTCTTTCTCTGTGTCTCTCATGAATGAATGGATGAAATCTTAAAAAAAAAAAAGAAAAAAAAAACCAGTAAGGGTTCTGGGCGGCTCAGTTAATTAATCCAGCTCTTGATTTCAGTTCAGGTCTTGATCTCAAGGTTGTTAGTTCAAGCCTCATGTTAGGCTCTGTGTCTAGCTACTAAAAATGAAAAAAGAAAAGTTCAGTGGATTTTAGACTTCCTTTATATAAATCCACTGCTCCTTTTCCTGTAGTGAATAAAGAGTGTGGAGCAGAGAGAAAGACCAGGGTGAAGCAGATAAGAAGTGCTCTCCCTCCTTTGTGATAATAGGAAAAGGAGGGGTGAGAGCCCCACCCCTCCCGTCATTGGCTTGAGTCCTTGTCCACCATTTATTAATTGTGCAGAATGGAAATATGTTTAATTATTTTGATAACTTTACCTCCCTAGGTCTAATTTTTCTTAAATTAAAAAAAATAATTAATTAATTAGAGAGAGAGAGAGAGAGAGAGCAAGCATGCAAGCACAGGGCAGAGGAGGGACAGTGGGAGAGAATCCTCAAGCAGACTCCCTGATGAGCACAGAGCCCTACAATAGGCTCTATCCTACGATCTTGTGATTATGACCTGAGCAGAAATCAGGAGTCAGGCGCTTAACTGATGGAACCACCCAGGCACCTCTCTATGAGGTCTAATTTTTCTATATCTGTGATCTGCAGAAAATATTACCTGTCTTATAGAGTTCTTATGAGAATTAAATTAGGTCATGTAAGTAACAGACATGTGGTAAGTTCTCAGCACATGATCGCTGCTGTTTTCATTTTTCAGCAAGACCCTTCACTGCCCAGAATCTCCATGATTTCACCTAAAGATGAGGCATTTCAGTACTCAATCAGGCCCTTCCTAGTTTAAAGCAATGATGATAGAATTTTCCAAACTTACCTGTTCGTAGAAAATTTTAAAAATAACATACTAATAGGACCAGCAGCCATTCTTGAGGATATAAATGTTTGATGAATGATAAACACTGAATCATGTCCAAATGTGTTGAAAGGTACATCATCTAACCTGTAGTCATAATATATACCGTGCACGTTAATGCACTGGTTACTGCCTCCAGCAATTCCCCGAGTCACACAGCCAGCGGTCTCAGGCAATTTCTTTTCATTTTGTGCAAAAATACCTCATTTCTTATGGTATAGTGTCAACTTTAATTGTGTACCTGCATTTATATGTTTATGTTCTCAACAATATAATTAAGTTATATTGTAGAAGAACAATTTGCTAGCATCAATTTTATTTTTGCAAAACATCTATTAACATTGAGTTCTACAGAAACTAATTGGCTAAACCTCATATCCTGTTACCGCTAAAGCAGTGTTTTTCAAACTTTTTTGACAGAGGCTCACAGCAAGAAATTAATTTTGCCTTGCAACCTAGGGCACACACACATATACAAATATTATGTAATTGAAATACATTATTTCATGGTATGATGTTCTCTTGTAAAGCCAAGCACTCTATTTTTTATTCTATTCTGTTCTATTCTATTCTATTCTATTCTATTCTATTCTATTCTATTCTATTCTATTTATTAAAGTACTGCTGATCAAAGCCCACTGGTTTGATTTCCAGACCCACTAATGGGCAGTGCTCTCAGTTTGAAAAAGACCCAGGGATCAAGCTAGGAAATGTGTGGTGTTTGTGGCTCTCCTTTTGCCAGGTGGGCGTACTTCTTAGATTACACTTCAAGTGTATTTGAAATGAAACCTTTTCTAACCTCCAGAAAGCCTATGGAGGGGGCATTACCTAGGAAGGGTCATGTTGCCCAGCCTGAAGAGAGGCAGCTGCAGGCTCCCAGTCTAAAAGGAGGGAGAGCAAGATAAGGGAACCCACAGCTCCCTCAGAGAAAGGCCCAAGAGTAGTAGGGAGAGGGTTTGGAGAAGCTGAGGAGAACTCTGGGGATGGCCCTTCCCCAAGACTCCCAAGATTTCAGCTGTCTGCCATCCCCACCACCCAACCCTGGCCCACCTGCTCCTCTCCTGGCAACCAACCCACTGCCCCCTCTATACTCCAGGGTTCTCCTGTCGCTGCTGGAAAACACTCCTCTCTCTGTTTCTTTCCCTTCTCATGTCAATGCCTGATTCACACTAAATCTGTCATATCTCCCCTTGAAACTTTTCTTATACAGCCTCCCAATACCAACCTCAACCTGCACCCCTGTCCGTGTGCAGGACTGATGCTTCCTCTCTACCTAGGACATCCTCTTTATTTCTCCATCCTAACATGCACCATGATGCATTTCATTATTTTTCCTTTCCTCTGTGCTGTAAACTCCTCTGAGAGGCCAGGGATCTGTCTTTTTGTGACTGTTCTATCTTGAGGAAGTGGGATCATAAGCAGTAGCCACTTACCTTCTAAATGGCTTACTATGCACCATCTGCTTCCACGTCCACCACCCTGTTTTGTCTGTGAGGCAGGGAGGGATGATAGAATTATTTGCTGCTTACAGACTGAGAAACTGAGGTCAGAGAGGGGAGGAGGCATTCCTGAGGGTACACACCCGGCCGGTGGAGAAGACCAGACATTGAGGCTTGGACTCTAAGCACAACATGGCACACACACACTCACACACACACATACATATTCACACACACACACACACACACAGGGCCTCCCAACCAGCCCTGTTCTTACTCATGACCTTCAGAGTCCTCAACAAAAGCCTCACTGATTTGTCCTCATTGTCAGAGGTTTCCATTAGATGTGTGAGCAAAAGGGTGGGCATGGGCACAAATGCCTGGATTCAGGACTGGGCCCATTTCACCAATAATGGATGCTACATCCTCTGAGAATTCTAGAAGGCATTGAACATTGCCGAGGGAATTCAGAAGTAGGATTTCTCCTTCAAATTTGCTTAACCCTGACATCTGATTGCATAGAATTTGGAACAAGAGTTACCTGTAGACATTAAGGAGATGAAGTGTGTTTGTGTGGACACGCATCCTGCATCAGAAAAGTTCAGATACATAAAGAGATGCTTTTGTATAATTCATGTTATTTACTAGAACGATTTTACTGGCCCTCCGAACATCATTGTGCTCTCTACTATAAATATGCATTCAGACCTTTTCCAAACCACTAGTCATTTGCCCAGCGGGCCATAAAAGCAATGTATCATGTAACCATGTATTGGGATGAAATTTCAAAAGCTCTCCATTTAGGCAGCAGGCCTTAGCGGGTTTGGGGAGCTGTAACATTATCCATTTAATTATACATTTGGACACACTGAAAAAAAAACCTGTATTATTTACACAATTGCCTGTAATATTCTCTCCAAGCTGTTAGACCTAAGTCAGAAACCATTAGAATGCTAATCAAGAGAAGAATATGAAATATATTTCCTTGGTGCAACTACAGCAAGTTTTCTAGACACTTTTATTTCAGCCACATGTTTTTTCCCCTTGCACCTTCTATCTGAAGAGGCCTCCCATGGCCCTGGTGGGGGTACTAGACTGCTAATTTGGGAACACAACACAATCTGCCAATATTGGCTCTTTTTTTCTCAAAGACGTCTCATACAAGGCATGGTACCATATATTTGAGGAGAGCCAAATTGTTGGAATGGGGAAGTTATTCTATTCAGGGGAGAAAGTTTCCCCAGGATATAATCCTGTCAGGGATAGACATTGCATTAAATGTTCTCATTCAGATTAACTACTTGAGAGACACAGAGAGTGTGCCTTTCTGGATCCCCGGCATTCTAGAATATGGTAGAGCAGAGGGCAGATGTGTGGAAGGAAGCCCAATGCCTCTATTCCTTACCAGTATGTTTTCAAATTTCCATGCACTCGGTGGGTGCCCACTGCACAGAGCAGAGGAAGTTTTGTCTTATAGAAATATGGCCTTTGGAGGGGGAAGCAGATAACAAAGCAGCAAATCATGCATGTTGGTAAAAGGAAGCCCAGAGGTTTTCAGATGGGGACTTGATGGCCTAGCATGTGCTCAGGCCTGCACAGGTGAGCGTCCTTTCTCCTCTGACTGCATCCTGGCCTCCCCAGCAAGTCAGGGTCTTGGATTTATGCCTCAGACTCTGGCAATGGGTCTCTCATTTCCTCAGACTGGGGTCTGTCACTTGGCTCTGCATGTGCCTTTAGTCTTTCTTTGGCTTTTCTTTCATTCTGAGTATTCAGCTTTGTCCTTTTTATACTTCATCTGAGGAAGAGTCTCGAGGTAAGCTTGCAAGCACTTGATGCTGCCAGAAACGTGGTCTAATATCAAGCAAGAGCAGAGAACTCAGGTAAGCCTCCACATGGAGTATCTGATTTATCTCCTTTAAGCAATAAGAGCTTGGAATGACATGGAATGGCCATGCATCTGCATAATAGATAGACTATCCCTTTGGTTTTTACTTTGTTGTCACTGCTTACTGCTTTGTAATGTTACATAATATAACTGATATTTCCCATGTTCTCTTGATACAAAACAGTTCCACTGATGTGTACCGTTTAGATAGGTTGTTTCACCAAAGCACAGTGTCCTTGTGTGAACATCCATGGGGTAGAAAAATGAGACCTGGAATTCTTCTTCTCACCTCTGTTACTATTTACATTGTCATAGTGCTGACAGACACAGCAATAGCACTTTCAGCCAAATGCACTGAATTTACGAGAATGGCAAGTGTTGACTCCTGATAGGTGTCAAAGAGGGAATAGGATTTGGGGGGAGCATACTAAACATTTTATTCGGTTTAACATTAATAAAGAGAGATTTGTCATTTTATGTTAAATGTAGCCCTTAAGGAAATCTGGGTAGATCATGGATCTTCCTGGAAACTTCTTTGAACTGAAGTAGTTTCTTGCCAACATTGAAATGTACTTTTGTGGGTATTTTAGGGCTTTGAAAATCAATCAATGAACCATTAAATGGATCCTACCATTCCATAACCATATGATAAAATGGAAATAATTTAAGGACTCTTCCAAGACTGTTTTCTCCTTCATATCATAAGACTAATAATAACTGCCTTGCAAGGTAGAATGAAATGAGATGACCTCAGTAAAGCACCGAGTCTGGCTCTTGTATGTAGTAGGCATTAAACGTATGGCTCTGTTAGAATTCTGCTGTGCTCATCTAGTGGAATCCTGCCCACTATCGGGGGTGATTCTGCTGTTTAACATATTTTCTCTGAATTCTGCTTCAAACAAAAGAAGGAGGGAAGGAGGGGAGGAAAGACGACGGGAAGAATAAAAGAAAGTAGGGGAAAGCAAGAATTAGACAACAGAAACAAGAGGCAGGGTATTTGGAAGTGTGTGAAAGGTCACATTTCTTTGCACAGAAATCTGTTCTGCTTGTCTCTTGGGCTCACAGGCCAGGCTGGCATGCTGTAGGGATCAGAACTCTGGTGTTTATTTATGTGATCCTCACTTCAACTGGCAGCTGCTCCAGTCCAGGAATTTTATGGCAGGAAATATAAAGTGCTGTTGGATCCGGGTGCTTTAAGTCCTGGGTGGAATTGTTCATTCTTTAAAAAAAAAAAAAAAGGAAAAAAGTAAGAGGGTGACAATCAGCTAAGGACTATTAAGCTTCATGGCCTTGCTCTTATCACATTGCATCTACTCTTACCAGTTCTTAATCACTACAATGTAATAACATCTTTAAAATTTATTGAGACAATTAGAAGCAAACAGTTCTTTTGACCCCCAGCTCTTTCAAAGTCACGTGATGCTACACGAGAAAGTGGGGCCATGAGACTGGTGTTGCAGTTTAATGTCCATTTTAGATTCCAGCGTGCCACGAGGAAAGGGGAACTGGATGGCAGGACAGAGAAACTAGAATTCTGGTCTCTGTTTTTCCTTTAGATTGTGCTCTGATCTTGCACCTGCAGTTTGACTTCCCTGAGCCTTAACGTGCTCATATGTAATCTATCTCAAAAGTTTTTTATTTTTCTTTTGGAAAGAAAAGGGAGAATCTATCTCAAAAGTTTTTTATTTTTGTTTTGGAAAGAAAAGGGAGAATCTATTTTGGAATTGAAAACAAATGCTTTCCTTGAGATCACTGCCTACACTGTTGACTTCATCCTTTACAGGCCACTGCTGTGTCCACAGCCTCAGCTAGATGGGCAGTGGACTACGTGACTTCTTTCCTATATTCAAACTGCAGCCTAGTGGACAAGAAGGCTGAGTACCTGAGTGAAAAGTGGTCCACAGATTGGGAGGCCGGTGACCTAGATCCTGCATGACTGATGCTAGCCAGAAGTCCAGGATTGCAAAAAGGATAGTGGGACTGACTTACTTGGAAGCTGAACCCAAAGGCTGTGAGGTCAATTCAGGATTATATAGACAATATGGATCTTAAATAAGCTTCAGTCATGGCAGACCTGGCTGGTAGTGAGGATCTAACAGAACAGGTAGATAGAAGCCAGGAGGGATGTTATAACTGGGATTTTATGTAAATTTTGAGACACATACATGTGTGAGTACATATGCATACATACAGAATTATTTCAGGGCCCATTTCTGGTCTGTTTAGTATTCAGAGCTTAAGAGTGAGGGCTCTGCTGTTACGCTGCCTGAATTTAAATTCTAGCTGTGTAACCTTCAATAATTTATTTAACCTCTCTGGGCCAGCCTCTGTTTTCCCACAGGTAAAGTGGAGCTAGAGCTGATATCACCATTCCTGTGGGATTGTAGATAAAGTGCTTAGCATAATTCCTAGAACATAATAAGAGATTGATAAATTCAGAGCTATTATTCTTTTGTATTCATTATACTTTAATTGACTTCAAAAATAAATCTCTTTTCCTTGAGGTAACGCAAATAAGTCCTTCCTTGCAACTAACAAAGTCTTAACTAAAGTAATCTCCCCTTCTTCCAGTGTGAGGGCACTCTCTTTCCCCCGTGAGGCCTTCCTTGATGACCAAAATCCCATTTTCATGTCCGCTGAATTTTGTCTGCATTCATATAGGACTTTGCAAAACAGTACCTGCAGAACAGAGACAATGATCCCCACCACCATAGCATGTCCTGAATTGTAGTGTTTATGATTTTTCATGCTTGGATCTTTACTTTTGCAACAAAGAAGCAGCTCCTTGAGGGTAAGGGCTATGCTTTCCCAGTGTCTAACATAATGTTGGAATGACCAATGGAATATAATACATTTGCATTATTGGACAAACTTGGGTGAACCATGAAAACCTTTGCCCTAGAGCAGTTCTGTCATTCCTTGTATCATCTTTGGCTCACTTATCCAACAAGCACAATGTTTATTTCATAGGACAAAGCTAAAAAGCAAACACATTTTAAGAAGTCAAGTGCATCTGGGTTGTCTCGTTACATGTGCAGCTAATAAACTTCACCATGTTGCTCAAATCATGTCTACTTTCCAAACCTCAAGTTCCACATCTGCTGAGTGAAGCTGATAAATATTTTGATCTCTAATTTTCCTGCCAAATTAATCTAGTGTCCATTACATGTAATGGCTGATTTCTTGGAATTTATTCTTTTACAAAACATCTTAAGGGAGTTTATTTGTGCTTGGAGTTTTAGTGTTGCCCAGAGGCAGTATAACATGGTGGTTAAAATCAGGGCTTCAGAATTACGGACTTTGGATTTGAATTCCAGCTCCACCAACCTACCCATTGGTCTTCAGCAAGTCACTGTACCTCTTTGATCTTCAGGAATAAAACCTGTCTCTGGAGGTTGGCATGAAGACCAGAGATGATAATGTATGTTAAGTGTTAGCATTCAGAATTTGGTAGTCAAGACGAGGGCTTGGGCCATAACCTAGAATTATCTTTCAAACCCACATGGCTGAGCATCAGCTATGTCTCAGTGGGCGCTGTGTATTAGGAAAGATGTTTTCTTTTTACCTGGTCGCATTACTGAGGAGTACACATAACTACTCCTTAGAAGATGCTTTGCTTGTTGAGTGTGCAGAATAGAGGATGCTGGGGCAGAGCTGTCTGGGGAGTCGAGGCAGGCAGGTGGAAAAACATCACCAATGGCCAGGGTTTTTGCATTCAGCTTTACTGACCCTAGAGCTCCTATTGTGTTCATCATCAAAAGCCTTGGAGATGATACTCATAGAGTCTTTCCTCTTTCTGGAAGTCAGCTTATACGGACAAATCTGTGACCTTCAGCAGATTTTCCCACCTCTATTTCCTCATGAATGAGGATAACAATGAGATGCCTTATAGGAGCTTAGGTAATATGATGTATGTGGCACATAGTAAAAAGTCAAAATACATGTTTTTTTATTATCATTATGCATGTACGATGATAACTTTCAGGAAGAGGGGTAATTAGCCACCAGTAGAAGCACAGGTAGGAATAAACTAGGTGGGCTGGGGCCCAAATGCCTGTGAAGAGGCATCTGGGCAGGGGTCCATGCATCTGCACAATTTGGATCTGCACGTATGTTGAAGAACTCTTAAGTATTTTTTTTTAAGATTTTATTTTTATTTATTTTAGAGAGAGAGAATATAAGTAGGGGGAGGGGCAGAGGGAAAGAGAGAGAATCCCAAGCAGATTTCATGCTGAGCACAGAGCCTGATACAGGGCTTGATCCCAGGACCCTGAGATCATGACCTGAGCCAAAATTAAAGAGAATAAGTCTAACCCAACTGAGCCACCCAGGTGCCCCTAGATCTCTAAATATTTTAAACAGTGGAGCTCAGAATGTGTGTTGAGGACATGAAGGAAGAAGACACAGAGAAACGGGGGCAGGATCAGATCTGGACAGCCTTTAGTGGCCAACTTTTTTGAGTCCCATCAGTCCCTTCTGCTTATTTGCTCACGTAGGAGGCATTTCCAGTGTTCAGGTTCTCAGGCTGCCCCTGACATGCTGTTCAGTGTTCTCTGGGTCACTCAAACTCTGAGACACAGGCCACCCAATGGTTCCAATGTCTTGCTGCTTTATGGGTTTGTTGCCACCTGAATTGTATGTTAGGAACACATGCAGATCATAGGTGCTGGGTAAGTACAAATATTTTAATTAAATGTTGCCTCATGACACCAAATATCAAAAACAAAATTTGCCTCCCACCACATCCAGCTACCAAATGGTGCACTAATACGGTATATTATCCATAAAACACATGTATATATTTGAAATGATAGTAATGATACTAATTCTATAATAGCAACCATCTTTTGAGTATTTACCATATGCCATTGAAATAAAAACTTTATATATATATGCATATGCATATACACACACATATATAGCACCCTATTTAATCTTTACAACAACTCTATGTGATAAATATTAACTATTATTCCCACTTTACCAATAAAATAATTGAGTCTTAGGATGGTTAAGAAGACTGCCAACAGTCACACAGTCACAAAATTCACAAATAACACAGCTGGAATGTGAATGTGGGTTAACCTGAGTGCTTGATTTGGACATGCTAAGGAAGCAACCAGATTGGGAACCTGGATGTTCTGAAAAGTATGCAGAAAATTCAGCCAAACAACCAGATATTTGTCAAATGACTGACTAGTAGCTGCTTGCTTGATTCAATCCCCTCTCGTGTAGAATTTTCTTATCCTTTATCCCTTCATAGCCTTCGTCTTGGCTTTCACATGTAATCAGAGAAATAAGAGAACAATGCCGTTATACTTGTAATAGCCACTTAAGGTAAACTCGTAATTTGTGTTACCGAGGAGAAAATGGAACTTTAAAATAGAATCTTCTCAAGGTCACGTGGGTGGCCAGTGACCGAACTAAGACCTGAGCCCTGATTCCAAGCCCCTTTCTACTGCAGTGTGCTACTTCCTCTAAAGTTGTGATCACAAATGGCCCCCATTCTCAGGGTCAGACACCTCTGTTTCTCCAGTTCCCAAGTTTTCGTTTGAAAGTAATACCGTCTCCACTGTGCTGAAAGCTGATACCACCCTCTCCCAAATGGGAGAATTAAATTCATTACTAATGCTTAAAACCCAATTCAGGTATGCTCAGCTACCAACCCAGGCGCTGAAGTGAGACACCTATAATCATCTCTTTATTGTTTGCTCATTTTATGGGGGCCCTCCCCTCCCTCCACCCCCCTCCCTGCCTGCCATCAGGAATTCACATCGCGGAGGCTCCTTTGCGGCAGCATGGGCAAGCATCTCAATTTCCAAACATCTGGCTGGTTTCAATCAATGAGGCTCTAAACACGCCACTCCTGGGGCTACAGTGGTAGTGGCGGGATAGCTGGATTCAGGACGCAGATCTAGTAATAAGCAATACAAGTAATAAGCTCTGAATTCTTTTGTTCATGAAAAACCTAGATCTATACTACCAGGGCTGGGCTGGAAGGAGGTAAAAGTGAAAACAAAGCCTTACTCAGTCTAACAGAGCTGACAAGCAAGCTTAGTGAAGTGGGGAATGTCTGCTACTTTCCTGAAAGCCAAAATTCTACTTAGTGACTTCAGGAGAAGAGAATCTCAACAGATTTGCAGAGAATCAGGGTAGGAATTGGATGCCCAAAGCAGGGGAAACAGGTCTTTTCTATGAGAGGGAATGACACTAAATTCTTTTGTTTGAATAGTGCTTTGTAGTTAATAGAATGGTAACATCCATGTGGAGAGAAGGTCATGGACAGGGACACTATGGCCAAACTGCTGGGTTCATATGCAGCTCTTCCCAATTATAAGCTGAGTGAACTTGGGCAAGTCACTTACCTGTTGGCTATCTTATTTTCCTGAGAGTGGTAAATACTATGACTACTTTAGGATTTTTGTTATTGATTTAAGAGAGAGAGAGAGAGAGAGAGCGCCCACACGCACATGAGTGAGTGTGCATGCGTGTGCATGCACGAGCAGGGTAGAGGGAGGAGCAGAGGGAGAGGGAAAGACTCCTTGAGCAGACTCTCTGCTGAGTGGGGGCCCCTGTCCCGCTACTGGATCTCACAACCCTGAGACCTTGACCTGAGCTGAAATCAAACGTCTAGTGCTTAACAGACTGAGCCACCCAGGTGCCCCTACTGATAGGACTTTTGTAAGGGTTAAGTAAGATAACACAAACAAAGTGTTTAGAGCATGCTCATTACATAGTAAATTCTACATAAGTATTTGCTGTTATTGTTTTATTTGTTCTTTATAAATGTCTTGCAATGAAGGTAGAGTAGACATTATCAGCCTTGGAAAAAATAGCTCAACGTGATCAAGAAGTTTACCTAAGATTATGCCAGTAGTAAGATACAGAGCTAGGTCTCAAACCCACTTCCATGCTTTTGCTCAGTCCTTCATACATCCATTTCTTTATTACTTTGTTGACTATGAATGAATCAGCCACTCTGTTAGGTACCCAAAGACGAATCTTGACATAGATATTTCCTAAAATATATCAGAGGCTAATGATTTCTACAAACACCTGATGAAGGTACTGCTTGGGGAAAGCTGGAAGTGAGTTTGGGGGTGGGTTTCAGTTGTTACTATTTACTAATAGTTTGTCAGTCTATAGGGCCTACGAGCTGTGAGTGTATACTAAAAATCAGCTCTCTGGTGAATTTTTAAAAAGAGTTTATTAAATGCTTATTACATTTTTAACACTGTTCTAGGCACTATGGAAACCAGTGAGTAAGCCAGACAAAGCTAACCCTCTCCTAGAACTTTTATTTCAGTGGAGTGACAGATAATTAAAAAAAAAATGCAATAATTTAAAATAGTACAATATCCTATTAAGGTTGGGAATAGTGATATTACTACTACTACTAAAATGGTAATGGTGATAATTATAGTCAATGAGAGAGAGATAACTATGTAATAAGCAGGAATTCATTCTTCATGTACTTATCACAAATCTTGTGCCACGGAGCACCTATTCAGAGCTCCTAGATCAGCTTTATGTTGGCTCTGCTTTGGAAAACATCGCTATTCATTTCAAGCAAACAGTCTTCAGGTGTGGCTTCCAGCACGTCTGTCCCTAACATTGGCAGGGCCCAGGACAAGAGTACTATAGAGGCGCACATACCATGTGTCTAAACATTTAAATGTTACACACCAAGTTAATAAACTTTTAAATCTATCTGCCTGCCTTGATGAATATGTCCTAACAATCTAGAAGGCCAGGTTTGGGTTTAGAATTCTCATGATCTTAGATTTTTGCTCTGGAAGGTAGTGGCCTGGGGAGAATTAGCTCCTGAAAACCATCCTTTTCCTTGTCCCATCTCCACAAACAGTAAGTGGCTTCATAAGAAAGATGTGGACTGTGGCCGCAAACAGCCATCCCTTGAACACCACTTAGCCTGGGTCTCGGGAAGTATGTTCCAGAAATCCCGGAGTTCTGGGTACCCAGCAAAAAAACGTACAGATACAATGACTCAGTTATTCTCACTCACTTCCAACTCTGCGTGATTCGGTTTCCAGTGCTGGAATTTGGATGATAGGAAAACCTACAAAATATTGATATTATGCTCTCCGTGTACAAGACGTTTTGTCTAGAAAGAAGTGTGTCTTGGGGGGAACTTCTAGACGGTGGCATAGGAAACATATAGAATTGAGAAATACAAAGAAGCATCTTGGCAATAATAATATTAATTGATCACATAAGTTTCTAGAATCCAAACAAGTGTCAAAGCCTCAGAGCAGGGAAGAGCAACCATGTTTGGAATTATGAGCGAAACATTTCCTTTCCTTGGACTGCAGATTCCCATGTGAAAACTGCAAGTTTTAGATTCTAAGTTCCTTTCTAGCACATTCTTCTATGATTTTATGATGTGATCTTCAGGGGATTTTCTCTTGAATGGAAAGCAGGGGTATTTATTAAGGGGAAGGGACTACACAATGAGATGTTTACCAAGAACAGTAATTATGTATTATGGTCCAGTTCTTTACAGCTCACTTCAAAGGTTTTTGAATGTATTATCTCGCTGAATTTTCATTCCCAGCCTGCAGTGCTGGTATTTTTTCCCCCTCCATTTGCCACTGAAGAAAATGATCAGTGAATTACCCACGATCTCTCAGCATCTGATTGACAGAGCCAGGTCTCAAGTCCATCTTACAGCCTTCAATTGTAAGGCGAGTGCAGGTTTTTAAACCATTGCATTTGGGAGAAATGGTCTTGCAGGTGTGAAATCCATTCTTTCTGAAGGAAGAGAGGGATAAAACCCAGCAAGCATAGACCCATCTCTTATGACTCATCAGTCAACCTAAAGAGAACCTTTATTGCAGTCAGGAAAGCATTATTGCAGCTGCTACCAGGCCGACACACATGAGGCACATGCCCTCATAGCAGCATTGTCTCGCTCTGCCCCAGACACCGGGCTCTGGAATAATGCAGCCAGTGGGACACCTTCCCTGCACATATGTTGTAAAATGCTTAAAAGCTGAGAGCGTGCCTCCGAGTTCCGCTTCTGTTTCCATCCCTTTGCCAGATTGTGTGTGCAGCCTGGCCCGTTGCCCGTGGCAGTCTACCTGCCACGATGGGAAAGACGGTCTAGATGGAGAAGAAAAGGAAGCACTGTTGTACGGAGCGCTCCCCTGGGTGCGTGCTCTCAGAGATGCTCCCAGAGATTCGTGCCAGGTGGAGAACACCAAATACTCCAGCAAATTAGCATGCAAGGTGAGTGGTGAGAATGGAGGAGGGGCAGGGGCGGTGGTGGGAAGCATGAACCATGTGAAGCATCACCAAGAAAGCAGAACCAGACTTCTGGATCACTGAGAATGCGTCAGATGCAAGACAGTAAGTCAGAACAGGAGGAGGGACGCCTACCAAGGGAATCACAGGGAGACACCCATCTTAGGGTTAAGGTCATGTTTGGGCCCCTCCACCAATGACAGCGGCTGGCTGTGACGTATCTGTGTCCCCATCACACTGCATCTTGAAGGTCGGTGCACGTGGATCAGTCTTCTGGACTCTGCTCCTTCCCTGGGGTCTGGATGACCATGGGTCACTTGATTAAATGCTGAAGTCTTTGTTTGTCTAGAAAAAAGGGGGGGGGCGGATGATGAGACCGACCACTAGGTTTTCTTTGTGATTAATGTGTCACGTGTGAAACGCAGTCTGGCTTAGGTCAGTGTTTGGAACGTCGTAGGTGTTAACTGCACTACATTAGCTGCATAATCAGAATCACCATCATTAATTTGTCTTTCCATCTTCAGTGAGTGTTGGATGCACTTGTTAAAAATGTTTACAATCAGAAGTAGTGGGGAAGAATTTACACACTCATTTCAAGCATAAACTTCAGTGAGTTTTGGTTAAGTCTACACGTACACATGGTCACCACTATAGTGAACATAGAGGGGTTCTCATATCCTAAAATGTTACGCTGTCCCTGCCTGACCACAGCCCCTCAACACCAGTGAGGCAGCTACCCATCTGCCTCCTGTCACTGTGGTGTATTATACATTTGTTATTTCCTTTTTTTTCTTTTTGCTTATTTCTGGTTTAATTTACTCTTTTTAAATCTCTCATATGTGCATTTAGATAATTGACTTCAGTGCTTTCTTCGAAGACTACCATTTAAAGCTAATATTTTTCCCTTAGAGCACTGCTTTAGTTGTCTTTCAAAATTTGTTGTTTTAATTTTCATCTAGTTTAAAATAACATAATTCCCCTTTTCATTTATTCTTCGATCTATGATTTAGTAATGCACTGTTTATTTCTCAAACACATGAGAATTTTTTTAATATTTTATTTTAGTTCCAGTTAATAGTGTAATATTAGTTGCAGGTATATAACAGAGTGACTCAGAACTTCCACACACCACCTGGTGCTCATCAGGACAAGTGCACTCCTTAACCTGCATCACCTATTTCTCCTGCCATCCCCACCCCCCCTCTGATGACCGTCAGTTTGTCCTCATAGTTAACTATGAGGTCCACTTCTTGGTTTGTCATTCTTTATTTTTTCCCCCTTTTCTCATTGCTTTGTTTCTTAAATTCTACATATGAGTGAAATCATAAGGTATTTGTCTTTCTCTGACTGACTTATTTCACTTAGCATAATACCCTCCAGCTCCAACTGTGTTATTGCAAATGGCAAAATTTCATTCTTTTTGATGGCTGAGTGATGTTCCATTGTGTGTGTGTGTGTGTGTGTGTGTGTGTGTGACACATAGCACATCTTCTTTATCCTTCATCAGTTGATGGACATTTGAGCTATTTCCATAATTTGGCTATTGTTGATGCTGCTGCTGTAAACATCAGGATATAGGTATCTCCTGAGGCAAGGGAAACAAAAGCAAAAATAAACTATTGGGACTTCATCAAAATAAAAAGCTTCTGCACAGTGAAGGAAACCATCAACAAAACTAAAAGGCAACCTAGGTAATAGAAGAAGATATTTGCAAATGACATATCTGATTAAGGGTTAGTATCCAACATATATAAAGAATTTATAAAACTCAACATCCCAAAATGAATAATCCAATTGAAAAATGGGAATTTTCAAGATATCTTTTTGACAGTGGTTTCTATTTTAATTCTGTTGCTGCCCTGGCCTCTTTGACCTGCAGGATCAGTCTTATCAACTCAGTGAGAATGCCGTGTTGTCTTTGGGTGTTCTTCCTTATACTGCATTCTGGAAGGTACATCCAACTAAAAACTGGGAGCAGTTGGAAAGCTCAGATATTTTGTCTCGCTCCTCATGGGGATCACAGTCCTCTGTTGCTGATTGGATTAAGCTACTTATTGTTTGTCAGATGGAAATAATTGTCCGAGAGGTCAAAGGAGCTCTAAAAATCTTCAGCATGATGCATATGATCCAGTTGAGTGCTTAGCACATAGTGCAGGCTCCACAAAGATGAAACATTGAATCTGAATAAGAAAATATCATTTAGGGGCACCTGGGTGGATCATTTGGTTAAGCATCTGCCCTCAGCTCAGGTCATGATCCCAGGGTCATGGGATTGAGCCCCGTATCGGCTCCCTGCTGAGAGGAGGGAGCTCTCCCTCTCTCCCTCTCTGCCGCTTCCCCTGCTTGTGCTTACTCTCTGTCAAATAAATAAATAAATAAATAAATAAATAAATAAATAAATAAATAAATAAAATCTTTAAAAAATACATCATTTAGAACTTATATATGGCATCCAACTCCCTTATCTTCAAGGCCAAGAAAACCCAGTTGTCCAAGTTCATCAGAGAGTTGTAGGATCAGAACTATAGAACAGGTGTCTTGATCTCTGTACTCTAAGGGGCACTCTAATAAAGGAAATCTCTTCTCTCTCTAGAAGGTTATGGGGAATTAGGCACTCCAACAGCTACACTCATAAAGTTAAAGAAATGTGTGATCTGGAAAAGTCTTAGTTATGAAGCCTCTAAAAGGGGTATCCCCTCCTCATCGAATGTCAGTGCTAATGCAGAGGAGACTGCCTAAACCTGAGCCTAGTGACTTTTCCTTTCAAGCCTCTGCTGCCACAGGGTTGAGGAATAGAATGTAGGTCTTAGAGTAAAGCATTCTGGGATCCACATCTCATTTACTAACTATTCAACCAGTACAAATAGCTGATCTTCTGCAAGCTCTGATTGCCTTCCACCTGATAAGGAACACACTATCCCTCAAGATTTTTATGTAAATACAGCACAGAGAATATACCTTATAAATGGCAATGACCCCACTAACTGGCCTCCCAATGAAAAACAGGCACAGGATGATGTTGAGATAGGTGGTCAGTTTAATATAATGGTAAAAATTAGGAGTCAGACAGATGTGGATTTGAATCCCAGTTCTGCCACTTGCAACACCGTCCCATGGGGAAGTTGCTTAACCTCTGCACAGAAGTCAGAATTGACTGGGTTATGCCCTGTAGTGGATACAGAGATGCATTTCCCAGATCCCTTTTCAGGACTGAAGACCCAGGTTTCCAGCTGCTGGGAATATTCACAGCTGATGGCTCTCAGCTCACTTCTCTCCAGGATTTGCCCTTGGCTGAAAGTCACCTCACCCAACATCACAGCTTCCTCTCTGGAACAGCTTTGATTCAATGACTAATTGGTTCAAAGACATAAGGGCCTGGCCCTCTGTCTCCCATGTGGGACAGCTTAGTGGCCATCACACCTTCAGAGCTTCTGGTGGAACCAGCTGTGCCCTTGCGGTGACTGTACCAAAGCCCACCTTCTCTAACTGCCCAGGTCTGCTTCTTTTCTTTGTCCCCCAGCTGTCTTTGGAGAGCATTCCCCAACAAATGTTCCACGTGTCTGGCTCAGTCTCAGACTATCTTTCCAAGAAAGTGACTGCCAAATGCAAATGACCCCCAAATCTGACTGGCTAAACAAAAGTATTTATCTACATAGTTCAGCAGAGCACTTTTCTCCCCTTGGTCCCTTGGTGACTTAGGCTGATCAGATTCTGCTTTTGCCCCATGGCATCTGAACAAGCAGACTCTAGTTGTAAGTCCCTGCACAGCTGAAAGAGCATGCACCAGCTCCTCTCTGCACTGGCCTGAAGGGACCCATGACTCTGCCGCACAGACCCTGGACACACCCATAACAAAAGCAGACACCGAGGCGAGGTGGACCAATGCAAGGTGGACCAATGCACAAAAGCGCTTCACGAGTCAGGCTGAGACATGAGACCGTTCCAGGGTACCAGATGTCATAAATTGGTAGGAGCAGAGGGTCGAGGGACTGTTTTCCTTTTAATTTTTTAGATATTTATTTTTGCCACATTTGGTTATTTTTCTAACATTACCGTGAATTGTGCCCTATTTTCATGTCCATCTAAGTAATTACTTATTCTTTAAGGAAATATCTGCACGTTTATGAAAGTACTGTGAAGAGAAGACCAGAATTACTCTGTGAAGGTAGGGCATAAAAAATAGATACATAACATAAAAATAGTATGTTCTAACTAGAAAATCTTTCCTGCTACAAAACTCTGAGCTTGAAGCATATTCCCTGTTGAAAATGCTGCTTTGCAAATAACAGAGAGGTTAAGGTAGCACTAGCATGCGCCTGGTGCTTTCTTCCTAGCGACTGGGAGGATTGAAAGGGGAGTGATGGTCTCACTGTGTTAGGTCATATCCGTGTGCCTGTCCATTCTTGTACTGCCCTAACAGCAGCACCCCACATTTTAAGAAGCACAAAACCAGGGATCTGGACTGGTTTCCACATATTGCATCTTTTTTTTTAAGTATAGAGTTTTCTTTTCTCCTAGTTTTGTTGAGATATAATTGAAATATAACATCACATAAATTAAAGATATACATTGGGATGATGTGATATGCATATACATTGCAAAATGATTACTGCAATAAAGTTAGTTAACACCTCAGTGGCCTCACGTAATTGCCTTTGTTTTGGGGTGTATGTGGTGAGAACATTTAAGACTCTGAGAAACTTGCAAATGTGTAATTAAGTATTGTTAACTACAGCCACCATGCTATGCATTAGATCTCCAGTACTTACTCAATCTCATGGTTGAAAGTTCATACCTTCTGGCCAACCTCTCTCTTTCCCCAACCACCACAACCACCATTTTACTTTGTTTCTAGGAGCTCATCTTTTTTTAAGATTCCACATGAGAGTGAGATATGAAATATTTGTCTTTTTACTCTCTGACTTATTTCATTTACCATAATGCCCTCCAGGTTTATCCATGTGCTGCATGCAAATGGCAAGAGTTCCTTCTTTCTCACAGCTGCATGATTTCCAGTGTGTGTGTGTGTGTGTGCATGCGTGCATGCATGTACCACATTTTCCTTATTCATTCTTTTATTTGTGGATACTTAGGTTGTTTCCATGTTTTGGCTTTTGTGAATAATACTGCAATGAACCTGGGAGTGCATCCAGCGTCCGAAGGAAATGAAATCACGATCTTGAAGAGGTATCTGTACCTCCATGCGTAGTGCAACATTATCCACATCTATTACAGTTTGAACTTCGCCGCAAAACTGGTGCTTTATAGGGGTGAACAGACAGAAGCAATAGATTCTAATGAACTTGGATCTGAGGCCACAGAATATTGTTAACATCATCAGCACCTACTTCACCCAGAGCAAACTCTGAAAGCTTGCTAGAAACTGCACAGAATATATCCTGCTCTCTGAGCACTTCGTGTTTGCTGTCTTTTTCCTATGCTGGGTCTGCCCTCATCTCACCCCTTAATCTTTATTACATTTTTGTTCATTTCTCCCTCACCTCCACCCCTCCCCCCATTCCAAGTCAGCATCTCAATTTGCCCTGCCGTGCTTTGCATTTGGCTTAGGAGCCTGGGTCCTACCCTCTGCTTGGGGCTAACACTGATTCAGCATTCCCTTCAAATATGTATGCAAGGATGTGTCCCGAAACGCTCAAGAGATCAAAAACTTTTGTCTCAAGAGAGACAAAAAAAAAAAAAAGAAAAGTCAGTGGGCTTTATACAGCTTTGTACAGTTTAGAAAGCTACTACATGTGTGTATAGAAAAGATGCTGTATCAGCAGGGAGGAATAAAAAAAATCCCTTAATGGAGAAATCTAATACAAATTAAGTGATGTTCTCTTACCCTTCCAGGCATTTAAGGAACTTGGTTTTCAGGAGGATGATACGTTTTGGACATGAAATGAAGTACACTTTCCTCCCTGGCTAACACTGCCCTGTTTTGAACTTTTCTGCGCAGAGCTCGGCATGAAGACAGCTACTGAGGTAAGTAAGGGTGAGGTGCCCACACCACTCACCACCAGCTTGTGATCCATTATTAAAACCAATGGCTTAATATAAGTCCCAGGACAATACATTCTATTGAGAACCAGTTCAAAGGCAGGGATTTTGAGGACTACTATGAGCAAGAGGATGATACGATAAAAGGCAAGGAACAGAAAAGAAAAGAGAGGAGAGGATGGAGATATGAAGAGGAGAGAGAAGAGGAGTAGAGAGAAAAAGAGAGGAAATGGAAAATGAATATGCAGTTGCTCTAGTCAGGTTGTCTCAGGGCATTCAGGGCATCATGAGGTTAAGGACCATGACTGCATAGTTCATTGACTTTTCTTCAATGGTTAGAGCAGTGCCTTACACAAAACAGGTGATTGAGAATGAGTGACATGTATGTCATTTTCTGACGAATGAGAGAATGACATGTATGTGAATCGTATTTTACAAAAATGTGATTATATTGTACCTGGAATGTTGCAACCTAATCTTTCCCATTAATAACATACTGGGTACATTCTGCTGTATTAATAAATGAACATTTACACAGTTCTTTAGGGACTTCAGAGTGGTCTATGTTTTGCCTCCCTGGACATATGATACTTTATTAAGGCAATCCTTCATTGATGTATATTAGAGTTGTTTCCATTTTTCATTATTACAAACAATATTGCACTAAATATTTTTGAAAATACCTTAGTTGTTTTCTGATTATTTGCTTGGGAAAAATTCCTAGAAGTAAAATTGTAGGATATAAATCATATACTTTTATGGCATTTAATTTATATTTCCAAATAGCCTTTCAGGAAGATTAGCCCAATTTACTTTTCCACCAGATGCATATGAAAATAGATGTTCTCAACACTTTTGATAAAGAAATAGGCATTGCTCATCTATTAAAATATGCATTTCTATGCCTCTCTTAATATAAAAATTTCTTTTCAATCTGTTATACTTTGTTCTTTCCTTTTTTCTTGGTATTTGCATTTCTTTTTTTTTTTTTTTTTTGGTGGTTCTTTTTGTATCCTTTGACCTTCCTAAATCCACCTCTGTTTGTTTCTTTACTGATTTTTAAGAGCTCTCTCTTTATTGAGAACATTAATCCTTATGCTATCATATATATTAGAAATATTTTCCCTTCTTTCTGTCCTTTGCTTTTTAGTTCTGTGTAGAACAGTGATCATGGTGGAAATTGATGCTGCTGGTGCTCTTAGGTTTGGTATTGCTGTTGGTAATGTTGTTTTCTGTTGGTGGCGGTACTGGTGGTGTTGTAGATTTTAGCACTGATGATGCGGTTGTGTCATTTCACCATATGAAAGTTTAAATTCAGCCACTAGCATATCGTGCTTTAGTTTCTGCCTTTGGTGCCATTCAAAAAAAAATTTTTTTTTTTAAAAAGACCATTGCTATGGGGGATGCCTGGGTGGCTCAGTGGTTGAGCATTTGCCTTTGGCTCAGGGCTTTATCCTGGTCCAGGGATAGATTTCTGCATCAGGCTCCCTGCAATGTGCTTGCTTCTCCCTCTGCTTGTGTTTCTGCTTCTCTCTTTGTGTCTCATGAATAAGTGAATAAAATCATTTTTTAAAAAAAGATCATTGCTTTGGTAAAACTATATATATATATAGGTAAAGCTATATATATATATATATATATATATATATATATATATATATATATATTTGGGTCACCTGGGTGTCTCTTGATTTCGGCTTAGGTCATGATCTCAGGGTCATGGGATCAGTCCTGAGTTAGAAAAACATGTTTTGTTCTAGTGCTTTTATGGTCATTGACACACATACACTCTCATGTGTTTTAATATTAATCTGTCTGGAATAAATTTTATATAAAGTGCATAGTAGTGTCAAGGATCAGGAGATCATCATTCACTATCTCACACTATCTCAGATTGTGAGAAAACACTGAATTTATTGCTCCTAATCAGGGAGATGTATGCTGCTGTGTTGTGGTGAACCCAACAGAGAGGGCAGTGCATCTTACAGGGTTTGGGAAGGTGGGGAAGTGTGTCGTTGAGGGGCTCATGGATTTTTAGAGGTCTAAGTATCCTGACATCTACATAAGGAAGGTTACTTAGGGGAGGCTGCTGTTGATTGACACTCAGAAGTTTGTTTCTTAGAGAGAATCAGTTCCTGATAAGCTGTCTTTCCAAAGCCAGGAGCTTGGAAATGGAATGTCACTAATGGATTGGACTGACAAAGTAGGTCCATTGAGAGGAGTTGTTGATGAATTCAACAGGTTTAAAGGCAGTTCTGATGGTTACCTGTTACTGTGGCTACAGACAAATTGGGCCTTTCCCGTGATTATGGCAACTTTTACAATTTTCAGTGAGGATATAATTTTTTTCCCTAAGTGATGAAAAAAGGGAAAGAGATTATGTTTTAATCTGTTTATTTCTTTACAATGTGAGTTCTTGGAGGTTAGGAACCTCAGTTCCTCTGTTCTTTACTCCCAACCCTGGGACTCTGAGTTTAATGAGTTGAACTCTGAGGACCAGGGTCTCAAGTGCCTGCCTAGGCTATAACCATATACAGCCATTTAAAAGCAACCCAAATAGGCTTTTTATTTATTCATTGTTTTTTAGGAGGGAGGGAGGGGCAGAGGGAGAGACGAGATGTTAAGCAGACTCCTGACTGAATGTGAAGCCCAGTGCAGGGCTCAGTCTCACACCCCTGAGATCACAACCTGAGCCAAAATCAAGAGCCAGATGCTTAACCGACTAAGCCACCCAGGCACCCCTATACAGCAGTTTAAGTGGTCATGGATTCATATGATTTTGATATATTTTGATTTTGATTTTTGGCACTGGGAAGATCAAAAATCATCTTTACCCACTGCTTCACATTGCCAGGGCCACTCATATTTATTATATTTGAGAAGGCAGGCATAATTGATAGGAATCAGAAACATTAATACAAATGCTGTCCATCAGCATAACAGCCAATATTAATTAGTACTCACCACGGCTTTCAGTTAAGTCCTTTACATGGGCTGCTTCATGAGATCATCACAATAATCATCGAGAAACTTCTTATGCCTGCCTTATTAGATAAGGAGTTGAGGTTCAGAGAAACAATCAATGAGTCAGATGGGACTGGCATGAGGGAGGGATAGAACTAGTATTTACTTAACATTACATAACACAGTTCTTCAAAATATGTAGAATTGACTTTCAATTTGGATTATTTCCTATTGACCTTCTATAAATGAGAACTCAAATTTAGAGAATGCCAGGGACCTAATGTTAACTGGCACTATGTTCCAGGCGCCAGTACATCCATAACAGAATTTAATCTTCTCAATTGCCGTGCCTGGTGGCTGTTATCACCATTCACTTTTTATAGGACCTGAGGCCCAGAGAGATAGAGCAAATTGCCAAAGATCCACAGTTGGTAAGTGGCTGAGCCAGGATTTTAAACATGATGATGCTGTTTAGTTGCAGGGACTCAATTATGTTGTCCTGTGTCTAAAGCAAAGTGATCTGATGGTGTACTCTCACATTCCACAAACCGATTTAATTACAAGCTGTCTTGGTTAAGAGAATTATAAGAAGTGAGTCCAAAAATCTTATTCTCTTTCTTTTCAGAAATTTAACCTGTAATCCGAGTTTGGCTAATTCAAGCAAGTTTTGTGAGTAATCTGAAATCCACTTCTGTGCAACCCAATCCCTCATAGTGTTGCTTGATTCCTATAAAGAGGGTAATGGCTTTTCCAATTCAGTGTTAGATTATTTCCTGACTCTCTCATGATCATGGTGGTGTGGTACTCAATCACTGGATATTAAAGCAGAAGGAGTTTGCGATGAGTCTGCATGAGCAGCCCAAGCTAGGGAGGACAGGAACAATGCCATTAGCAGAGTCTTCCCACGAGAAGAAGCAGAAAGCCTTGTGGCTCTGGGGGTTTCCCACATTCCCATTTCAGTCCCCCAAGTAATCACTGATGGACTCTTGATGACCATAGAGTTTATTTCAATAAATGCCATATGTTGCTAGTTGGCATATGCAATCAAGAATATGACACTAAAAAGTAGTCGAATAATGTCATGGTGGTCACTAATTTCAGCTAACCTTTTACTATGAAATTCCTGTACTTTGTGGGATTTCACTTACTCTTTGGCAAAATTAAATAAGTCTAATTCTCATGAGGTCTTTTAGAAGAAAGGTATCAGTTAATTTTAGGCAGACAAACAAATGAAAATATCATTAGTGGTAAGTATAAGCTTTCTATCTCAAAGTGATTACAGAATGGCTTTTGTTTTCCACCGAGACTCTATCACCTAGCAAACTCAAGACATATTTGTTGAATGAAAGAATGAAAGAATCAATGAGGGTCAGGTAGTCTGAGTCCTTTCCAGAATCAGTAGGTCTCTTATCTTTGGGGAAGCTTGACATTTTCATCTTTCAGACACTACCAAGTGAAGGGAAACAAAGACGAACAAATTTCTACACTCTCAGGTCTTAGACTTCAGTGGTATAGGCGTGTAAACAAGTAATATAGATAGTAATTCTTTTTGGTAGACATAAAGAAGTTGCAGGGTGGAGGAAATAAATGCCTCATTGCCTGAGAACTGAGTTGGAGAACCTTCTTGGAAGAAGTGGTATTGAAGTTAAGTATTATTACAAGGAGAGTTGAAATAGAATGGTTCTTCAAGCCAGTGAGGAGTCCTGGAAATAAGGAGAATTAGAAGGATATATCAAGAAGCAAATAGGAAAGGGAGTTGGGTTTTGGTGAGGGGAAGGGCTTTATATAACGCCAAGAAAAGATGTTATCTACCTTTAACATACAAATCATTTGTTTATTGAGTGAGATTATACATGCATCTTTCTGATAAGCACTGAGGATACTGAGAGTCAAAGTGATGTATCTAGTCTCTGCACAAAGATTCACATAGTCCAGGATGGAGGAAAACCTATTAAACCTGTAATTCCAGTTGATGGTGGTGAGGACCATGGTAAAGAAGTACAGGGGCTTTGGGGGCACAGAGCTTAGTGGATTTTTGGGGAAAGGGTTAAATAGGTAAAAAGCTGGGACTTGGGGAGGATAATTAGGAGCCAGCTAAACAGATGAGATAGTATAAAGAGGGAGAAAATGTTGAAGAATGTTCAAGAAATTAGAAGATCAGTCAACTAGATCTTAGGCTTCAGAGCAGATGTGAGAGAGAGGAGGCTGAAGAGATGAGATGGTTAGATCATCAAAGGTATTACTAGTCACATACCAAGCGATAGTGAATAGTACAAAGAGCTATAGATGTCAAGGGATCCACTGAAGGGCATTGAGCAGGGAGAGAAAAGAAATGCACTTTCATCTTTTAGAGTGGCTGCATCTTTTTGGTCTAGCTTCAGGAACTAAATGATGGAAGAGATTGTAGGACAGGGATTCTAGCCTTGGAGAATCAGGAACCTCAGTGTCACTGAGTCAAGGTCCTTCCCTGTTTTCAAAATGTCTTCACATTTACAATCTTCTGCAGTGCCGTGTGGAGGTAAAGGGAGAACATTTTTATCCCATTGGGCCAAGTAAGAGGCTGCATCTCTGGTTGGTTCAGACAATGGCCAAGGTTAATTAAGTGCCATGTTGGTTTTGTAGCTGAGGCAGCCCCAGACCTCTGGCTTTCTGCCACAGTGCATTGTCTTTTCCCTGTGTTTACTGTGTGGCTTTTCAAAAGCCCATGCAAAACCAAGTATTTCCAAGAAAAGTTGATGCTCTTCTCTATTTCAATCCTCAGAATGACACAATCCTTCATCCCTGACTGCCAGGCTGTTTTTAGCATCACTTCCCTATGTTACCAGTGACAGCAGCTTGTGGAGTGAGAAGGCTGCATATGTGATGTGATGTAAGGAGGCTCTGAAAAGATGCCACTGTCCTTAGAAGTCTTCCCCAATTTGTCTTCCATAATTACAAAACACCTTTGCCTTTATATTTTATCTGATTGGATGATAAAAGCCACCCCTACAAGAGGAGTCAGAGCTCAGCTTTTGTCACTTCCCAGCAAGGCTGGGGATGCTTTCCCACTCATGCCACGGCCCAGACAATCGAAGACTTACAGGCAATCATAGTTTGAATAGTGGAAGCGTTAGAACAGAACACAGGCATCACATTTGATTTCCCCATTTTATAGATGGAAAAATTGAAGATCTGAAAGAGAACATAACAATCCTAAGGTGGCATAGGTTGCTATAGCCTGGGTAACGAGTGTACCCTTAGTGTTCTTTCCCCCAGGCCTTATTGTCCCTAATTACGTGCTAGGGTTATGGTATAGGCAGCACTCAGTATTTGCCAAGCACTGTCCTAAATGGTTTACATACATTCGATCATTAAATCCTCATAAGAACACAGTGTGGGAGGCACTATTATTTTATACATGAAGACACAAAGATATTAAGTGAGTTTCAGAAATCTGCAGAGCTGGCAAATGTCAGAGCTGGGAGATGACCCTTGGGCAGGCTGGCTCCACAGACCAAGCTCTCAACCATGGCAATATGTTACTTTAGGGGAGAAGCTTGGCAGGTGTGTTGGGGGTAGAGAAGACCCAGAAAGGCAAGAGCAGCAAAAAGGAAGGGCATGTCCAAAATACAGTCTGGGCTGATTTATGATTTTGTCAAGAGGCTCTATTCTGTTCTACGTAGTAGTGAACCAGCATTGGATTCTCAATATATCCCTGCTCCTGCCTTCGAGAGAGAGCAAAGCTCACGAATTGACAATAGGACTGAACACAGGCCAAATGCATGCCACAGGTGCTGAAAAAAGGATAAGGCAGGCTGAGGGGAGGTTAAGAGAGTTGGAGTGTGCTGATTACAAGAGGCGAGAATTCCAAAAATTTCACTGACACAGCTCACATTGGTGGTAAGTGTAGAGTGTTTTCTTTATTTTTTTATTTTTTTATTTTTATTTATTTATGATAGTCACAGAGAGAGAGAGAGAGGTGCAGAGACACAGGCAGAGGGAGAAGCAGGCTCCATGCACCGGGAGTCCGACGTGGGATTCGATCCCAGGTCTCCAGGATCACGCCCTGGGCCAAAGGCAGGCGCCAAACCGCTGCGCCACCCAGGGATCCCTGTAGAGTGTTTTCTGCTAGAGTGTGTGATGGCCAGGGGGTACCCCTTCAGGAAGTGTGAGTGTGATGGGGACAGGATCAGAGATTTGTCCAGCCAGGAATGGTCCAGGAATTGTGCATGCTTCAGAGGGGGAAAAGAAGACTTAGAAGATGTCAGGCTCATCCCATGACCTTGAACAGCCAAGCAGTCAAAGAATAAATGCTTCCTGCCCGACTCCAGCAGGACCAAGACAGCATACATCACTCTGATCATTGGAAACTGTCACACAAAATAGAATGGGATGAATCACAAAATAGTAAAGTAGCCAAGTTCCATGTCTGTTGGTGTAATCAGCAGAAGTTAGATAAAAATCTCCCAAGAATTATTTCAGGGACAGGAATGCTGAGATGGAAGAGATGAGAAAGTAAGTTTGTCTAATGCGATCACCTAGTTTTCCTGAAACTTTCAGAATTTGGGGAATCTTTTGCCAGCATGACGTATTCAAAATTGTATTCCAGTTATGGGTTGTATATTGCTGCAAACCAAAGATGCCTAGTAAACAGAAGCTTTGCTTTCCAGCATGGAAAACATGATGTCTAGCTTCATGTGATTCAGTTAATTAACCACCACTTATTCCTAGACATAAGGCACCTTCTGCAGATGATTGGGTTTCCCTTTAGTGGGTGGCAGGGAAAAAAAGTAGCATAAAGCAAAATACATGTGGCGGCAACTAATGGAATTATTTCTTTTTCTCTTGCTCTGATGTCTTGGGAGTGGAAGCGTCTCTTGTCTATTCTGGTGAATAGAAGCAGACATGAGTTATTATTATGGTCTCTGCCTCATAATTTCTGTGTCACCAAGATGTGCTCTGTTTATTACTGCACTTAGAAAGCTTTGGAATATTAGCCACAGAAAGTCTCTCTCCATGGATTCTATTACCACACTCTTCAGTTGTTCCAGGAAACTGAAACTATAGAATCACATTTCTGGGGAGAAATAGCTCTCAGCCTTGTTCCTTCCTGGTTGTGTGCAGACCACTGGGAGAGTTTTGTTATAGATCATTAAAACAGGAGTGATCCCTGGAGGTCCTCTGGTTTATCTCCCTGTCCTTGCCTGGCATATTTGAGGAATTGAGATCCAGGGAGTGGAGGGGGCTTGTTTGAAATCATAAGAGACAATATAGATTTGGATCTCCAATTTCACATATTCCTAGTTCTGTGAATTTACTCTTCTTAGATCCAGGCAACCTCTTTTGGAAGTTCTAAATGCACATGAGATGGGTAAAGAGTGTAGGTGGTGACCAGTTCACCCAGTGGGCCCGTTTTGTGAGGCATGGAGTACCCTGGTGTCCATCCACAAGGTGGAAATAATGAAGATACCCTGGAGATTTTAAAAATGGGTAAGGCAGGGTAAAAATGGTTCTAATTCTATCAGAGCTCCTTGAGAATGCTATGGCTTCTAAATTTCTTTCCCTTAATAAGAAAGATAAACAGAAGGTCTTCCCAAAATGAGTATAGCAAGCCTTAGTTTTCCTCATTTGTAAAAATGGGACTGGCTTTACAAGAGTCTTGTTAGAATAAAATGAGGTTGGATATATAGAGCTCCTAGCACTGCTTCAGGGGTAGGGGGCCCCTTGGTGCCCTCCTTTCTTTCTGTTTTGAGATGGAGAGTGCTCTCTGCAAGGATTGGTCATGGTGTTGTGGTCTCTGCACAGTGGTAGGGACGGGGCTAGAGGCAAGCTTCTTGGGGGTTGGAGGCCAGCCTTTGATTCTAATCTCTTCATTAAGATTTTTTAAAGTGCTTGATGGAGAGGGATCACATGAAATCATTTATTCCCTTACAGTGGCTCCCCACAGCACTGAAATTAAAGTCAGAATCCTAATCAGGGCCCAGAGGCCTTATGTGTCCAGAGCTCTGGTCATCTCTCTCCTTATGCCTGTCTTTCCACCCGGTTCTTGATGCATGGAGTGAGAACAAAACCAGTGTTCAACAAATATTTGTTAAATAAGTAATCACCACAATTCATGTGTAGACTTAATTAGTAGTAGGGGAATAGTTCATTAAAGTTAAGATTCTTCAGATCATTTGTATACCTGCTAAATTTTTCAATAATTAAAAAAAATAATAGTACCCAATGCTCACAGAGCTCAGTGAAATTAGAATGCTAATGTACTACTGGATGGTGCATAGCTTGTAATTGTTTTGTGGCTACAATTAGCAATATGTATCAAGAACCACAATAAAGATAATATCCTTTGATCTAATAATGCCACTCATGAGAATTCATCCTCAAGAAAGAAACTAAGTGAAATAAAAGGCCATATTAATAGAGATATTCTTTGCAAATTTCTGTACAGTAACAAAAACATTGAAACATTCAAGCGATCCAACTAAATTATGGTTTCTTCATTGAATGGAATGTTATGAACAATTAAATATAGTAGTGGTAAAGCATTTACAAAATAATGTCTAAAAGGAATATCAAATAGCATCTACACTCTGGTAATAATTATATGAATGTGAATTTATCTGGACAAGAGCAGTGGAGACATATGGAAAATAAAAGTTGTATTAGGTTATGGAATTATGCTAGTTTAAAAAAAATAAAATCAAGTATAGGCTCATTATTTTTATCCAAAGTAAATATTCTTTAGAGAGAAATGAATAATACATTAATAAATAAGAAAATGTTATTAGAAACAAGATTGAAGAACTTTTCATTTTTTAGTTTTATGATTTCTATTTGGGAAAAAAAAACTCCTGCTTCTTCCAGCTGGAATGTGAAAGTGAGGAGACGGTTCTTCACATGGGAGATGAATGGTCCTTTTTTGTTCTTTCTATGCCTTTCTCTGTACTTTCCTTTTAACCAAAAATATCCTCTCCCCAAACTTCACTTCTAATTGCTCATTGTTTTCTTCAAGTGCCTACCCTTCAGAAGCATTCTGAAGCCCTCCTCCGTTACTATTCCACTGATTTATTCACAGAAGAAAAAAAAAACCCTTGAATATTCATTTATCCATCCAATCAGCAAAGGCATGAGGCTTCCTTAATCTCTCATGGTCATTTGGAGTTTAAGGTATTCATCCGAGACTTTTAGTCTATCTTTCAAAGACACTGGCAAGAAGGAAAAGTGACAGCAATCTGTTGTTTCTTTATCTTTTTTTCTTGAAATGATAATTTATCCTGGCCATAATTCCTGGTGGAGCATTTGTCTAATTTCAACTATATTTTTCATTATCCCATGAGCTAACGGCTAAGTGGGTTGCCTTTATTGCACTGGATTCGAGCTTTAGCATTTTTCCAATATCTGGTGAAAATATCCATTCATATAAACAGAAACGCCATAATAGCTGCATGTGGAAGTTCTGAGGTAATGTCTCTTTTCTCAAGAAAGTTTCAATTTAGAATTTTCCAGAGTGACCCATGGAGCAGTCTGAGATTCTCCATTCCCATTGGGTCAGATGAATTTAGTGAGAGCAGACAGGGGAGATGTTGAATGGCTGCCATATTCCAATCAGTGCAAGATTTCTAGCCTCTGGTTGACAAAAGGATTCCTAATCACGGATGGGGTAGGAAAATAATAGACGTCCTCTAGGATAAGTGGGCGGGAAGAAAAAAGTAGAATAACATTTCTTGGGTGTCTACAATGTGCCAGATTTATGCACGTGGTTTTTAATATCACTTTTCGTCCCCAGGAAAACAAGGTGGATTTCTCAGGGAGATATTAACCCATTTTCTAGGAGAGAAAACAAGATGAAAACTGTAATAAAGAAAAAGAAAGAAAGAAAGAAAGAAAGAAAGAAAGAAAGAAAGAAAGAAGAAAGAAAGAAAAAGAAAGAAAGAAAAAGAAACCTTGGGGGCAGAAGCTTAACAAGATTACCCAGCAGATTAAATAATAGAGCTCCTCACCCTGCTTAGATGGTAGTTAATGATGGGGGTGTTTTATGCAAGTGTATGCTTTTTGGAATCAAATGTAGGTTGGGCAAATAGGTAGAAAATGAGATGTTTTATTGAAAAACACAGTCTCATTCATGCAAATCATTTTGTCCTATCCTTTTTACATCACTCCTAAATAGAAATTATAAATCTTTTTAGCGAAGCTCTTGATTGTCTGAATATCGGGAAGGCTAGATGTATTCGAGAAATAATATTGGGAGTTCCCCAACCAGTGGCTGATGGGAGATGGTGAATGAGTACCCCCAGCTCCCTCACCCTGAAGGAGAAGACTCTGAGGTGTGAATTTTGTGCTGACTCCTACTAGAGTTCCCAGGAGAACTAAGCTCTAGGTCTCCATAGTCGTAACTGGCTTACCAGTACACCCTTTAGAAACTGCCTTCTTTCTTCAATGACTTCGCCATTTCCCTACGAGTATCCACTAGTATTGCCTCTTAAATAAACTACTTGCTCTCAAATCCTTGTCTCAGGATCAGCTTCTGGGTGAACCCAGTCACCTAATTCCATTTGATAGCAAGTACAACCCAAGTAGAGAAGGCAAGCCTGGACTCTGTGAATGGTGGAGCTCAATAAGGCTACCTATCACCCCTGAAAGAATGATTTATATATTGAGAAGTAAAATATGTGTATTCCAATACCACATCTTAAGGTAGACCAGGGTTTGGCAAATGATAGCTCATGGGCCGAATCTGGCCTATTTGATTTTTATGGCCTGTACTCTGACAGCTAAAAATGGTTATGTTTTTAAATGATTGTTATATAGTACTCTACGTTACATAAATTGTCATTTAAGTGATATAAGTTGTTAAATAAGTATCCCAAATATTGTTTCTTGGTCTGTGAAACCTAAAATATTTACTGTCTGGCCCTTTACAGAAAGTTCGCCAACTCCTGAGCTTTCAACTACCTGGAAATCCTGCTGGTCCCTTAAACCCCACATTTGTACTAACCGTATGTCATGGTATTGGACCAGCCAGAGTCCTTGAAAGCAGGGAGTGTTAACCTACAGGATATAAGTACCCCGAAGTATGTCCTGTCCTGAAAACATGGTTGTATTCAGTAAGTGTCCTCTCTTTGGAATTTGATGCAGGCAACATGGAGGGGATAAGTTAGGTGGGGAGCAGCTTAAAGTTTTGAAAGTGATGTATAGGGGAAGCTGTGAGGTAGAATCAGGTTGGAGGACATATTGGGGTTTGGGCTAGGCTATTCATACGGAGTCAGAATTGTGAGAGGGCAGGATAAATAAATGTTATGAGGAAGCTGAAACCTTGAAACCATGAGTTAAGTATAAGACTTGATGCAGGGAATGGACATAAAAAGATTGCAACCCAAGGATCTAAGTAAAGCAGCAAGACTTTCTCCATAGCATGCTGTGAATGCCCCGAGGTTGGCCAGGTCTTATTTTTCATTCTAACCCCAGAACTAAATGCTATTCAGATTTATCCAATAAAGCTTGATTAACATTTATAAGTTAAATCATTGCATTTGCCTTTTATCCCACGATCTAACAGAACATCTTTTGAGTGGCTTCTGTTGCTTATGTCTTTTTATGACTTTGCACCTTGACTCCACAGTTGTATCAGAAGACCCACAGGCCAAAAGCAACGATGGAAGCACCTTTACAGGCTTCTTCTCACAAATTCTAATGTAGTCATTAGATGTTGAGTGAATATTTGCTTATTGATGCATCAATACATTTAAATATATATGTTTTGCAGGAAGACCCTTGAACAACATACATTTGAACTGCACTGGTCCACTTATATGTGGATTATTCTTGCTAAATGCGATATAGTATTGTAAATATAATTCCTTTATGATTTTCTTAATAACATTTTCCTTTCTCTAGCTTTCTTTATTATATGAATACAATATATAATACATAGAGCAAACAGAGTATCTGTCAATCTACTGTTCATGTTATCAGCAAGACTTCCAGTCACTAGTAGGCTATTAATACAATTTAGGGGGAGTCAAAGGTTATACCTGGATTTTTAGTGATGTGGGTTGGAGGGGTACCCCTAGCCCCACATTGTTCAAGAGCCAACTGTATATTTATATCAGAACAGTATCTTCAGTAGCATATAGGACCCTTCAGTCATACATATCTAACTCTCTACTTCTACTTGTTCTTCCCTAAAGATGTTATCCGTGTACAATATTTGGTAACTTTACTCATCTTTTCTCATCTCCCTGAGTGGATTATTTTTGCCTTTCAAATTCCCTAAATTGTCTCTGGGACATAGTCTTAGGAAATTACATTCCCTTCAATTCTCAGAGCTAGTATTACAAAAATATTTCTAAAGATATTCCATCATTCCATGAAATAATAATAGGTCATCTGTGAGGCAAAAGTAAAATGCTTTGTTCTTGGGAATCAATACATACAACAATGATTTTTTTTGACAGGTACTTTTATTACTCAATATCTACCTTCTAAAAGTGACTTACCTTTAGACAACACCATTATCCAATATTTTAGTATTATGGTGCAACAGTATTCTTGAAGCAAAATGGTATAGTAGAACATGTATGAGATGCTCTCAGAAGGCAGAGTCAATCTACAAGAAAACTCACATTTATATTTCTGTGGTATTTTGACTATTGCTCAGGGGTATAAAGACTTTTCTAGTAGGCTTCTCTTTTGTGAGTTTCTGTAGGACTTGGTTTTGCATGTGCCAAAAAATGTCAGTGCTCCCTTATGCTCAATCTCATTGCTTCCAACTTATTTAGTCAGATGGCTCTTGGGCACATCCAGTAAAAAGCCAACCACAAAAATGAGCAGTTGCTGTTTATAAACTCTGCACATTGTTATATAATCCAGATGACAGCACAAGTGTGAAATGCTGTTAATATTCAGCTTTAACCACAGTTTTAACACTTGCAGACAGTGAATGTGTTGCTGGGGTGTCCAGTTTTACATTAGGAAAAGTCCTGGTGGAAATGGAAACTTTATGAGCTGGGTCTATTGCATTGAAACTTTATTGTGCCTATTACATGCTGAGGTACCAAGGGGCAGTGAATTAGACCCATATGAAGAGCCAGAGTCAGTTTTCCACAAAGCCCTTGGTTGGTTCTGCTATCATTCAGTGCTCTGAAGTATTTAGCTATGTGTTATTTTATGGCATAGTTTAGTCTTCAAACTATGAAGCTGGATCTGGCTTCTATTGGGTCATTTAAGGAGCTAACTTTCATCTCTTGAGGGACATTGCACCATACCTAGAAAAACCACTTGAAAGTGGCAGGAAAAACAAACAAAACAAAACTCATTAAATACTAAAGTTGGTACAAATCTTTTGTTGCATTTACTATGAAGTCTCATACTAATACCTCCATCTCTGTATTTAGCCACAGCTGGTATAACTTTATCAGGTAGAAATGTCTTTGGATCCAAGCAACAAGAACTTTGATTAATAGTGGTTTTCATCTAACAAGAAACTTGAGAGGTAGTGCTAGTTCAAGGGTCCAGTTATGTCAAGGTTCAATTATGTTTTACTTGGCTCTTCTCTAACAGACTCAGGTGTTTAATGCAGCTCTAGACATCATTTCTATGTTCAAGTTAAGGTGGTGGACAAGGGGGTACTTGGATGGCTCAGTTGGTTAAACATCTGACTCTTGGTTTTGGCTGAGGCCATGATCTCAGGGTCATGAGGTCGAGCCCCAATTTGGACTCTGTACTCAGTGTGGAGTTAGCTTGTCCCTCTCCGCCAACCCCTTCTCCCACTCCTGCTCTCTCTCTCTCTCTCTCTCAAATAAATAAATAAAATCTTTTTAAAAAGATGATGGAAAGCAGCAGTCATGACTTTCTTTTCAGGAAAATAAAATCTTTTCTGGAAGCCTCAGAAGCTTCTTCTAAAATTTGAACCATAGCTAGAAGGAAAATAGAACAGAAGATGATAATGGTTAATCATCCAGAAGTGAGCACATCACAGGTTCTTTTGGCAAAGAAGGAAGGTGCTCTGGGCACTGGGTAGGCATGTGACAGCATCTGCCAAAATGCCCTTCAGCACCAGCTCAAGTCTCTTCTCTGATCCCACAAGTTTATCCTTTTTTTGCTTCTTCTTGCTCTTATTTATCTAATCTGGCCAATACATTTCTCAGGGAATCTGAAAGTAGTGTTCAAGCCAAAAAGTTAATACTAAATTAATAATTCATGAAAAATTATACATATTTAAGAGTAGGAGAGGAATGCAGAAAAACCAAGTGGCTTTAAGAGAAGGGGCTTTGGATTTAGTTCTGAATCATTTTTGAGTCTTGGCTCAATTCTTATCTCTTACCACAAGTGTGGTAGATTTAGCTTTCTTAAATTTCCGTTTTATCAGGAAAGCAATAAAAATAATTTCCGATTCAGAAAGTGGTATTGAGGATTAAATGCATGTAAAATGCTTGTCAAGTGCCCGCCTGTGGTTAAGCACTCAGTGAATGTTAGCTATAGTGGAATAGTCATTGATTAAAGCTTGAATATTTTGATGTCATTGTTTTATGTAATTTTTAAGAAATACATAGAATTTGAGGTGCCTGGGTGACTCAGTCAGTTAAGCGTTAACCCTTGATTTTTGCTCAGAGTCATGAGATTGAGCCCTGCATGAAGTGCCACACCCAGTGTGGAGCCTACTTAAGATTCTCTCTCTTTGTCTCGCTTTGGCCCTCCCTGCCCTCCCTCTCTTTAAAAAAAAAAAAAAAGAAAGAAAAAAAAAAGGAGAGTTAGATATGTCTAGTTTAGAGCACTATTAAATGCTCTTGGTGGTTGTTCTTCCAATAAATTTCTTAGTTTGTTGATTTAACACGCATGCTAGGCTCATAGAAGCCCAAGGTCAAGTGTTGGAGATTCAACAATGTAATGGTTGGTAAGTTTAACACTTGAAAAAAATACATATAAATCCTACCTACCTACCTACCTACATACATACATACACTGATACATAAGGTAGTTAATTTGGATGTTCATCACATTATTGTGGTTTGGTGTGATTTGAGATTGATCAGCTCTGTTTATGACCCATTTTTGCACTCAGTGTTGTATAGATAAATAGAAGAGAAACACTTGGAATATCTATGTGGCACATAGTAACCAATTAAAATATATTACACTTATTGTTTTATGTATTATTTTGTGTTTGCATATGCCACAAACATTTAATCTCCATGTATATTAGATGTATTATAGAATTATAGAATATTAGCTCTGGAGGTTAGCGCATGTGCTGCTGAAGTTAGCAGAGCTTTAGAGTTTAATAACAGATGTCAGAAGCCCTTCATAAAGGAATGAATACAAGTAATGATAATAAAAGTGATAACGTAAATAATGTCATACAAAGTTCTTTCCACGCATTATTTCACCAAATGCTAACATCAGTTGTATGAGATGAGGTCTATTATTCTATTTTAGACATGAGAAAACCAGTCTTTGGAATGAATATACAATTTGTCCAAGATTGCATATCCAGCAAATACTTTAGATTTGCTAGAATGTAAACCCAGGTCTATGCCATCCTAGCATCTAAGATCTTATTTCACATGACATTATGCCTCTACTCGTCATTGTTTACTGATTGCATCAAGCCTTAATATTTGTTCAATACATGACTATATAAAATGAAACCTAGGTAGAATGTTTCTAATGGAAGATGTTCTTTCTTGGTCGCTGTTTTACTAAAGCCATGGAACCACGTTGCTTTTATTTTTTATAAGACTCGAGAGCCCAGACATCAGGGAGTACTTCTCTAAGGGGACTGCTTATTTTCTAAGGTGGACTTGATTCCCTACTTATCCTGATTTTAATTTTAGAGCATAAGTAACAGGTGTTCTTATTAGCTATTTAATAATAGGAAACAATAGGTTTAATAAAAGGAAACCATGTCTTACACATTGATCTGCTCTCTTTGGGGCTTTCTGCATTCTGAATGATTCTGTGTTCCTTTCCCTTAAAATCTCCAGTGAATGCACTGTCCATCCATCCATCCACCTGAAGGGAAAGGAGGGGACTAATTGTGATGGCAATGCAGATGATATTCCAGTTTTCATCAACTGTTCTTTCCTCAAAGTTTAACCAACTTCAATTAACTGGAGGAAGAACTGAGACAAAAAACGTTTAAGAAATTTGTGATGCAGCTAAGGAATTCATGATTTTAGTGTTTACAACCCATAAAAACAAGAGATTATATATAATGAGTCACATACGGCTCTGCCAAACTCCCCCACGTAGCTTCCTACCCCATATATCCATTTCACTTTCCCATGAACACCTAAAATCCAACATGACCCAAACCAAACCCATTACTGTCCATCTACTCCCCCATTCTCCCTTCACCACACAAATGGTTTCTTCTCCATGGTGCCCATATCATTGATTGGCATTCCTACCCAATCCATTTCCCAAGCCAGATGTCTGAAAAATCTAAAATGAGAATTCTCAATTCTCTATTCTTTCCATCCACTGGCACAGCCTTAGTTCAGACCACTGTTCTTTTGTCAGCTTCACTTGGATTACTGGAATGGCTACTGTCTTCAGTGTTGAGTGCCCCTCTTTGAACCATTCTGCAAGTTCCAGCAAGGTGACTGATCTTTGGTTAAGCAAGGCTGATATTGTTGCTTGCCTACTTATTAGTCTTCATGGATTTCCTTTGACTTCAGCAAGAATTCTGAATTCCTTACAGAGGATTTCACTCTACCAACTTATCTCTGCTCCTCTCTGCAGTTTCTCTTCTCACCCCACCCCTGCAGCCCTTCTAGAGGGCTCTGGCCTTCATCATTGTCGGTAGTCTTTACATCATATTCTTGCTTCCTGGAAGCATTTGCTTCCCTTCACATCAGTGTTGAGCAAGTAATTCCTCGGGTTTCAGCTTCGAAACAATTTGCTCTTGGAAGCCTTCCTCGATTTCGAGGACTGGGTTACATTCCTTTCTCTACAATGCCCCTTATCTCCCTGCTTACTTGCACTGTTCACTGATCTCTTTGAAGAACTAACTGTGTGTGGGTTCCATCCCTGTGGTCTCTCCTAGAGCCCAGCATACGGTAATTGTACTTACTGAATTAAGTACTTACTGAGGAAATGGTGTGCTGGCTGTGAGAAGGAAAATGAGGGCAATATGCTAAAGTACTTCAGTTATAATATATACCTTTGCCTCAATTATCCTGTTATTTTGGGGCACCTGGGTGGCTCAGTGGTTGAGCATCTGCCTTTGCCTCAGGTCATGATCCCAGGGTCCTGGGATCAAGTTCTGTGTTGGGCTCCCAGGGAGCCTGCTTCTCCCTCTGCCTGTATCTCTCTCTCTCTCTGTGTGTCCCTCATGAATAAATAAATAAAATATTTTTAAAAAGTTATTCTGATATTTTGAGGCAAGGCCTGTGAATACATGTGTGTGTGCATGTGACACATATGTGTTTAGCTATGATGATTAGAGTTATTACTGTTCATTTTCCTTCTCTCAGCCTAGATAGATAAACAGGATTACTCAGTAGAGGCCAGAGAACACAGAGCAACTTTTTGACTCTAGAGCCATGCAGACAACTTTTATTAGTTTCCACTGCTATGTGACAGATATCTAGAAAATCAGTGGCTTAGCACAACCCCATTATTGAGCTCACATTCTCTATGTCAGTGGTCCAGCATGACATGGCTGATTCCTCTGCCCAGGGTACCATGGAGTTGAAATGAAGATGTCAGCCACACTGAATTTTCATCTCCAGGCTGTAAGAAAAAAAAATCCTCTTCTAATCTTATTCTTACTATTTGCAGAATTCAGCTCCTTATGATCATAGGATTTAGGTTTCTTTTGCTGGCTCTCTGCTTCTAGTGGCCTTTTGCATGCTTTGCTGCATAGCCCCTTCTGTCTTCAAACCAGCAGTGATGTGTAGAATCATTGGCGTGCTTTGAATCTCTGACCTTCTCTTCTGCTGCAAGCTGGAGAAAACCCTTTGCCTTTCAAGGGCTCATGTGTTTAGGTCAGGCGTACCCTCATACTCTCTTAATCTTCAGGCCAATTGATGTGGGACCTTATTTATATCTGCAAAGTCCCTTTATAGCCGTATGTTCCTGTTTGGCTGAATAAATGGGAGGTATAAGTACATGGGGGTAGGGGGTTAGGAATCTTGGGGGCTGTTTAGAAGTCTCCCCACCACATAAACAAATTGTACCAAAAAAAAAAAAAAGAAAGGAAGGAAGGAAGGAAGGAAGGAAGGAAGGAAGGAAGGAAGGAAAAAAGAAAGAAAGGAAACAAGTGAAAGCCAAATAGAGTATCTGTAATAAAATTTGGTGATGAGAATTGGGTTTTGGGTGGAGGGAAACATGATCTAATTCTTGGAGGAAGATGTATCTTCCTGGCATCACACTTGACCCTGTACACGTGCAACTTGTCCAATGCAAACATGAATCGCTGTAAAATTGGAGGCTGCCTTTTAGTTCCAGCTTCACATTTCATGGCTTCCTTACTCACTGTCTGGTTGGTCCTGGACATGTTTTACAGAATTCCTCCTCTTTTTCCATTTTCCTCACTAGTATCATTGTCACCATCATTGTTATCACTACCCTTTAATGATCGCTTCTTCTGAACCAACATGTTATGTATCTTACATCATTAAATTCCTTTAAAAACTCTTCTGTAGTTAACTGCTGTGCCTGATTCCTAAATTCACTTAGGACCGTTCGGCACATAAGTAAGCTAAGGCTCTGGTTGTCTGATGCTCAAGTTCATTTGTCCCGTCCTGATACTTTCCTGTCTTTTGAGAATGTGGTAAGCCAGATTCATTCAGCGGCATGTGTGGGAAGTGGAAGGATTAGAACCCAGCGCTTTGGACCTCCTAGCTCACCCACCTACCCTCCATGGGTAGAGCAGTAACTAGAGACATCTGGCCCACCTTCTGAGAAAGTGGCTCTTGTGGGCAAATAACACGTTACTCATTTATTTCCCTTTTCATTATTAGTTCATTGTGAGCTAAGTGACCAAATGATCTTAATAAAATTGGCCTCTAAATACCAAATTGTAAACTTGCATGAATCAGGATCATGTGTCCTGTCAGATTTTTTTCTTCCTTTTTAAATTGAGTTCCACTTTAACATTCTCAGTGAAATGTAACAATAGGATGCTCTGTTTCAACAGTTAGTCAGACCCAGCTGCTATGAAAATAATATGTTTGAGAAAATTGACTTGACATTTGATGGCCTTACAATTCTTCTGACAGGATATAATCAACTCATTAGGAAGAAACAGAAGCCTTCCTTGTATAGCCACGTATTTCTGGGCATGACCACATTCCCTCGGAGTGGGGTGGGCAAGCGTTCAGGGCACGCTGGGGCTTCATGGCCTCGGGGCCAGCACTCAAAGTGACCGAATTTACTTTCTCTTCCTCTGTCCGCTGCCCTTGATCTGACGAATGGGAAACATCACTTTCTTCAGCCAACAATTTCTTTTTTTCTTCTTCTTTTCCTTCCCTGAAGTCTAAATTTATAACAAGGGCTTGGATTTTTAAAAGATTCTCTCAGCCTTCCTTCTGCTCAGGAACAGCTGGGACAACTCTCTTGGGAAAGTGATTAGAAGCAGGAAGTGGCAATTGGGATTCCTGATTTCAGTTCCCAGGCTGGTCCCGAGTTCTTTGTGGGACCCTGAGGGGCTCATCCCAAGCCTTTGCTTAGCTCATGCTTACAGCTCCCGGTTGCTTTGCCTGTGTTAGTCTCAAGCTAGCGATGTGGAAGGAGGGGAAGAGAGTCCTCTTTAGAATCTAAATTCCAGCTCCCTAGGACCTAGGTAGTGAGGAGACTCCCGTAGGCCACTTTTTCACATCTGTAAAATGGAACCAATAATGGACAGCTTGAAAAGACACTCTGAGTGTCAGAGGTGGTCACATATAGAAAATCACTACAGAGTTCTTGGCATGTCTCCTAAATTCTCTTCTAGGTTCATTTGCCTGGACCTGTCTATAATTTAAGTCTTTCTATGCAGTTAGTCAGTGGATATATGCTTGACATGATGTTTTTTTTTTTTTTAAATGGCCTTTTAGGAAAAGAATCATATCAAATATTAAATCGTTATAGTGATGATGATTTATATGCATTTCATGGTTTTAGCTTATGAAGCTTATCTTATTTATTAGAAAGAGAAAGAGAGCATGTGAACAGAGGGGAGGGGCAGAGGGAGAGAGAGAGAGAGAGACAGACAGACAGAAAACCTTAAGGAATCTCCATGCTCGGTGTGGAGCCTGACATAGGGCTCACCCTCATGACCCTGAGATCATAATCTGAGCTGAAGCCAAGAATCAGATGCTTAATGGACTGAGCCATCCAGGCATCCTACAAAGCTTATTATTAAGGTTAATTTCACTTCATTCTTTTCTTTTTATTTTTTTTTAAGATTTTATTTACTTATTCATGAGACACACACAGAGAAGAGTGAGAGAGAGAGAGGCAGAGACACAGGCAGAGGGAGAAGCAGGCTCCATGCAGGGAGCCCGATGTGGGACTCGATCCTGGGACTCCAGGATCACACCCTGGGCAGGCACTAAACCGCTGAGCCACCCAGGGATCCCCACTTCATTGTTCTTATTTGCTACATTGTAACTTTACTAGAAGAAGAACTATGTCTCTCTTTTTTATTATCACTATAGCCTGAGTATCTAGAAGAGTTCCCAGGACATACAAAGCATTTTTTACATATGTGCTACATGAATGAATTAAGCAATTAACTAATTGTTCTTCCAAATATTTCCCAGTCTCTATGCTTGACTTCCTTCTGTACCTTTATACCAGGGATCAGTGAACTACAGCCTGTGGGTGAAATACTGTCTGTTGTCTATTTTTGTAAATAAAGTTTTATTTAAGTACAGCCATGCCCATCCATTATATATCATTTATGGCCACTTTTGCTTTACAATAGCAGAATTGAACACTTGTGGTAGAGACTGTATGGATCACAGAATGCAAAATATTTACTAACACTTTACAAAAAAGTTTGCAGGCCTCTGTATTTACCAGGCATAGAGTGATATTTCCAAGATGCAAATCTAATTATTTTACTGTCCCTGCTTAAAACACTCAATGACTCCTAATCACCCTTGCAAAGAAGTCTAAGATTCTTCCGCCATCGAGTTCATGATCCGAATCCTGTCAATCTCTGTAGACTCATCAGTTGCTCCTCTCCTTGCAAATCACAATGTTTCAGTATGTCCAAGGTATAAGCTACTGTCTTTGCTGAGAATGCTATTCCTTCTCATTTTTTCTTGGTAACCTCTGCTCATCCTTCTTGCATTTGCTTACATGACATTTGATCTGAAATGCCTTCTCCGAAGTTTTCAAGCTAGGTAAGGAACTCCTGGTCTGTGGTCCAATTGCGTCAAGTACTTTTCTTGTTACACCACTAATCAGCACTTTGTGAATGATGAAACCTAAGTTCATAGGGATTGATTTGACCATAGTCATTCAAGTGAGGAGGTTGGGATTTGCACTGATATCTGCCCGAGTCCATTGGTCACTTTCTTTCTGCTACACCTTACTTCTGATTAATTAATATATAAAATATTATTTTCAGCACATGGGGCATGTGTAGGATGGTGTGTAGAGAGTAAAATGAAGCATGACCTTGTGATTTTCTTACAAACACTCTGTCCCAGCCACAGACACATTTAAAATGATAGCAGCGAAAGGCATGTGACAGTTGATTTGGGTGGAAAATACCAAAAGCTATAGATGTAGAGCTTATCTGTTCCATAAGTTCAAAGTATATAAGTTAAATGTATTATTCACTGTATAAGTTATCTGCTTATCCATAACATGTTGTCTTAATACATGGTGGCTTCAAACAACAAATATGTATCATCTCATAGCTCTGTAGACTAGAAATCTAAGCACATGGTTCATTTGGACACCTCTGACTCAGGCTAAGTCAAGTTGCAAAGTTGTTGACCAAAGCTGTGGCTTCGTGTGAAAGCCTGACTGGGGAGAAGTCTGCTTCCAAGCTCACTCAGTGATTGTTGGCAGGCCTCATTCCCTTGCCATGCGGCTTCTCCACAGAGCTCCGTCACATCATGGCAGCTGCCTTTCACCGAAGCAATGATATGAGAGAGTATAGAAAAACTCCCAACATGGAAATTACCATCTTTCTATAAACTAGTTTCAGAAGTGACATTGCATCATTTTTTCCATGTTCTGTTCATTTGACATGAGTTCTATCAGCCTGGCCCAAACTACAGGGGAAGGATTTATACAAGGATGTGAATACTGGGAAGTAGGGATCACTGGTGACCATTTTGAACTTGCGTGAAAACCTCAATGAAATCAAACTTCTGCTAGGAGAGATGGATGTTGGGCAGGTGACTAGTGGTGTCTGCTAAAGCAATCTAAATCCTAACTTAGGTAGTTCAGGTAACTGGATAATAGGTTAAGAATATGAATAGCAGGGATCCCTGGGTGGCGCAGCGGTTTAGCGCCTGCCTTTGGCCCAGGGCATGATCCTGGAGACCCAGGATGGAGTCCCACGTCGGGCTCCCGGTGCATGGAGCCTGCTTCTCCCTCTGCCTATGTCTCTGCCTCTCTCTCTCTCTCTCTCTGTGTGTGACTATCATAAAAAAAAAAAAAAAAGAATGTGAATAGCACTCTATAATGCTAGAAACTGAGAAGAAGGTGCAAAGGTATAAAAGACAATTGGAGTCCCTTAAATAAATATGTCCAAATCTCTCAGCAATAGAACTGCGAAATGCTGACCTAGAAATACTAAGTTGATCAATGTGTAAAACTCAATTTCTTCTGGCATGCCTGTGTGGCTCAGCTGGTTAGGCATCTGACTCTTGATTTCAGCTGGGGTCATGATCTCAGGGTTGTGTGATGGAGCCCTGTAAGGAGTTCCATGCTCAGCAGGGAATCTGCGTCTCTCTCTCCTTCTCTCTTCTGTTGCCCCTCCCCCAGCTCCCTGTCTCTGTCACTCTATAAAATAAACAAATAAAATAAATCTTTAAAAACCCTTAAATGTCTTCTTAAAAAAGCTCTTAATTTCTTCTATTTCTACACATTAAATGTTGATATTCCTTAAGAATTTTGACTTTGGGTTCTCTTATTCCAGCATGTAGCCCCCTGCCTCAATACAGATTCCATGAATAAATAAATTACTCTCATTCGCTCCCTTGAGTTTTACCTTGTATTGTAAACAGAAGATACCGGAACATAAATATCCTGCCCTAAGATCTTTCGTGTGCTCCAGACCCATTCATCTTTGAATTATCTACCACATATTCATATGGAGGTTCCATACTTTTTTTTTTTAAGATCTATTTATCTTAAGAGAGAAAGAGGAGAGAGAACACACTCACGAGTTGGGGGAGGTACAAAGGGGGAGAATCTTTAAGCAGACTCCCCGCTGAGTATGGAGCCTGACATAGGCCTCAGTCCCATGACCCTGAGATCACGACCTGAACAGAAACCAAGAATCAGACACTGCACCGGATAAGCCACGCATATGCCCCATACACTTTTAGATTGATTAATTTAAGGAAAATTGATCATCTCCTCCCTATAATCTTTGCATATTCCTGGATTTCCTATCTCAGTGATTTCCAGAGTAGAAATATGGGAGTCATCTTTGATTCATTCTCTTTCCTCACCTCACCTCACCTCATCTCCTATAATGTCCTACTAATTTTATTAGATGAATGCTCACTGAATATAGACATTTAATTATTTCACAATTATTCATTGAACACTTGGCATATATTAGGTACCATGGCACTTCACTACTACTGACAATGTCTTCATTTATGCTCTTGTTATATACTTTACCTGGAATAATAGCTTTTGTTTTTTATTTTGTTTTTGTGAGTAACTGGGGCCATTTAAAGGGCTCAGATTGTTAAGTAAGAATTAGTTGACAAGAGAATCAATCAGACTAGATCAGTCTCTTCATTTTATATCATAAGTTGACATCTTTGATTTATAACTAGAACCACTCTTGATTCTACTTAGAAGGAATCATCTAAGTAGTAAGAAAAAATTTATAGACAATGAGTTAGAGAGAAAGTTAAAATACAGCCAGTTATTTTACAGTGACTGAAATGAAATGCTTACTCAAATAAGAGTATTTTCTACTAGTTACTAGCACCAAAACAGCCAGATGACTTGGTATAGATTTCCGTCTATCCAATCCTACAACATCCATTACTTTGCAGTAGATCAATACTGGGGTTATTCTTTCCTTTGAGCTATGGGAGAAACACTTATTTCTATTCTCTCTAGGCTTAAAAATGAGGTAGGTGCTCAGGGACCTTGTGTCAAAAGTAATAACAATGCCTAGAAATAGTCCACTGTTGTGAATTAGAAGCATAATATAGTAGTAGATTGACTTACTGTGAGTAACAGGACCCATTACCATCTTTTGGTGGGGCTCGTGACCATGAACCAGTCATACAAGCTCTTTGAGCCTCAGTTCTGCCATCTGTAAACTGGGGATAACTGCCTGACTTCTTTACAAAATTATTCTGAGGGTTGTATAAAATACTGCATGTGAAACCATTTGAGGGTTGTAAGGACTTTGCATGAACATTTGATATATCTTTTCTGAGTGCTTTTATAAACTATGGGAATTCAGGCCTCTGGTTACTTAACCTCTAATGTTTCCCCTCTCTGTTTAATGGGAATAATAATACCTTAGAAACTGAATTGGGGATTAAAGGAGAGGTTTATGGCTCAGTAATTGTTGGTCCATCAACATTCTATGTATTTCTCATAAGAAATATCCTTATGAATGTGATCAAAATGTCAAATGAAAAATTTCAGTACTGCTTTCATTCTGTTAGCCCATATAATAATTTTTACACTTTATCAAAAAGAATTGTAGTTCAGCTTCCTTTATTGGCTCTGCAAGATGTGTCTAATTGAAGACAGCAATAATTAATGACTATTTTTCATTTGACTTTTGAGGGGTAGACAGAGAGTAAACTGTCAGCTTTATTATTGATAGATCTATTGGCTTAGATGCATGAGCAAGTAACTTTGATATTTCACCCTGAAATACAGTCACTCTGTCATCAACATAAGCAGACAATCTAAAGACTGTCTGTGGGAACTCCCCAAATAAACTTATAGCACAAAAGGATGATGTAAAACATATTTTTTCTTGTGAGCATATAGCTCCCAATAAAAGAGAGGTGAGACCAAGGGTTTGTAGCATATATGACCAATTAGTTATCTCAAAATCGATCTAAATTCAATGCATTACAATAAAAATCTCACACATTTTTTAAAAATATTGACAAGATGATTCTAAAATGTACATATATCTCTAAAGGACTTGGAATAGCCAAGAAAACTTTAGAGAAGGAAAATAAAGTTGGACTATGTACACTACCTGATTTCAGGATTTAGTACAAGCTGCCATAATTCTGGGCCTGTGAGGCTCCTGACATAGATTCATACACAGTTAGTAAACTCATGGCAAAGATGCCAGGGTGATTCAGTGGGAAATGGAAGAACTTTCAGTAGTGCTGAAACAATTGGATATTCATAGGGAACATAGTGAATCTTGAGTCCTACTTTACAGATCTAAATAAATGGAGAGGGATGCCTGGGTGGCTCAGTCGGTTAAGTGTCCAACTCTTGATTTCCACTCAAGTCATGATCTCAAGGTTGTGAGATGGAACCTCGTGTTGCCTCTGTGCTCAATAGGGACCCTGCTTGAGATTCTTTCTCTCCCTCTCCCTGTCCACTCCCCTCTCTTTAAAATAAATAAATATATATATTTTTTTAAAGCGAGAGACACACCTATGTTTATGCACTGGAGAATGTAACATCCTTTATTTTTTTAAACAAAATATAAAATTTTAACTTAATTTAATTTGAATTCTAGTATAATTTATACAGTGTTAGTTTCAAGTGTACAATATAGTGATTTGACACTTTCATACATCAGCTGGTGCTCATCGAAACAAGTACAGTACTTAATCCCCTTCACCCATTTCCCCCATTTCCCACTCATGTCCCCTCTGGTGACCATCAGTTTGTTCTCTATAGGTAAGAGAACTTGGTCTATCTGTCTGTCTCTTTTTCTCCCCCTTTACTTGTTTGTTTTGTTTTTAAATTCCACTTATGAGTACAATTATATGGTATTTGTCTTCTCTGACTTACTTAACTTAGCATTATACTCTCTAGCTCTATCTACATCATTGCAAATGGAAGATTTCATTCTTTTTTATGGCTGAATAATATTCAGCCATATAATATTGATATTGATTAATATTGATATTAATCAATATTGATATTGATTAATAACTGAATAATATTCCATTGTGTGTATATATATATATATATATATATATATATATATACCACATCTTCTTTCTCCATTCATCTGGAGATCCATTCATATGGATGCTTGGGCTGCTTCCATAATTTGGCTAATGCAAATAACACTGCTATAAACAGAGGTGCATGACTTATCCCTTCAAATTAGTGTTTTTGTATTCTTTGGGTAAATACCCAGTAGTGCTGAGTTGTGGGGTAGTCTTATTTTTAACTTAAAAAAAAAGATTTTATTTATTTATTCATGAGAGATGGGGTGGGAGACACACACACACACACACACACACACACACACACACACACACACAGGCAGAGGGCGAGACAGGCTCCATGCAGAGAGCCCTACGTGGGACTCTATCCTGGGTCTCCAGGATCACGCCCTGGGCTGAAGGTGGCGCTAAACCACTGAGCCACCGGGGCTGCCCCTATTTTTCACTTTTTGAGGAAACTCCATATAGTTTTCTGCAGTGGCTGCACCAGTTTGAATCCTTACTATCAGTGTACGAAGATTCTTTTTTCTCCACATTCTCGCCAACATTTGTTTCTTGTGTTTTTGATTTTAGCCATTTTGACAGGTGTGAGGTGTTATCTCATTGTAGTTTTTAAAGATTTTTTTTAAATTTATTCATTCATGATAGACAGAGAGAGAGAGAGGCAGAGGAACAAGCAGAGGGAGAAGCAGGCTCCATGCTGGGAGCCCGACGCGGGACTCGATCCTGGGACTCCAGGATCACGCCCTGGGCCAAAGGCAGGCACCAAACCGCTGAGCCACCCAGGGATCCCCTAGTTTTGATATCTATTTCTCTGATGATGAGTAATGTTGAGTATCTAGCCATGTGTCTGTTGGCATTTGTATGTCCTCTTTGGAGATGACATGTTTGTAATTTCTGCCCATTTTTTCTTTCTCCAAATTTGTATTTAAATTCCAGTTAGTTAACATACTGTAATATTAGTTTCGGGTGTAAAATTTAGTGATTCATCACTTACATACAACACCCTGTGCTCATCCTAGCAAGTGCCCTCCTTAATTCCCATTACCTATTTCACCCATCCACCTGCCTACCTCCCCTGCAGTAGCCCTCACTTTGTTCTCTATAGTTACGTCTGTTTCTTGATTTGACTTTCTCTCTTCCCCTCCCATATGTCCATTTGTTTTGTTTCTTAAATTCCACATATGAGTGAAATCATATGGTATTTGTCTTCAATTGTATTATTTGGGGTTTTTGGTGTTGAGTTGTATAAGTTCTTTATATACTTTGGATACTAACCTTTACTGGATATGTCATTTGCAAATATCTTCTCTCATTCTATAGATTGCCTTTTAGTTTTGTTGATTGTTTCCTTCACTGTGAAGGAGTTTTTTATTTTGATGTAGTCCCAATAGTTCATTTTTACTTATATTTCCCTTGCCTCAGGAGACATATATAGAAAAATGTTATTATGGCTGATGTCAGAGACATTACTGCCTGTGCTCTCTTCTAGGATATTTATGGTTTCAGGTCTCACAGTTAGGTCTTCAATCCATTTTGACATTATCTTTTGTATGGTGTGAGAAAGCGGTCCAGTTTCATTCTTTTTCATGTAGCTGACCAGTTTTCCCAACACAATTTGTTGAAGAGACAGTTGTTTTCGCATTAGATATTCTTTCTTGCTTGCCAAAGATTAATTGAGCATATAATTGTAGGTTTATTTCTGGGTTTTCTGTTATGTTCTATTGATCTATGTGTCTATTTTTGTACCAGTACCAAACTATTTTGGTTACAGCAGCTTTGTTTTTTTTAAATTATTTATTTATTTATTAAATTTTTTGCCAACATGTAGTATAACACCCAGTGCTCATCCTGTCCAGTGCCCCCCTCAGTGCCCATCACCCAGTCACCCCATCCTCCCTCCCACCTCCCCTTCAACCACCTCTGGTTCGTTTCCCAGAGTTAGGAGTCTCTCATGTTGGCACCCTCTCTAATTTTTCTCACTCATTTTCTCTCCTTTCCCCTATAATCTGTTTCACTATTTTTTTATATTCCCTGTAAGAGTGAAACCATATGATGATTGTCCTTCTCTGATTGACTTACTTTTACTTAGCACAATACCCTCCAGTTCCATCCATGTCAAAGCAAATGGTGCAACTATGTAATACAACTTAAAGTCTGGAATTGTGATAACTCCAGCTTTGGTTTTATTTTCCAAAACTGTTTTGGCTATTTGGGGTCTTTGTAATTCCATATACATTTTAGGACTGTTTGTTTTAGTTCTGTGAAAAATGCTCTTGGTATTTTGATGGGGATTGCATTAAATGTGTAGATTGCTTTGGATAATATAGACATTTTAACAGTATTCTTCCAGTACATGAGCATGGAATGTCTTTCCATTTCTTTGTGTCATTTTTAATTGCTTTCATCAGTGTTTTATAGATTTCAGCATCCAGGACTTTCATCTCTTTGGCTATATTTATTCATAGATATCTTATTATTTTTGGCCCAACGTTGTTTTCTTATTTTCTCTTTCTGCTGCTTCATTGCTGGTGTATAGAAATGGAACAGGTTTCTGCACATTGGTCTTTGTATCCTTCAACTTTACTGAATTTATCAGTTCTAGCAGTCTTTTGGTGGAGTCTTTAGTGTTTTCTACATATAGTATCATATCATCAGCAAATAATGAAAGTTTACTTCTTACTTGCTAGTTTGAATGTGTTTTATTTCTTTCTGTTGTCTGATTGCTGTGGCTAGGACTTGTAGTACTATGTTGAATAACAGTGGTGAGAGTGCACATCCTTGCCCTATTCCTAACCTTGGGGGAAAAGCTCTTAGTTTTTCCCCATTGAGTATAATTGCTGTCAGTTTTTCATATATGGCTTTACTATGTTGAGATACATTCCTTCTAAACCAGAAACTATAATATTACTAATATGGCAGTACTTTCAGAATTTAACTACAGATTCCAAGAATTCCCTATTAAAATTCTAGCTGGCTTTTTTTTTTTTCCTAGCTGGCTTTTTTGAAAGAAATTGACACACTGATTCTAAAATTCATACGATAATAGAAAACAATCCCCAAAAAGGACAAAATAGAGGATGTTTCCCATTTTTGAAACTGACTACAGAACTTGATTACACGATTATGACTGTGTGGTTCTGACATAAGCAAAGACACATAAATGAATGGAAGAGAATTGAGACTCCAAAAATAATATTATATTTGTGGTCAGTTGGTTTTTGATGAGAATACCAAGGCAATGCAATGTAGAGAATAGTCTTTAGCAAATGGTGTTGGGACATCTGGATACCCACGTTGACAAAAGTAGAGTTGGCTACCTTTCTCACACCATGCACAAAAATGAACTCAAAATGGATCATAGATCTAGGGACACCTGGGTGGCTCAGCAGTTCAGCATCTGCCTTTGGCTCAGGGCGTGATCCCAGAGTCCCTGGACTGAGTCCCACATTGGGCTTCCTGCATGGAGTTTGCTTTTCCCTCTGCCTATGTCTCTGACTCTCTCTCTCTGTGTCTCTCATGAATAAATAAATAAAAATCTTTAAAAAAATGGATCATAGTTCTAAATGTAAGAGCTCAAACTATAAAAGTCTTAGAAGAAAACCTCAGAGTAAATCCTTGTGAATTTAGGTTATGCAAATTTTTTTTTTTTTTTTTTTTTTTTTTTTTTTTTTAGTTATAACACCAAAATTCAAGCAAGAAGAGAAGATTGAGAATTGGACATCTTCTAAATGTAAAACTTTTGTATTACAAATAACACTATCAGAGAAGAAAAGAAAAGGCAGTCTATAGCGTAATGGGAGAAAATACTTGTAAATTATACATCTGATGAGGAGCTTATAACCAGAATATACAAAGAACTCCTAAAACTCAATGATAAAAAAAAACACCTCAATTTAAAAATTGTCAAAGGATATGAACAGACATTTCTCAAACAAAGATATGCAAATAGACAATAAATTCATGAAAATATATTCAACATTATTAGTAGGGAAACACAAATGAAACTAAAATGAGATACCACTTCATACACACCAGGACCAAAAGGACAAGAATAAATGCTGATTAGAATGTGTAGAAATTCCACTATACCTTGGTTGTAGAAATATAGATAGTGCAATTTCTTTAGGAAAAAGAAATGTTAAAAACATAGATTTATTTTATATTTCCAATTCCCAGAAATTCTAATTTCAGATAAATACCCAAGAGAAATGAAAACATCTGTTCATACAAATATAGGTTCTTAGGACCATTATTCATAATAAATAAAAATTGTAAATTATCCAAATGTCCATCATCTGATGAACAGATGGATAAAATATAGTATCTTCATACTATAGAATATTATTCAGCAATAAGGGAGAATGAAATTATGGCATATACTACAACAGAGATGAACCTTAAAATCACCATGCTAAGTGAAAGAAGCTAGTCACAAAAGACCACATATTATATGATCCATTTACATGAAATAGCAAGAATAGACAAGTCTATAAAGATTGAACATAAATTAGTGGTTTCCTAGGGAAATGGTGATGGGGAATGACTTAATGGTCATTGTGTTTCTTGTGGGGATAGCAAAAGTGTTTTAAAATTAGGCTGTAGAGCTTTGTAGATATACTAAAATTCACTTAGTTTTACACTTAAAGTGAATTTAACGTATGGTCAGTAAATTATATTTCAACAAAGCTCTTAAAAATCAACCCTGTGTGGGGTGTCTAGGTGGCTCAGTTGGTTAAGCATCTGACTCTTAATCTAAGCTCAGGTATTGATCTCAGGGTCATGAGCTCAAGCCCTGCATTGGGCTCCAATTATTAAAAAAAATAAAATAAAAAATCAGCCTGAGGAAGGGATATTGGTACTAATATTACTTCACAGTTGAGGCAAGCAAGGCCACAATAACATAGCTGGTCAAGTCAGGATTCCAGTCAGGCCTCAGCTGATTACAAAGCTCATGTTTTGTCACCATATATCCAGCCTGAGGAACGGAAATATATCCCACTGTTTAATGTAAACAATGAAGAACAGCAGACTTCAGAATGGAAGGCAGCCCTACGTGGATTTATGTCCTTGGCACACTGAATCCTGAGCACTGTGATTAGAAGCAGTGGGATGGAAGAAGTAAGCTCAGGAAGGCGATAATATTCTGAATATGGGTGTTTATAATCTTTTTAAGATGGTTATAAGGGTGATGAGCCCGCGTTGTATCCCCATTTGAGAGATAAGGAATCAAAAGCTCAGAGAGGTTGACTGGTTTGCCTAAAGTCACACAGTTAACAAGTGCTGGGCATCATATATTCAATACTATGGATTTTGAGTTTCCCCCTTTTTTTCTGCAGTGACTGTTGTGGGAAAAACATTCCCCTTTATTGTGATAAGATTCATTCATATTGTCATGAACTACTTAAATGAAAAAAAAATAGTTCTCAGCATTCTTATTGTTTTTTTCTTGAAATAATACATGATGCGTCATAAGTTTTAATTTCTTATAGGGGTTTGGCCTTCAAATGTTCTAAGTGACTATCGAAGTATGTGAATAGGTTTAAGCTATTATAAAAACAGTAAACGTAGCTGGAATGTTTCATGCCACAGACTCTATAACAACTCTCCTCATCAGGAATGTTCTACATTCACCATCTTACTGTTCTCTATTTCTGAGCATGTATATTTAAAAATAGATCTTCATTAAGTCTGTGAAGACTCACCCTTCAAGTATTAAGGTGTCAGATATTCTTGGAACATATTGTTCTGGTGATGGAGACAAGAGAGTTGTGTGTTTCAGGTAGGTCAGCCAGTGGACCATTCTGGCAGGCTGGTTGCCCCCAGTGAATGATCGGAGAAAAGGGGATTGGTGTCAGGAGCCTGCAGTTAGGATTTATGATCTCAGAGAAATTACCATGCCTGCCGAAGCTTTCAGAAGAGGAGCCAGCATTTAGAGAGGGCATTTTCTCTTATCATGTCTCATTGGAGCCTGGCAAATTTGGATACACATATTAATATGTCTATTTTTAAGTGGGGAACCTTAAGGCCAATAAGATTACATAGACTGGTCAACCTCACAACCTCACAAGTGGCATAGTTGACATTTGAGCCCAAGTCTATCTAAAGCTGAAGACAATGTACTTAATGGCTCCAACCCAAGGCCTCCCAACTGCCTCCTGAATGCAGAGTCCCAGATACCAATACTCTGAATGGCATCATCAGTGTGAGATGGAAAACCTTGACCAGAATCCAGAGCAGAAGCAGATCTCTGTTCTTATTGTCTCAGGCCAACTTGTCTTTAAATTAAACAGCCCTGGAGAGGAAGCAATAGAGTTTGTCTCTCTGCCACTTCATATAGGTGACCTTGGGAGAGAAAGCCACACCATCTTTCTGAACTCTGATCGCTTCACATCTTGTGACACGGATCTACTGGTCTTCCCTGCTAACATCACAGGGTTACTGTGTGTGCTAAATAAAGCCTCAGAGGTGGAAGGATGGTGAAAATAAAGGATATAGTTGATTCATTCAGGACCGTGATTCTGTGCTATTTGAGAAAAATCTAGGGGATGCTAATGATAATCTTTCTGATCCCCCCCTTTTATTTCTACTCATTGACCACACTCCCTATCCCATGACTACCATGTGGCAAGTGTTTTCAACCTTAACCCACTTGTTACATTAGAACACAGATATCTTTCCAACCAGCAGCATCAAAAGCTGACAGGTTAATTCTAGGACACTAATAATGGACAACACAGACTTCACAGGTGCTTTTGCATTTAAATTCCTTTTATAAAACAAGGGTTCATAATCTGGAGTCCTACTCATTTTATAGGCTCCAGGGAGCTCAGAAAGCATTTGAAATTTCATGAAAAATTGGGATGCCTGGGTGGCTCAGTGGTTGAGCATCTGCCTTCAGCTCAGGTCATGATCCCGGGGTCCCAGGATTGAGTCCCACATCGGGTTCCCTGCGTGGGGCCTGCTTCTCCCTCTGCCTGTATCTCTGCCTCTCTCTCTGTGTCTCTCATGAATAAATAATTCTTTGGGGAAAAAAAGAAATTTTATGAAAAATTGCCTCTTATTTGTCTCTTTTTCTGGGTAGAGGCTTCAGAGTTGCTGTCAGATTCTTAAAAACCCACGGAATCTAAAGAGTTAAGAAGTTTCTCTTGGTGGGTACTGTTTCATGACCATGTGACCAGTCTCCTGATTAGCATCTCCAGACACTTTCAGGGTTGCTCTCCTATCATAACCAACATTCAGTGAACCACTTAGCCTTGTCTTCTGATGTCTCCTAAACTCAGATTTTTCTCCAAGCCCACTTTTGCAGTTGAGACTTTATCATTGATTGTTAGGAGTATTGAAATGTTTGAAATGGTCTTCCTGCCTCTACTCTTGACCTGTGAGCCATTTCTTTAGTAGTGTCATAGTGATCTCTGATCTCTTCAAAACACACATACAACTTGTCATAACCCTATTCAAACAAGCTCTCTAGCATCCTCTGTGCAAAGCCCACTCATTTGCTTTATTATCATGGCCTTCAAGGCTCCTGAGTTCCTGGCTCTATCCCAGCTTTTTAGCCAAGTGCCTCCCCTGCTCCCCTCTGTGGACTTTACGAACCCCATCCCAGGTGACCCACCATTATTATACCTTGCTTTTGCTGTTTCCTCTGTCTGGAATACCCTTTGGCCTCTACAGCTTACAAACTCCTTCCCAGTCTTTTGGGCTCAACATCACAATGGCACCTCTGTTGTGAACCTTCTCCCTATCCCCAGACTTCCCTTCCTAGAATAGTGAGTTACCCCTTTCCTTAAGTTCCAAATCTCATTTATAGCATAATTGTTTCTACCAAATTATATTTCCTAATTCTCCAGATGTCTCCTCCTACTGTACTCTGACCTTTATATTTTCAGAAATAATGAGGATGAGCAAGATCAGTCATTGATAATAAGGGGCTCAGAGAGGTATAGTTTGTAAATAAAATCTTGTCAAATAAAATCATTGATAACTTAATAATTAACATTGAAGAAGCAGATACCACTGCAGACAACATGGAGTGGGACCTGAGGTCAGTGTGAAGCTTTTACCATGCTTGATAAATCACACCTCAACATTGGTTACTTCTTTGATCCATGGCATGGAAATAGAAAGTCAGTAATTACATATTGGAAATAATTGGGTCATGGATATAGTCATTATGTTGGAAAGAACATTGACTTAGGAGTTAGGAGCCCTAGATTTTAATATCACCCCTGCTATCAACTCCTCTTATGGCACTGGCCAGTTTGGTTCTTGTCTGAGGGTCTCAGTGTTCACAGTGAGGCAGTGTTAAACCAGAGTATCTCTTAGATCACTTCCAGTACTAACATTTTATGAGTCTAAGAAAACATACCATAACCCCACATTCTGGGCTGATTCCTGACCCTGTTTGGCAAAGACAAGTGGGGATATGAGAACTACTGTACCTCAATTAAAAAAAACCCACATATCTTTTTGTTCTAGGGCCTTTGGTCAAGAGGCAGCAGAGAAGGAACATTTTGGTGGTATTGATCTGGGATTCTGTAAAGATACCTCAATTGTGCGAAACTCTGGCATTAGTGTCTGATTTCCCAGAAGAACTTTTATGAGCCTCTCCTGAGTCAAAGATTCCCTGCAGGACCATCCAGAATTATGACTCAAGCTTGGTAAGTTAATAGAAGGGTCAAGAAGCCAAAAGGCCATGGCAGGAATCAAGATCTTAAATCTGGACCACACCCCAAGTCTGGCTGAGGTCCTTGGAGCATGTAAGCATGAATCAAATATCCCTCTCTTAAAGAGAATGGGCAAAGTCCAACTTTTTATCTTTGTGTGCTGTAATATTTCTCTCTTGATGAAAAAAGGTTATGATGTAGGGAGAAGGATACTAGACCTATTTCAACTTGCTGTGTCAGTTCCCTTTGGAAACTCATGTAATCTCCATGGACCTCAGATCCCCCACCTGTATAAGGGAACAGCCTCCCTTTTGCTGCTCTGTGTTGTTGGGAGAAACAGATGAGTCTGTGTATGTGAAAGCACTCTGTAGACTGAGATAAGAGCACCTCTGGAGGAGCTGATGATAAGAAGGGAAAAAAAAATAAAAGAAAGTCTATCTTTTCTGTAACTTCTGGCTCATTTTATTACTAAACTTAATTGCTATCTCTCCTAGATGCAGCCTTTTTGGAACTTTAACTTGAATTGGTTGGTCTCTGTAGGAGACACAGAATGCTAGAACCCAGAGTATTTAGGCATGAAGTTATAGCAACTGCTAGACATCAACACTTAGAAAGGAGGAGTGCTAACATCGGTTAACAAATTTTACTCTCCATGAGACAGTGATTCCAGAAGAAGGTGAAAATACATATTTATTTATTTTCAATTTGAGTTATGTATTTCAATTCCATCAAATCATAGCTTACAGGGACTTGGGATTGGCTCCTCTGATCTATTCAGCTTCCTCCCAAATCATCACCTGGTAGAGCTTTTTCACTAGTTGTGCACCTGTATTAGTTTTCTACAGCTGCCACTAAAAATGACCACAAACCAAGTGGCCAAAATGAAGGATTTTATTGTCTCACAGTTCTGGAGGCCAGAAGTCTAAGAGCAGGTGTCAGCAGGCCCCTGCTCTCTAAGGTGCTAGGGAAGGATTAGCTACAGGTCTGCCTCCCAGATCCTGGGGATTCCATGGCTTGTGGAAGCATCGCTCCAATCTTCACATAATGCTTCTCTCCCTGCTACATGTCAATCTTCAAATTTCCCTTCTTATAAGCATACTTGTTCTACTGGATTAGAGGCTGCACTACTCTAGGATGACCTCATCTTAGTTGATTACACCTGCAATGACCTCATTACCATATAAGGTCACATTTTGAGGTATGGGAGCTATCCAGATTTAAATATATGGAATTTGGTGGGAGCATAATTCAATCCATGACACCACCCTTCTTTGTCAAGAGAGAAACATTTTTGGGGGATCCCTGGGTGGCGCAGCGGTTTAGCGCCTGCCTTTGGCCCAGGGCACGATCCTGGAGACCTGGGATCAAGTCCCACATCAGGCTCCCGGTGCATGGAGCCTGCTTTTCCCTCTGCCTCTTTCTCTCTCTCTCTCTCTCTCTGTGACTATCATGAATAAATAAAAAAATTAAAAAAAAAAAGAGAGAAACATTTTTGCCCTTTTGGACTCTCTCATCTGTACTGCCCATCTGCTTGGTTATAAAGTCCCTCTTACCCACTTGGTGTCTCTCCTGATTTCATTTCCTCCCCTGGCCTTGGGCTTAGAGCATTCATTCAGTGGAGTTTATGTTAAATAGGATGGGTAAGGTGTAGTAGATCTTATATGTGAAGGGATATAGAGAATGAAGAGTTCTTTGAAGTGGACTGGCGTCAGAATGGAGGACATCTTATTGGCAGTATTGGCTTCCTATCAGGAAATTTCCAATGATTTAATGAGTAGAAATATCTGTCTTGATTTAGATGGCTTCCTTCTCTAATTCACTTAGCCAGGGTGAGATGGGTAGACAATATTTCTTTACCTTTTTTTTTAAAGATTTATTTATTTATTTGACAGAGAGAGAGAGCTCGAGTGTGGTGGGGAAGGGGCAGAGGGAGAGCGGGAGACAAACTCAAGCAGACTCTGTGCTGAGCATGGAGCCTGATGTGGGGCTTAGTCTCATAACCCTGAGATCACCACCTGAGCCAAAACTATGAGTTAGGGGCTTAACTAACTGTGCAATCCAGGTGCCCTTGGTAGACAACATTTCTTACAACATTGCCACTACTTTATAGTATCTTCCAATAGAGGGGAAATGAGGAAGAGATTCACCAGTGTGTATTTATTTCAGCCTAGGTTAGTGGTTTTCAACCAGGGTTAATTTTATCTCCCAGCAGAAATTTGGCTCTATCTGGAACAATTTTGACTTTCTCAAATGGGGAAGAGTTGCTAAATTTAGTGGCCAGGGATGCTGCTGAACATTCCACAATGTATAGGACAATTTCATACCTGGCTCCCAAGATCAACAATGGCAAGACTTAGAAACCCTAGGGACATGATTTTCCTTTTAGAATGACTCTGAGCAAGAATTTTGAATGTTTTTCTACTTATTTGGAATTTTCGGGCTATTGAATCCTTTCAGTGTGTGATCTTCATCCTTTGTAGAAACCACTAAGAAACACTCCTCAGGACTCAGACCCACTTGGCTTGTCTACCATCAGGTACCTTTGTTCTGTTGCCTCCATATATAAAAGATGGGCACAGAACTTGTCAATTTCTGGGTGTCCCTTTTAGTTCTTGAGGCCAGTGAATGTCGAATTTCAGAAATAATACTGCTTTCTATCGCTATAATAAAAAATCCAATAATCTCACCATTATTTTTCTACAAATAGGTCTATAATGTTTTAAAAGGCAGGTAATCTTTAGAGGGTGACATTGTCAATAGTTTGACTTTGCAAATATGACACTTTGTAAGTTACACAGTTATTTATTCACATGAAGATCAGCTTAAACAAAAAAAGACAAACCTGGTTCGAGGAAGCTGAGTTATATAAGTCTGTTCTTCTAGCAACCTCGTAAAAATGAGATTGGCTTAAAAGGCAATCTATTTCTTCTTGTATAGGTTGATGATGTTGATGATGGTAACTATGGAGTTCCTTCTGTGTTTCAAACTCATTACATATATTGCCTCATTTAAACACCACCACAAGTCTATGTTGAAAGTACTGCTACTGTTTCAGGACAGTGAGGTCACAAAAGTAAACAGCTCACACATGGTCAGGTAGGTACTAAGTGGCTAACTCATAATTTTAGCTTCAGTTAATCTGATTTGAGAATTTCAAACTGTAGGTGAGAGTTCAGTTAATAAACAGTGTTAATTGAAGAATAGTTTTAAAAGGGAGAAATAAATGATTAAAAGTATAACAATAAGGCAGTGCTTAAACAGAGTATAATATATCCATAGTATTAACTATTGCATAGCTATTGAACCTTAGCTTTAGAGTAACAATAAAAATAAGGATCTATACCAAGGATCTACATTCCAGGCGTATGAAAATGCTCATCATATATTGATAAATGAGAAAAGCAGGATGGAGATGAAATGGATGATGTGATTTCAATTTAAAAAAATATGTGCTACATGCACTAAGATTGTATGTAAAAAATAACTGTATAGTATATACACCAAAATAATAAGCATATTTATGTCTAAATGATAGGATTATAGGCCAATTCATTGATTTTTTTTTGTAGTTACCAACCTTAACCTTGCATACATTTTTGTAATTAGATAAAATATTTTACGTATGTGCATATCTATAAGCACACCCATGTCTGTATCTAGATCTATATCCGTATATCTACTCTAGGAACTCACTACTGAAGTGGAATATTTGTGTTGTATATTCAGTATTTTCCTTTTCCCCTTTCTTAATGATACTCAGATCTGTACATCTCTCAATTTGTCCATTTACCATTGGAGAAGTTAAACCCACCCAGGCTCCATGGGGAAGTTCTGATTGGTCTAAGCCATTCAGAGTAATTCCCTCTACTTTGCAGACTGATTGGTGTAGATAATACAGACCAAAGCTCTGGGGATTATCATGCACAGGATTTGGATCCCAGTTGAGCATACATGACTCAATTAAAGCCAGTTAGATGAAAGATGAGGATTTGTAATGGCATCTGGGAAATAATCTAGCTTATTATTCTCATTCAGCTACTGAAAGACTAATTTCTTCTTCTGGAAGGTGTGAAGTTTGAATATGAACCTTAGAACTTCTCCAGGCATGTGAATACTCTTCTTCCACTTCTATGGGTTCAGCTTCATCCAAAGGCAGGTCAACGCCATGATCAAGTGCCTTATTTCTGGACTTCTGATTATCTTTTAAGTCCAATGGACTTAAAATTTCCTGTATCTTTTGAGTCCATTGGAATTCAGTTTTTACTCATTGGAAACAAAAATGACTCCCACTTAGTAGTTAAAAACTTGGAAGCCCAAAACACAGGCTAAGGGACAAGCCTCAGTAGGTGTTTTGTAAAATGAACCACCGCTACAATATTGTTACTTCTGTCATTTCCAGAATATCCCATCAGAGCAGTATCTAAATTAGTAACCTGGATCTTCAATAGGATTAACTAGTAGTCATAAGCCCGGCAAGATCAGCTTTCATATTTGTTTTCTCTAGAACTTGGAATATTGGAAAGATAGGTCTAGTTGAGTAAAGGCAGGGGAAATCATTCTATGCATCTACGTGTCCATAAAACACACTTTAGTCCCATCTCACTTTATTGCACAACAATTCTCAACAGTGGTGATTAAAACCTCTGTTTTACAGATATGAAAACACTGACTCAAAAAAAATTATATGATTTGTTCAAAATCCAAGTTTGGACTTGAGTTCCTCCTGGCACCATAACGTGCTTCCTGGTATACCACATTGTTTCAATTAAGAGGGGAAGGTCTAAAGTTTCAGTAGTCTCGAAGAAACTAATTATATTGCTTTTGCATTTGTATATTATCCAGAATCTGACTACAAGAAAGATAATAAGAATAGCAAGTGGACCTACCTGCATAATTAATTAGCCTGAAGTAATTTTTAGTCACTGTATCATTTGTTTCACCTTAAATTGTTATGTTTAGTATATTTAAAAGTAGCTTGGCTTTTAGACAGAATGTAAACACTTAAAACTAACTCACTCAGACCTGTAATTCCTGCTCTGACCTGTATTAGCTGGCTATTTTAGCCAGGGCACTTACCCTCACTGCGTTTTCCATTTCTGTACATTGTACAAGTCAAGATAATAATACTAACTTTATTATGAAAGGTAAAAAAAAAAAATCATCTGAAAGTACCTAGCACAGATCCCTGACATATGGAAAGTTTTTAACGAATGTGTAAAGGAGATACAAAAATAGTGGAGAATCAAAAATATAATGAGTTTTTATTGTGTAAAAAATATAAACCTCAGTCTCATCATATATATTAATCCTACTATTTTAAGGTGCTCATGTTCATTATTGCATGAAGTAACTTGAGATTCTGTAGGATGCAAGGTTCCATGGAAACTTCCAGTGTCCTAATAACTTCATGGTGTTGCAACTTAAAATATGAAACCACTTGGAATGGATGGAAAGTTCCCCTGAAATCAAGTATCTTTTTTTTTTCATTTATGAATTCACTCTCTTTAAACAAAGTGCCAACTGTGTGTCTGGAATGCTATTTCTGTCCTCCTCTATCTGTTTGAAGCAGGGTATTCGTTAGCAACTTTTTGAATTTGGGTAGGTTTTTCAATTTATAATTTCTTTCTTTGATCTATTGTTTACAGTGTCTAAAGTGCTCATTTAATCATCGTGTCCTGTGTTGTTATTTAAATATTTCATTCACTTGTCTGGTCACTGTCATCTAGGAGATGTTTATTGACTACTTAATTGTGCAGAGTACTCTGAGGAGGAAGGTGGGCTAGGAATGATACCTACTTGTATGGGTATTACTGTGTCCACTCAGTTTGGAGCATGCACAGCCCTTCTGCAATCACAGTTAATGGTAGCCTGAAGAAGTTTGCACATAGGGGAAGCCAAACCAAGAGGCCCATAGAGGAATGCAGCTAAAGCCATGGATGGTATCATGCCATCTTTGCAACCTGCTTTATCTCTGGGCTTCTGTTCTGTGAATTATTTCCGTATCATGTAAGTGAAACTCCATTTGATTTTTCTGTTATTTGTAGCTCAAGATATTTTAATTAATATACTTACTCTTATCTCTTGGGTGCAACCCTAAGTTCCCAAAGAATGGGAAGTGGTTTATGAATTCTTGACACAGTGGATGGGTATCCAGAATTTGAACCTAGATATTTCTGATTCCATAGATTGGGATAACACATAGCATTAAAAATAATGATTCTTGCTCAAGCCACCTGTGTGGCTCAGTGGTTGAGCATCTATCTTTGGCTCAGGTCATGATCCTAAGATCAAGTCCCATATCAGGCTCCCCACAGGGAGCCTGCTTTTCCCTCTGCCTGTGTCTCTGCTTCTCTCTCTCTTTCTCTCTCTCTATGAATAAATAAATAACATCTTTAAAAAAAAAGATTCTTATTGTTTTTTGGGGGGTGGTCATGTACCTTTTAACAAATGATAAAAGGTATTCCCATATCCTATACTTTTATATGTAACAAACTAAATGTTTATATGCAATTTCAGGGTTTCATAAGCCTCTGAAGCTGTTCATGCACCCAGACCACAGCTAAGAATCCCATTCTAGATGATGAATCCTGTCTATATATGTGCATTTACCCATTATCCATGCTCTTATTTTAAACCCATCTAATATGAGATGTGACCTTCCAAACCTATGTAAAACGGAGACTTATTTTTTACTTACTAATGTTAATATTATCTACACACTTTCTCTCTTATTAATTTGAGATATTCTACTAATTTAGTGCCCAATACTAATGAAATAATTTCTTCAGTAAAGGAAGGAAATCTGCAAAATTTCAAATGACTATGCTTTTAAAGTTATCTTTTCATAAGTTCTGATATTAATAACAACTATTTTAACAAGATAGCATGGAGTATTTGTGTAGTGGGTTTCACTTTTCAGAGCATTTGTCCCTAATTTATTCCAGTCTCAACAACCTTGTGAGGTAGAAAGGGTGGACGTTTGTTGATTTATGACTGTCCAGCATCCATTAATTTGAGGGACCTAACTAGCCTCTGTTTTGTACATTCTCAATGGGACTATAAATCAATGTCCATTGCCCTCCTAATAGAGAACTAGAGGCCCCTGGAGGTTGGTGCATTCTCTTTCCTCCAGACTTTTTCTTTCACTGTTTCAAAGAAGCCAAAGGGCTTGTGATCTACACTTAGTCAATCAGACTTTCTCCCACAACTTGGCATGTTGTGTTGAGTGACTCCCACCAAGAAGAAATGGCTGAAATCCTTCATTCCAGGTGTGGCACTATGATGAGATGATAGAATGTTCTTGTTGCCTTGATCCCATTCTGAGTTTTCGTTCTGATTTTTGCCTTATTTCTAAGCCTGGACACTAGCCTATCAATTTACTGTGGGAGATCTTTGACAACATTCCAATAAATTCCCTTTTTGTTTAAGTTAACCAGATTTAGACTGAGTTGTTGCCAGAAAAGAACTCTAACAGAGAAAACATAGTAGATTTTAAATCTCCGTATCACATACAAGAATGTGGGGTTGCAATTCAGCAGTAAAAAGTGAAGCCAGACCTCTAAGGTTCAATGTTTTGCTATTATTATTGCTTTTTTTTTTTTTTAGGCAACTTGTTATTTGTTATATCATTTGGGTGTTCCTGATATGAAAGCAAGGACTGAACAGAATTCCACCTTGAACGTTGTATTAGTTAAAATTAACTTCAGCTGAATTAATAGAAAAATCCAACACAACAGTGTTTTAAACAAGATCATTTCTCCCTTCCCTTTTTCTCATGTAAGCTAAATCTAGAGGTAAAGAGTGGTTCATGACAAGCTGTTAGGCAGGGACAGAGCTTCCAGCTAACCTCTCAAATATCCTTAGGATGTGGCTCTTGTTCTCATGATCCAAGACAGCCTACACATCATGTGTGTTTCTAGGGCAAGATCAAGGAGAGAACTGGGAAAGACCATGCCATATTCCTTTTTAAAAGACTTACTGGCAGTACCACTCAGCATCTGTGTTTATACATCATTGGGCAGAACTCAGTCATGTTACATCCCTTAGCTGCAAGGGAGTCCTAGAAACAATATTTTTTAGCCAGGCAAAAATACACCCAGACACAAATTGAAGGTTTTTAAATTTTAACTTTCATTGTTGGTTATATATAAGTATACACCATGATGAGTGTTCTCAAACTGAGTCCATCTATGTAAACAATACCCAGATCATTAAACAGAACAGTGTCAGCACTAAAAATAAGAATTTTTTTTATAAAGAAAAAGGATGGAATGGATACTCGGTGGCAACTGGTAGTCTCTGCCACAAACCCCAAACCACACTAAACCACAGTGATTTGCTCAATATTTGACTTGAACAAGTATTTCTTCTAACCAAATCACCACTCGATCAGTACTTTCCTCATTGCAGCCTCAGTGGCAGGCACAGAAAAGATGCTCAGTAAATGTACGTTGATTAATTGATTGAACAAATGAACTTCTCAGACTCCCACTTGCTGAAATAATGAATCAACTAGTTTGTGCCTGTATTTGTAGGAAACGTTTCATAAAACATTGCAACCTGTATAGGAAAGGAAGGTCAAAAGTTATATCAAATTTGAGCTGATGAATATTTTGTTGTGATTACTGCTGAGTAATTAGTTACTAGGTTTTAGGCACTAAGCATATTGTATACATTGTATTATTTAAGTTGTATAGCAAGTTAAGTAGTGTTATCCAATTAAAAACTGAGTCTCAGGGCAGCCCGGTGGCCCAGAAGTTTAGCGCTGCCTTTGGCCCAGGGCCTGATCCTGGAGACCCAGGATCGAGTCCCACGTCAGGCTCCCTGCATGGAGCCTGCTTCTCCCTCTGTCTGTGTCTCTGCCCCTCTCTCTCTCTCTGTGTTTCTCATGAATAAATAAATAAAATATATATTAAAAAACCCCCTGAGTCTCAGAGGGATTGAGTCTGGTCCAAAGTTACCTGATTGGTAACATTTTCCTAGAATTTTGTTCCTTTGTCACTTTGCTATATAAAATTTTTAAAAGGATTTATTTATTTATTCATGAGAGACACAGACTGGGAGAGAGAGGCAGAGACACAGGCAGAGGAAGAAGCAGGCTCCCCACGGGAAGCCCAATGCAGGACTCGATCCCAGATCCCGGGATCACAACCTGAGCTGAAGGGAGGTGCCCAACCGCTGAGCCACCCAGGCATCCCTGCTATATAAAATTTTTAAGTCTCTTCCCTTTGCCTTCTTCCTATAAAGACTCCTTCTCATAATGCTACCTCTCTAGGTCCATTTCTTTTTTTCTCTGATTCCCCCAGTGTTCTCTATATTCTGGGTCTTTAAATATACTCTTTCTAATCCCCTTATACACGCACATAGTATTTCAATTTGTCAATTTACTTGGCCGCCAGGCCTCAGTTTAAATGCCACTTAGTCTAGGAATTCCGACCTGTCCCCTCATTTCATTTTCCCTTTTGTGATCCAGCACTGCTCAGCTTTTTATAATGCCAGGTTTCTTGCTCAATAACTCCATGGTGATGAGCTCAAGAGGAGGACCCTATTTTGCCCACTCTGTTAAATTCAAGCATAGAATGGCTACTTGGAATTATTTGTTGGATGACTGAATGAATGAGGAGGCGGAGCTATGATTCAAAGCCACTTCAGGGGTGATTCCGAAGCATGTGTACCCAACCCTGCAAGATGTAGCATCAATTTAGAGCCTCTTGTCAGAAAGAGAAAGACCTGTCACAGCACATAGGATCCAGCATGGGCTTTATCTTCTCCAGAACAGCATTCAACCACCTGGTTTTGCCATCAAATGTGACTTTTCTCCCATTAGGAAACATGTTCTTTCACACTGCATCTCTCATTTTGACATGAATGGCCATAAAAAAGTTTCTTTGTGTAACTTTTATCATGATGGTTGCTTTCCCTTACATTCCACTTATTAGTTTCCTGTTTCAAGACACAGGAACTCTCATGGTCCTTCTGAGCACGATCAGCCCTCACGTGGGGGAGTGTCACCATCACCGTGGAGCACCGATTGCTCCGTCACTCCAGATACTGGAGCTCGGGACACTGATGGGTGTCCTGTGGTGTAAAGTCCAGTGCTGGCTCCTGGGGGGAAAGGATCCCTTGCCCACTGTGATCTTTTCCATCTTAAGCTCTTTGGTTCTGTGAGCTGTGGAGGCTGGGTGTTGATTTGATGTTAAGGGTAGGTGAACTCAATAAATAAAGGCGTTTTTCCACTCTTATTGTTTCATTTCCAGGGCAGGCCTGGCCCAGCCATAGCAGAGGCCGTTTATTGTGGAAGCAGAGCTGTGACTGCGGCAGCCTGAGCAGTGTGATATACATGCTCTGTCTCAGCTTTTATAGGGCAGCTGTTTTGCGGAGGATCAAGCTCAGGTATCGGGAGTGTGAATTATGAGTCCTAATCAACTTGGTCATGCTTTGTGGCCTGGGAAAAGCCGGAGCGTTTCCCTTTTATGATTTGAGAGTGCACTTTTTGCAGCCTGTGGAGCAATTAGCCAATCTTTGAAATGTATACCCCGTAAACGCAGCATGTCCTCGGAGAGACACCGTGGCAGGTTACCGCAGGAGGGGGGCTGTAAGGTGGTACCCTCAACTGCTTTGGCGAAATGGCCTGGGAGCCCACAGAAAGGCTGGCAGTAAGAGCATAAAAAAGTGAAACTTGAAGGCAGACAAGGACATCAACACATCCATTGGCCGCCCCTCCCCTGCGAAAGCATGGCAGTGTCAGAGGTTCCAGAACATGCAGACCGAGGGTTAGAAGGGATGATGCTACTTGCTTTATTCTGAAAGTTCAGCTATTTCTCTGATTGTGGCATTGATGTTGTCAGGCCCAACATGATGTTACCCAAAAGGTAGTGAGTATCTCTTGAAACGGTTGAGGGAGACCAGAAATCAAATATCCTCCATCTCTAAATGGGAATCTGAACCAAGCTGAAGCCGGAGCTCTCCCTGTGGTGATCCGTCCACCACCACCACCACACCCCATACGCTTTTTAAAAATTTTATTGAGATGAAATTCATTTAACGTAAAATTAACTATTTTAAGGTGAACAATTTTGTGTACTTAGTACATTTACATTGTTGTGCCACCACCATCTCTGTGTAGGTACAAAATATTGTCATCCTCCAACATAAAACTCTAGAGCCTATACTAAGCAGTGGCTCCCCATCCTTTCCTCCCCTGAGCTCCTGGTAACCAGCCATTTGCATTCTGTTTCTTTGGATTTACCTATTCCGGATATTTCATATAAAGAGTCATACACTATGAGACCTTTAATGTCTGACTCCCTCCCTTGTACAAATTTAAGGGACATATTAAATCAGGTGACTTTAGATAAGGTAAAAAATTAACTTAGGTCCAGAACTCTGGTTCTAGAAAGCCACAAATTGTCACTTATTTAATAGGGTACTTAAGAATAGGGGGAAAAGGGTAGCCCGGGTGGCTCTGCGGTTTAGCGCCTGCCTTCAGCTCAGGGCCTAATCCTGGAGACCCGGGATTGAGTCCCATGTTGGGTTCCCTGCATGGAGCCTGCTTCTCCCTCTGCCTGCCTCTCTCTCTCTCTCTCTCTCTCTCTCTCTCTGTGTCTCTCATGAATAAATAAATAAAATATTAAAAAAAAAGAATAGGAGAAAAAACCAAAAACTTAAAAATGAAGTATTGTTCTTCCCTTTATTATTATTATTTTGACTCAAAATGGCATTTTATGTCCTGATTGCTGATCAGGGCCATGGCACACTCGGTTAGGGGGAAGTGGTTCTCCACGTGGATCAGGCCGCTGATGGTATTCAGGTGACCACGAAGCAGCCTTTTGGTTGGTTTCTACCTTCAATCTTGACTCTCTGTCCCCCATTCCCGAAGCAGCTTTTGGGGTACTCTTTAAGCACACACACACACAATTTATTGTTCTCTTAAAAACCTGCAGAGTCTGCTACCTTCAGCATAAATCTGAGCTTGTGTAACCTGATTGGCATTACTAGCATTATCCCTCTCCACTCTGAAGCTTTCCTGTCTTCCCTGCTCCACTCCCTCTATTCTGAACTTCTTTTTTCCCCTCTGTAGGCCTTTGTTTTCACTACTCCCAAGAATGGTCCCTTTACACCTAGATCTCCCCTACATTTTATTCCAAGACTAAGGTTAGCTGCTCTCTTTGGAAAGTCTTCCCTCCACCTGTGGTGTGTCCTCTTTCTGAACTTATATGAACACACTGGAGTCAAATTTTTTTGGGAGTGGGGGAGGGTAGTTCAGACAGAGAATTCACTGCTGGAAACTGGCTATGACAGTGTGGAAAAGTTGAAGGAGCAAACAGGAAGAAGGGTGCTACCCAGAGACAAGAAGCTCCCACTCTGTGCTGTTGGGAGACGCGGTCACAGTTGGTTCTGGGCGCACACAGGGCATCCTGACTTTGCCCTGGCTGCTGGTCTGGGGCCCACCCTGACCTCCGTGGCTACTGTAGGAAGTATCCCAGCCATAGCACCTGGTTCTTTTTGCTTGACAATGTGGAACAGAAGCCAGTGATGTCTACCACCAAGGAGTTGTACTCTGATGCTGAGGTGCCAATGTGGAGATGAGGTGAATGCCAGACCCTTTCTTCCCTCCTGACATGAGGTCTTGTCTGGGGTGCAGGCTCTGTTAGGTGCTAGAGATGCAGCAGTGAGTGACACCCAGGTCCCAGGTTCAAGGAGCAACGGGGTGATGAGCAAGCAAATTTGGTGCTTGACAGATGGTGGTAAATGCTCCTGGGCCAGGCAGAAGGCAGCAATGCTAACAGGACAAAAACAGCACAGCAGGGAGAAGACAGCCAAGCTGAGGTGGCCTTGGGGTACGAGCAGGAAGAGAAGGCTGCCCCCATTCCAGTCTGAGTTGCTGTGACTAGATGATGCATCCGGATGGGGTGTCCACAGCCCACACCTGCCAGCAGAGGCTGTTGGAGCTGTCAAAGACTGGGGTCATCCATGTCTTGGGAGAGGCTCCCAGAGGGGTTTCTGCCCTATGTTGGGCTTTCTTGGGCCCCTGTCCCGACACCCACCCTGACCTTGTGGCCCAGAGGTGACAAAACTCAATGAGCCTCATGCTCCCCCAGACCTGGGCCTGAGGGTGTGGGGTCTGAACATTTCTCCAGCTCCCCTCTGGGTACTTCTTGGAATCAGATTTTTAATTGCCTCTTTTGGTATCTGTCTCTTCCCTGGATGGTACAATAAAGACGTGGCTCATTTGTTATTGATTCCCCAGTGCCTCATGTTAAGACCTGTCCTATTTATTGATGGATCATTGTAATATTGGAAAATATTAGCTGACTAGTCCTGAGAGGCCAGAGACCAAAGATTTACTGTTTAAGGGCATATCATGTTACTTGATTCTTGATCATTTGAATGACATAATGCTCATTTAGGGTTAAAAGACTAAATGTCAGAGAGCTCTTTCTTGCTCAGCTGTGCTGGAAGAAGCATAGTCTGAGTAGCAATAGTTTGGGTCATTGTCTCCATTTAGACGATTGTCTCCTGACATCTGGCTCAGCACATGCATAGAATGATCTTTCCTCTTTGTGAAAATTTTGTAAGACTTAAGTGTTTGATTTAGTCACATTCTGGACTAGCTTCCTTACCTCAGTGGATGAAATGGGAGGAGAGAATTGAATCCATCAGCCCTAAAGGAAATGTGCCCAGTGAGACCAATCTTGTACCAGAATGGGCTGGCAGTTAAAGAAGTCTGTGTGTCCATGTGGTCACTGAATCAACCACTGGTCACTGAGTTCGGGTTAGGAAGACCATCTTAAAAGACCAAGACTGAGTTTACCGGTCATCACAACAGCCACAAACATTTGTTGGATTTCTTTCCAAGATTTTTGACCCCATGCAGAATTGGTCATTCCCATGTTCATGCCAGCACAGCATACAGCGCAGACAATGGCTGTGGTATTGTCACCGTGCCATGCAATTATCAAGGAATGTGTCTGTTTCTCTTTGAGGATAGCTTCTCCAGTTCTTCTTTATCCTTCTTGTGCATAGCACGGAGCATGGTACAAATTAAGTACTTGAATCACTAACTGTCATAGCATCAGATAGTCAGTTGTCTCATAAGGGTGAAATCGTGCCTGATTCTTTCTCTAGTACTATTAGGGTGTTATAGAACTCTGACAACTATAGTTGTACTGTATTTTTTTTTAAAGATTTATTTATTTATTTATGATAGACAGAGAGAGAGAGAGAGAGAGAGAGAGAGAGAGAGAGGCAGAGACACAGGAGGAAGAAGCAGGCTCCATGCCGAGAGCCCAAAGTGGGACTCGATCCCGGGACTCCAGGATCGCGCCCTGGGCCAAAGGCAGCCGCCAAACTGCTCAGCCACCCAGGGATCCCCTGTACTGTATTTTTATATGAATTAATAAATTCCCCTTCTCCATAAGCATGATAGTGTTACTGATAACACACTGTCTTCCAGACTAGGAGAGTTTAATTGTGCTCCTGTATCAGAGATGATCTTGGGACCAACTGGCATAGTTCTACTTGTTATTATTCTATCTCCTCAAAACCCCATTAGGGAACATATGTTATTACAAGTGACTCAACACAAAACACAAATTTATCGTGAAATTATGTGTCTCATCTAGCAAGTTCTAGTTGAGGCTGATAAAAATGGTTAGCAGTGAAATAAGGACTATCCAGGGTAGCAGAGTCAATGATTGGAACTCAGTGTGTTTGGTCCACTTGACCACAGCCAGGTCTGGAATCCGTGGGCCTCCTTTATAGGAGACATTGTCTTGGGTTGGTTGTGTCTCTTGGTTTTAGTGATCCCATTTTCTCAGAAACAAGAAAGATGTCTTTCAGCTCAGAGTTCCGTACTTGAGAGACAAGGAGCTTTAATTTCCCCATGGGAATCTGAGAATGTCAAAGAATGTCGTACCATGAATTCAGAGGAAGGAAAAGATCTTCCCACGTTTTTCACTCTGACTCTGTTTCCCAGAGGATGCACCCAGTTATTTTAGTGAGTCATAAAAAAATCCCTGGAGGTGCCATACTTCCCTGGGTTTAGTGTTTCCATTTAACAGCATTTTTTTTTTTTGTCCTGGAGAAAATTAAGGTGTAGGGTGGTGGGGTGATGACTTAAAAAGAGGAGAGAGTTCCGGGACAAAAGTAATAATAGAAAAATGGAAAAAGACCTAGTCATGTGATCAGGACACTGAAACGATGAGACCTCAGGCAAATCATCTAACCTCCTAGAGCTGAGTTTGTTCAGTAAATTCTTAAAACTAAAAACGTGACTTATTTCTCTAACGTCCAAGAATGAGAAATAAGAATGCTTTTTACTAAAATATGCATTATTTTATTTTTGTATCTATTTTAAATGATAACATTTTCTAAGATAGCCCAGACAGCACTAGTTCAACTACTCTGAGGCACATTTATCTTAATGGGTCCATGAACTCTGCCCAGGTAGAAAGAACCTTTTAGGATTATCAGTTTAGCTGAGTTTTCTTGATCTTGATGGTGATAAGTGGTCTTACCAAAGAGGTGTCTGAAAAGAGTATCAAAGACTGTATGTTTTTTTTATGTTTTTTTTTATGTCTCCCCAAAATTCATGTGTTAAAATCCTAACCCTCAATGAGATGGCATTAGGGGGTGGACGACGTTGTAATAGTGGAGCCTCAGGGACTGGACTGGTACCCTTATAACAGAGACCTCAGAGAGCTTCCTCTCAGTTATCTGTCGTGTTAAGATACAGTTAAAAGATGGAACCAGGAAGTGGAGATCCTCACCAGACACCCAATGTGCCAGAATCTGTCAGCACCTTGACCTCAGATTCTCCAGCCTCCAGAACTATAAGAAATATATTTCCATTGTTTATAAGCCACTAATCTATGTCCTTTGTTATAGTGGCCTGCACAGAGATAAGGAGCTGGTCCTACATCCTCCTGCCTCCTTCTCCATTCCAGATAGGCAACTACAAACCTTACCATTTTAATGGGTTCTATCATTCTTTCTTGTTGTCAGTTTTATCAAGCAAAGATTTTATTTTTATTTTACCAAGAGAACTCTTTAATCTTTGAGAATAGAGACTCTATATGTATATCTGTGCCTTGGTAGCTTCATTTGTCAGATTGAGCCAGCAATTCCTATCCTCCTTACCATAAAGGGAAGTTGTGAGGTCACATAGGAAGATGCTTTGAGAAATAAAGTAGTGATTTAATGTGAATTGTTTCTCTTTTGCCTTCTCTTTTAACATAGTACAGTAGTGGGCTACTATAAGGCATATAGTCTTTAATTACAGAATGATTTAGGTGATTCAAATTTTTAAGATGACCTCTCAGTTAGATTGGAATGGCCAGTGATTCTCCACTGATGAACAAGGCTGATTGGTTCATTCGCTGCAAAGTTTAGAGAAGGAGAGCTGCATAATTGCATACTTCTTGCCCATGGATGAAACTAATGCTTTCTCTTAATTAAATTAATTCAAGCTTCTCTTGCATTATACAGACTAATGGACAACATTTTAGCTACAATAGATGGATAGCAGAGTTTCTCAACTTAGCACTACTAACATTTTGGACTATAAGTTCTTTGTTGTGGGGTCTGTCTTGTGCATTTTTTATTTTTGGCAACATCTGTGGCCTCTACCCATCAGGTGCCCATAGCAATTTCTCTCTTCAAGCTGTGAAAACCAAAAATGTCTGCAGATGGTGGTAAATCTGAGGGACAAAATTGCTCTTGATAGCCACTCTTTACCTTTAACCTTTAGTTAAAAGGATGAGTAAATGAATGGATGGATGGATGGATTAATTAATTAATTAATTAAAGAGAGGAAATGAAAACAATTGACACAGTTGTTATACTTTATCAAACAGCCTCTCTTATAGTCTCTGTTTTTTCATGCTATCACTTATAAATAAAAATAGAAAAAAATGTCTATATGTATGCATCTTCCCATTTCTCCAGACAATGTTCTTGACCTACAATTTCAATGATCTCAATATCACTAATGATAGCACTGGATTATAAATAGAGATACTAGAGTAATATACTATTAGTACATCTAGTAGTAGATACTACAGTAATAAACCAACTATTTGTTGGTTGAGTGAGTCACTTGTGTAACAACTATGTATGGATCATCTACTGGGTACCAAGGTCTATCTTAGCAGTCTAGTGGATTTAGATACATGAATCACTACCTATAACATGAGGTAATACAGGACATACTGCTACAATAGAATTAAGGACTTGTTCCTATGAGAACACAGATTAACTTTGTCTTAGGGTGTGGGTGGTTTTGGAAGGATTCTCTGAGGAATATGAGAAGTATCCCACAATTAATTATTTGTAAAAGTTTTCCCAGCTGTGTGTACTTCCTAAACAATCAATCATTTGTTTATGTTATTCTATAATTCTTTTAAGTGCTCAGCCTTTTCTATTTAGTTAGTTGTCTTTGAGGATAGGAATGAGTTTTGCATGTTTGGGAAGTGGCAAGGAAACTGTTTGGAAAGCCTCGTGCTTGGTATGTCACATGCCATGACAATGAGCAGAACAAACACAAGCCCCGGCCCTACAGAAGTCACAGTTCATAAAGTAAAATTCTAGGCTTTTGTTTTTCACTCCAAGTACATCCTTAGGTAAGCAACTTAATCTCTCTAAACCTCGGTTTCGGGGATCCCTGGGTGGCTCAGGTGATCCCTGGGTGGCTCAGTGGTTTAGCGCCTGCCTTTGGCCCAAGGCGCGATCCGGGAGTCCCACGTCAGGCTCCCGGCATGGAGCCTGCTTCTCCCTCCTCCTGTGTCTCTGCCTCTCTCTCTCTCTGTCTATCATAAATAAATAAATAAATACATACATACATACATACATACATCTTAAAAAAAAAGATCTAAACCTCAGTTTCAAAAAATAAAATAAAATAAAATAAAATTAATTAAAATAAATAAATAAATAAATATTCATGAGAGACACGCAGAGACATTAGGCAGAGGGAGAAGCAGACTCTTTGCAGGGAGCCTGATGCGGGACTCAATCCCAGGACTTCAGGATCCTGAGCCAAAGGCAGATGCTCAATCATTGAGCCACCCGGGTGCCCCACAAACAAACAAACAAACAAACAAACAAACAAACAAACCTATGTTTCCCCAGGTGTAGAATTAGTAGGTAGGATGAGATGCTCTCAATTTGTCAGTGTCTGACTTTCTATTTTTCCACATTTCTTATATACCCTGTAAGCTTTAAATCACTAAGTTCTCAACAAAAGTAAACTGCTCTTTGGTATAAGGAAATAAAATATATGGAAAACATTCTGTTATAGACCAGGATTTCTAAGTAATGGTACTGCTTTCTTAGGAAAGACACCTTTGCCTGATTGAATGTATCCTTTGGAAAGCAAGGGAACTTAGAGAAAATAATTAAGGTATGTTAAGTGGCAGGTTCTGAAAATCCTTATTATGTGAGTGCTGCTGCTCACATCTGGGAGCATGACTTGAGACTTCCAAGATTTATTTCCTGTGTGGGATGTATAACTAAAAGTTCTTTATCCTGTAGATATGAACCAAAGATATCACCCTCATAGATGATTTATACCAAACCTATTTTGTTCTCCCCAGCATGTAAATTACTTCTTTCTCTGGTGACAACTTAATTGCCACTGATAGTAATATAATTTATCTGTAATAGTTATAAAGCATAGTTATAGTTCTTGACCTGGATGTCATATAAATTCTCAAGCTATTGCACATATAGCATCTCATTGTTCCTCCCAACAACAATATGATATAGGCTGGGTAGGGGTCATTATTCCCATTTTATAGATAGGAAACTGAAATCCAGAGCCATTCATTAATTCACCTGAGTTCTCACAGATAAGAAGTTGTGGAGGCATAATTCAGCTTCATTGTTTCTACACCAGTATTTAAAAGTGAACAAAAAGATTCAAACGAAAGGCAAGCCACAGGGTGAGAGAAATTTGCAATACATATGTTAACAAAGACACTACAGAATATGTTAGGAACTTTTATGGGTCAGCAAGTAAAAGACAACAGCAAAACATGGGCAAAAACTTGAATAGTAATTTCATAAAAAGAGTGTGTCCAAATGACCAATAAACTTATGATGGTTGTTCATCTTCATTAGTCATCAGGGAAATGAAAGTTAAGATCACAACACAATATCACTGTACATTTACCAAAATCATTCAAAAGACAGAACATATCAAAACATGTTGAACAATGGCAACACTAGTTAGTAGGAACTAACCAATAGGAACAATGGTAAGAATTACTGGGAACAAGGGCTAGTGAACATGTGGAACAATAAGAACTCTGTATACTGTGGGTGGGAGTGCACCCTGTTGCAGCTACTTGGGGAAACTGACAGTATTGAGCAATGACTCAGTAATTCTAGTCCTAGGTGTCCCAAAGAAAAGTGTGCGTATGTTAACAATCATGTAGAAGAATGTTTACAGCAGTACTATGTATCATCATCCAGACTGGGACGATCCAAATATTCCTCTTCAAGAGGGATGGATAAACAAATTGTGATATATTTACACAGTGGAATATTATACAATGAGAATGAAGAGTAACACTGTAGTTAACAACCTTGATTTATCTTATCAACGTGGAGTTTAAAGAAAGAAACACTGAGCAAGAGTTCCCATGGTGTTTCTTCTTGATGTTCTTGGTGTTAGAAATAAAGATAGTAGTTATTTTTGGGTGTGGTGACCAGACAAGAGTACAGGGGCTTCTGGGATGCTGATAATATTCAATTTTGTGATGTGGGTGCTAATTTATGTGAGTTTGATTAGTTCATGAAAATCCATTAAGCTGTATATTTGTGAGTTGTGTACTATTCTCTATGTATGCTATTATTCAGTAAAATTTAATAAATCCAGCAAATGAGCTGGAGTCATTAGGACACAATGAGTATCTGTATGCCAAGAAGAGGGATGACTTCATGCAAAATCACCAACACATTTGGGGTAGCTTATTTAAGAAAGTATCAGTGAGGAAATGAAGAAGAATGAAAGGGGGATGCATCCGTATGTGAATGGCCATCTGCTCACATCAAGAAAAAAAGCTTCTTGTGGGTTAAGTAAATTGCCGAAGGTCCAACAGGTCGTAAGTGGTTCAGCTGGAATTTCAATCAGTCTTTTTATTCTGTAGCTCATGCTTCTTCAACTACACCATCTCAGCAGGCAGTATTTTACTTCAGCCTCAAAACAGTGAAGAATAGGGAAAACAGAAGGAGGTAAGAGAGTAGACGTCATCAAGAAACAATTTTAAAAATTGGTTTAAAGTCTGCCTTTTACCTATAAGCTTTATGGGGGATGTAATTCCTTTTTTTAAAATGAGGATGTAATTCTTATGTGTTTTATTAGTTATTGTTTACCCAAGAAAAGTTTTCAATAGAAAAAAAGAAAGAAAGAAAGAAAGAAAGAAAGAAAGAAAGAAAGAAAGAAGAAAGGGAAAAAAGGAGGAAGGGAAAGAAGAAAGGGAGAGAAAGAAGAAAGAAAAAAAGAGGAAAAGGAAAGAAAAAGAAAGGAAAGAAGGGAAAGGAAGAAAAGGAAGAAGAAAGGGAAAGAAAGAAGAAAAGAAAGGGAAAGAAAGGTAGAAAAGGAAGAAGAAAGGGAAAGAAAGAAGAAAGGGAAAGAAAGGAAAAGGAAGAAAGGAAAAGAAAGAAAGGGAAAAAGAAGAAAAGCAAGAATAAAGGGAAAGAAAGAAAAGGAAGAAGAAAGGGAAAGAAAGAAAGAACAAAAAAGCAGACTTGGGAGGGATATTACACTTCATAAAACTAACAAAGTTTCTTGTGGTTTTTGATTTTCATATTCTAAGTTAAGAAGCAAATAGAAAAAAAAAAAAGGAATGCGTCTGTATACCTCCCCCCTCCCACCGAGCACGCGTGTGCCTGCGTGCACACACAGGCACACACGCACACACACACCACGTAGTTGGCCTACAGCCTCCGAGATCCCAGTATCCCTAATTACAGCTTCCATCGCAGGCTACACAGAAGCACTGCTCATTCCAGCCCTGGCATGACTCCTGTTTAAACATACTTCCCAGAAATCTCAGGCAGCTTGCCATGGTAAGGAAACAATTGACGTCAGATCTTGAGCAGGGGAATCCGTGGAGGGTGGGGAGGAAGGCGGGGGCGAGTCGTTAAAGGTGGTGAGAGGGAGGCTTTTCATGGACGCTCCAGCTGATCACGATTTCCCTGATCCAGTGTCAGGACAAAGGGCTTATTATGCCTGCCTGGCCCACCGTGGCCTCAGCAGCTCTGTTCCCAAAGTCGATGGCTGCCTCAAGCTTCCTTTGGGGGACACCGAATGAGTCTGGCGACGATGCTAAAGAATTTTCCTCTCTTTTGCTGGCTCTCTTGATGGTTTGCCATCGTTAAAGTATTTCTTTTTATTAATTATGGATGGTCTTTAATGTTCCCTTTGGTTCATAGCCTGTCGTTGAAATGACCTCAGAAATTATTTAGTCAAACTTCTTCCCATTGCAGCATTTTTTTTTTTTGTGTATGTGGCACAAAACCATTCTCCAGTCAATAAATATTTATTCACTGTGGCAGATATTGTTAGCATTCTACCTAGCGTTCAACGACTTTTCCTTTTCCCTTGCCCGTGGAAATTTATTTTTTTTTTTTGAGGGAAGAATTATGTTCACACCCAAGCAATACATTTTTATTGGTGTAAGTCAATCATGATAATCCTATTCTCACTCTCTCAGCATTCTTGGAAGCCCTCGTATACCTTCTTTCTGGCCAAAGGGACCTAAGGAAAGGAAATTTCCCTGCAGAATTCCTGAAGAGGTTTTGATTTTCTGATGAAAAGAGACAGACACACTGCAATGCCCTTTCTCCTTCTGGCCTTGAAGGTGAATATGATAGTTGCCACCTTGTGACGGTGAGGATAATGACAAGAAAGCTATAGACATTATGGATTTCTTGAACAAGCACAAGTTAACCAATTAGCTGTAGATACATAGTCCTATAAAGAAAACTGTGGTCAGGCTTTCTGTTTCCTGCAAAAAAAAAAAAAAAATGCATTCAAGATATATTCTATTCCAGGGGTGCCTGGGTGGGTCAGTTGGTTGAGCATCTATCTGCCTTTGGCTCAGGTTGTGATCTTGGGGTTCTGGGATCAATGCCCACACTGGGTTCCCTGCTCAGAGGGGAGTCTGCTTCTCTCTCTCCTTCTCCCCTCCCCCTGCTCCAGCTGGTTTTCTCTCTCTCTCTCTCTCTCAAATAAATAAAATCTTAAAAAGATACACTCTATTCCAGTCACTGTGTTAGAGAAGGTATGTGGTAGACCTAGAGACGCACTGTACAGATCCCCCTTCAAGGAGGACTTGCTGCCCAGCAGTGAGGCTTGGGATCAGCAGACAATCTCCAGCTGCCAGCTCTTTTAGGGTCTATTTCAGCTCTGGAGAACTCCCCCTCCTGAAAGCTCCCTGTGCCCCCACCCTGAGATCTCACCCTTCCTTGGGCAGTCTACATTTCATGACTAGATGAGGTAGGGACATAAAGATTGAATCATTTGGGGCCAACATGGGACCTACTGGCAGGCAATACTTACTCCAGAAATCCCCATCAGATTGGCTGAGAATTTGTTGAGCATTCATGGCCTTGAATTGCAGCAGCAAGGAAAAATGCTCCTAATGGGCAGAGTCTAGGGGTGTGAAAAGACAATTGACCAAGGTTAGAATATGTATGGAGATGTGGTCAGTAGCAAATGGCCTGGCAGGCTTGTCAATGATATGGAAAGAAAAAGATCGGAGGACCAGGAACAGAAGTTTGGGTTAGAGACATATGGATGAACATTTGGGAGTAGGCTCAGTGTACCTCTGTATCACAGGCAAACAGGTGCCTGAGAGTGTCTGTTATGGGAAAGGCACCAAATAGTCAAGCAGACAAAATGACTGGTCTCGTTCATGTCAGCCAGCCTCCGTCATCAAGCTTCCCTGGGTTACCAGGACAGGCACATGAATGACATGGCCAAGGCAGTGGAGATTACACATGGGCTTTATGGTATGGACTCCCACTGACCAAGTCTGATTAGCTGCTGACATGGCATGGCATTGGGTGGTCTGACCAGCCAGCAGCAGAAATGAACCATGAACACCTGAGACAGCACCAAGCCTTGAGAAGACCAATTGGCCACTTGGTTGAAAGTTGCCTATAGGCTCTTTCCATTCTGTATGAGTCAATGCTTCTTTCTTACAGGAACAGAAACAATATTTTGAATTTGGATTTTCCTTTACTGCCTGTGGGATTTAAGTAATCACCACTATTTGGAGGCTTACAGCAGGGTCTACCAGGATGGGATTCCCATACAATATTGCATCAGACCAGCAGACCCATTTTGTAGTAAAGGAAGCATGAGAATGTTTTATCCTGAATTGAGCAACAGCCAACTCTCCTAAAACTATACCTCTCAGACTTGTGATGCTGATTTTACAGTGTTTTACCAGTGTTGGTTCATAAATGAATACCAGGCATTCCTGGCCTGGTCTTTCCATACTCTCTAGGGCAGGTTTCTGGATAAGGATAGAGATAGTTACTCCTGTATTAATAAAAGGGCAATCATTGTCCTGCTCCTGCCATAGGAAAATTCTCTACCATTCTGTGCAATAATGCTTATCCAATTAGCATTAGGAAACATTTGGGGATTTAAGATTAGGACTTGGAAAATTGATTAGATTTATTGATATAATTTATCAGTCATAAAGAAAGCTCCTACATGAGTTCTGTGCACATTTGTTTTACCATGAATGTACTAGTGGTGGTGGATGATAATGAAAAAATAAGCGCAGGGCCTCTGGAGACATGACTTAAAAATCATATGTAGTGACTCTGACATTTCTTCACATTTGATGTTTTGTTTTTAAAATTTATGCAAATTTGCCTTTTGTTTCACAGTGAAGCCATTTCTGTCCTATTAGAAAACAACCCATCTCCAAGTCTTCATAAAATTAATGTTCTAGAAAGATGTGCCCTATTTACCCTTTGTCATCGCTTCTCCGCCTTTTGGCTAAGATCAAGCGTAGCATATTTACCCTTTGTCTTCACTTTTCCCCGCATACCAACATATCTCCTCGGTGAACCCTTGGATTCATTGAAATTGCTCAGAAACAGAACGAGGATGAAAGGAAGAGGAATACAGAGGACCAATTCCTGGAGAGCACCTGTTCAAATAGAGGACCGAGGAAGAGAAGCCATGAAGGGAAACAGGAAGGCACAGTCTTAGAGATAGAAATGAAAGAGTCCTGGAAACTGAGGAAGGACAGTGTCTGTTGAGGACCCAAACCCCTTGTGAACTTTGTTTTTGTTTTTTAAGGTTTTATTTATTTACTGGACACAGAGAGAGAGAGAAGCACAAGCAGAGGGAACAACGGGCAGAGGGAGAAGCAGACTCCCCGCTGAGTAGGGAGCCCAATGTGGGACTCAATCCCAGGACTGCGGGATCACAACCTGAGCTGAAGGCAGATGGTCAGCCGACTGAGCCACCCAGGTGCCCCACCTTGTGAACTTAAAAAAAAAAGTTCCTGTTCTATGGAAATAAACAATACAGTGGGTTAAAGAGTGAGTGGAAAGATTGGTAGGTTGGACTAAAATTCAAAACTTCTTGATAATAAGGATCAACAAGGTATGGATAGTAAAGAGATGAATGTGAGAAAGGATGAAGCAAAAGTTAGAGGGGTGAGACAGAGGGAGCCACAGAGGTGCGGAATGGCGAGAAAGAGAGGAGCAAAAGAATGTACTTCTCCATGGTTTAAAAAAATAGATTTTAAGGGACAAATGCAAAAGAAAAATATTGGCAGCCCATATTCAAAAGTTTCAAAATCGGTAATGTGGAGTTTCAACACATAAATAAAGGAAAGAAATTGGGTTGCCCTTTTGATTTCTTATGATAAGTGGTAGGTAAATTGTTGAATGAGTGCTTTAAACAGGTATTAAAAAGACAGAAGCATTCCCAACATGCTGTTCGCACTGCAGAACCTCACATAGATATAGGGCCCCCACAGGCCGGGCTGGTGCCTTTCAGTACTCTGGCTTTCCAGTCCATCAATAATCAATTACAGTCTTAATAACTAACCAATATCATCAGGTACTGAATATTAAGCCAGATTCCCATTTCAAGAGTTTTTGTCTGTTATCACCTTTCTTCCTTGTGGGAAGTTCCCAAGGAAAGTCCAGTCAACATCAAGAGCTTGCTTACTGAACAGAGGGAGTAGACTCACAACCTCTTCTCAAGGCTGTTTTGGGAACCTGTGTAGAGAAGTTGAAAGAGTCTATGGTCATACCACCCTGAAAGTGTTTGACCTCGTCTGATCTCAGAAGCTAAGCAGGGTCAGGCCTGGTTAGTACTTGGATGGGACAGAAGTTGAAAAAAACCCATGTTTGGGGGGAATAGGAAGATCAGGATTTGATCCTCAGTTTTGGCAGTAATTGAGCAATTGCCTTTTTTTTTTTTAGATGTTATTTATTTATTCATAAGAGACACACAGAGAGAGAGGCAGAGACACAGGCAGAGGGAGAAGCAGGCTCCCTGCAGGGAGCCTGATGCAGTACGCAATCCCAGGTCCCTGGGATCACAACCTGAACTTAAGGCAGACTCTCAACCACTGGGCCACCCAGGCGTCCCTGAGTGATTGTCTTACTCTCTCTAGACCTCAGTGTTTTATTCCATTACAAAGGGGTAATGGTTTTAAGGATAGTTGTGGGGGATTAAGTGGGATTTCCTGGCACTCCAAATGTGGGAGTCCCCATCTCTGGGACCTAAAACGCCTGAAACTGGGCAATCAGAGCTCCTGCTTCTTCCTTGTATGAAGCTTCCTTGTATGAAGGTATTGACCTTGAGCCAATTTTCATGTCTGCGCAAACCGCATGGATCTGTTAACCTATCTTCCCTCAGAACGTCCGGTTTCAGTTCAATACATGAACCAACTAGAGATTGGAGGATGCACAGCTACTCCTGGGTGATTTCCAGGTTTCCTCAGGAACACATTTGCATGTCATGTCTTAGGAAGGGCTGCTTCTGTAAAGGACTGGTCATTACTCCTAGATTGAGTTTGGTCTCTGCTAGATGCCCTACCTCACCTTTTTCCAAATTTTGAACGACTCATAATTTATTCAACGCCTTATTTTATTTATTTCTTTTTTGTTTTCAAAAAAATTATTTTATAATACCAATGATGTGCCAAGCACTATGTTGAGGGGTGGGGATACAAATCTTAATAAGATCTGGTTTCTGGAGATGAAGTGTCAGGAATATAGACATTTCATTAAAATAAAAATGTGATCAGTGTTAAGACAAATATTTTTGTGCTATTCTCTCTGAATTGCAGTATCTCCTTGAGATACTGTTGAGAGGGAGCCCAATTTCCTATTATCACATCTCTAAGAGGAGACTTCCGCTCCCCGAAATTGGAACAGGGACATTTTTGGCCATGTGAGCCACCAACCTCCCAAAAGAAGCACCTATTCTGAATGTGGAGTTTGTACAGAGCTTATGTTTTTTTTTCCCCTCCTTTTTCTCCTTGTTAGAGAGGGCCTACAACTGTCCAGTTCCTACAGGGAAAAAAGTTTAATCTGATGGAGGCTGTGGTGGTGGAGTAGTTGGCAGCCTTATTCTGACAAAAGGTTAAATCACTTCCTCTAATTCAGCTTCAAAAGCAATAAATCCTTGTTTTGTCTTCACTCATCTGATCCCCTTGTTGATTATTCTTTTCTGCAATTAATGCATGCATTATTCTCTGTGTGTTAAGTAGTTTGTGTTTGTTTCTCATGTTATTCAAATATCCTACATCCTTGTTGATTGGAGTCTACTTATTTTATCAGAACTTGAGTGAAGTATACATTCATGTCTATTTCTCCTTAGTTCTGTTAATAATTTCTGTATATATTTTGAAGCTATGTTATTAGGTGGTTGCAAATTTGGAAGTGGTACATTTTCTCATAGGTAGATTTTTTTTTATTATAAAAATTGTACCTTTTTAAATCTGTAGTAAGTTTCTTGCTTTAGAATTACTGTGTTGGATACTCAGATATATCCAACTTATTCTGTTAATGTTCACACTGTATAAATTTTCTTACCTTTACTTTCAAACTTCTACATCCTTGTATTTAGGGTATGTCTCTTTAAGAAGCTTATGCTGGTTTATTTTTAATCTCTGCTGTTAACCTTTGTTCTTTTAATTGGAATATTTAGTCTATTTACATTTAAAGTAATTACTTATACATTTTTATTTATGTGTACTATTTCACTATTTCTATTTTACTCACCTTTTCAGGTTTTTTTGCCTTCACTTGGAGTAATTATTTTTAATTTTTTTCATTTTCCTCTTATTAGCTATATGTTCTTTCACTATGTTTTCTGTTATTAAACAGAATTCAACTGCATTTCCTTTCTCCCACCTTATTATCTATTGTCACGTCTTTGAATTCTACATATACTTTCTATTCTGTGAGCCATTATTTCTGCTTGTATACTCAATATTCATTTAGGTTTACACATGTTTATCCTTTCAGGTGCTTATTACATCCAGATTTTCCGAGCTCGCACAATTTTCCTTCTGCCTGAAGACCTCCCTTTTAGGGTAGGGCCAAACATGGGAAGTTTTTTTAAAAAATATCTTTATATTTCACCTTTATTCTTAAATGATATTTTTACTGAGTATAGAATTCTAGGTTAGTAGTTATTTTGTTCAACATTTTGAATAATTTCAGTTTTTTCTGTTTTCCATCCTTTCTTTTATGTGGTCCACCTTCACTATTGTTATTGATGCTCATTTGAAAGATCCGTCTATCTATCTATCTATCTATCTATCTATCTATCTATCTATCTATCTATCATCTATCTATCATCTATTTATCTATCCATCTGAAATCACCTATCTATCATCTATCATCTCAGCTGCTTTCACAATTTTTCTTTTTTTCAGTTTTGACAGCTTCTGGATAATTGTACCTTCAAATATCATTCTCCATTTTTTCTCTCTCTCCACTATTTCTGGGACTTCAAGGCATGTATGTTGGACCCTTTGGCTGTCTCCTGAGCCCTGTAGACTCTTTTCCACATCCCACATCTCCTCTTCCTTTTTGTGTGTGTTTAAGTATCAACTTTGTTTGTTTGTTTGTTTATTTATTTATTTATTTATTTATTTATTTTACCAATCTATCTTCTAACTCAACATTTATCTCATGAACATTATTGGCTATACTATTAAACACGTGTATGGAATTCTAAAATTTCAATTATCTTCTTTTTCAGTTTCAGAGTTTCCTTTGTTTAACAGTTTCTAATTTTCTGCTAAAATTCTACATCTTAGCATCTGATTTCTTTCATTTCAGGCATAATTATTTTGAAGTCTCAGTGTCATAACTTCTATATCTGCATCTCTTGCAAGTCTGATTTTTTTGTAATCTTACCTCTTCATATGCCTTATAACTTCTTTATTGGTCATAGGATGCCCCATATGAATGTTACCTTCCTCCAAAGAGGATTGAGTTAGATTCTTACAAGCACTTTGGATAAGGACAGGTCTCCTAAATTTAGTTTGATATTAAATTGAACCTGTTGGTTCATCTCTAAATTGTAGTGCTTCTTGTGTCCCAATAACTGGAAGTGGAAGTGTTACATCCTATTTTCATGTGTCAGTTTGAAGTGAACTGAGAGTGAAAGAGCCACAACTACTTGTCACTCTTAAACAGCCAACACAAAAGACATGGTCCAACAAATGCATGGTTTATTTTTGGGTGCAAGACTGTTTCTGACTGTTGTGTCATGAGCTTTAGTCAGTTTAAGTTTTAGAGCCTAAAATGAACTTAAATCAGGTACGGCCCTCATAGAGCAAGTTTGCCTCATGTAAACATATCGAGCTTTGAAGCATTGGTGGGTTTAAGACTTATTATTCTCTTTGTAGGCAAGAACACAAAGACAGCTAACTTACAAATAGTACTAAGAATATGATTCTATCCTTTAAATTTTAAATAATAGGTACCAGTAAATATTACCAGATCATTTACTCCAGATTTTGATTCTCTTTATGTCATTTTATTTCATCTCTCTCTCCTTCAATCCATCCATCCATCCGTGTTACTACCTCTCATTTTGGGGTGAGGGACAAACATGTGCCTCCTCACCCATGGTAAGGGTGAAGGGTGAGGGTACAAAACCCTATTACTCTGAACATTTGAACTCTCCTACCATCTTTCACTTCAACCCTTTTATATCCTCAAGTGAGACTTCCCACGCTCTTTTTTTTTTTTTTTTTTTTTTTGGTTTGTTTCTAGGTTTACAATATGCTTACAAGAGTACTTTGGAAAAATACATAATTAATGTTAAAAATACAATCTATGAGGTTAGGCTTATTGAATAGTTGTAATTTGATTTTCTCTAGCTTTTTCTTTTTTCCCAAATGTTGAGTGATAAATGTATTTACCTGCTACCTGAACAATAACAAATGTTGTTACTTTTATAACAGAATTTGTCCTTTTTTTAAGTGAAGTTAAAATATATTACCTTCAAATATGTCTTGAAAGTCTGTTTAATGATTTTAATTAATTGCCTGAAATATAATTAATATTAAAATTATTTTATCTTTAAAATAAATAAGCAATCAGTCCTCTTCCTCACCACTTCTTAGTCTTCTTATGGTGCCTTGGGAGTAAAATGCTATGGTTTCTATCCAATATCACATTGAAATCAGATTGGAAATCTTTTAAAGATCCACTGAAGTAATTGTAAAATGTATCACTTTAGGCATCTTTAAGATAGGCAGAACTTGAATCTTTCAAGTGAAGTCCCTAAATAATGTCCACTTGTTTCAGCCCTGCTTCTTCTTCAGGTTGGATGGAATACCATGGAAATTCACTGAAGGCCACTACCCAGGAGACTCAAGGGAATTGTTAAAAAGGAGAACTATCCAAACATTGTCCTTTCCCTTTGCAGCCTAAGCAGGAAAGAAAACTCATAGGCAAAGTAATAATAGATGAACACTCTAAGAAGAATATTGTCTGGACTAAGGAGCTATGGTTGTGGCTCCTTGTCCAATAACCCAAGGTTTATGGGGTTCAGGTCCAGAAAAATGGACTTCTGCCACTGAAGGCTCATTAGGGCTGATGCTGTCATGGTGCTAGAAGGGAAACCTTATGTTCATTTCAGATCTGCCAACTGTCCAGCTGCCATCCCCATCAGCAATGGCAAGAATTCTCTGAACTTGGACTAGAGAAAACACAGTGAGAGCCAGGCTAGTCAATGAGCTTAATCATGGGAATGCTAATAATAGCAGACCTTTATTGAGCACTTACCATGAGACAGTCCTGCTGAGAGCAGTCTGTGTGTATTATCCCATTTACTCCTCACAACTGTAATGAAGTTGCTGCTGTTGTGATGAATGATTTGCATGTAAGAAATGAGGCTCAGAGAGGTTAAACAGTTTGCCTATGATCGCTCAGTCAGAAAATGGTAGAGGTGGGCTTTGCACTCAGGTCTAATGCTGGTTCCCCGGATTCCATCCCTTGGCTTTCCCACCTATCAAGTCCAGTCTCTCAGCAAGACACTCTGGTCCTCCAGGATGTGGCTCAGAGCCTCCTTGCCCTCTTTTCCACCAGGGCCTTCCCTCTCTAATCACCCCATGCCTCTTTCTTCTGGCCCTACAAGTTCAGGCCGCACTCCCAGAGCATATCTGGCACTTCTAAGAGTCTTTGCTTTTGCCCATCACCTGTGCTTCAAAGATACTTCCCCTTCTTCCCTGCCAAACCAACTCTATCATCCATTAGTACCCTGGCCAATGTCACTTCTTGTATGGATCCTCTCCCAGCTTCCTCTTCTTAACTCTTGGCCTCCTTAAATCTGTTCCCTCAATACCAAATTCATGTTTTAGCACAGAGGTCAGTAACCTATGGTCTTTTTTTTTTAAATATTATTATTTTTTTAAGATTTCATATATTTATTCATGAAAGACACAGAGGAGAGAGAGAGGCAGAGACACAGGCAGAGGGAGAAGCAAGCTCCATGCAGGGAGCCCGATGTGGGACTCAATCCTGGGACTCTAGGATCACGCCCTCGGCCAAAGGCAGGTGCTAAACTACTGAGCCCTGGGATTCCCAGCCCCCTATGGTCTATAGGTCAAATCTGGCTCACTGTCTGGTTTCATAGATCCTAGAAGCTAAGAATTGCTTTTATATTTTTTAATTTAAATTTCTGGAGGAAAAAAAAGAATAGTACTTTGTGACACATGAAAATTATTCAGAGTACAAATTTCAGTGGGCATAAATAAAGTCATATTGATAAATAGGCATATTTATTGGTGGAAATACTATCTATGGCTGCCTTGGCACTACAACAGCAGAGTGAGTAGTTGCAACAAAGACATAGGGCCCAGTGTCTAAAGTAGTTGCTATCTGGCTCTTTATAGAGAAACAATTTGCTAACTCCTGCATCTGAGTCCTATAAAGTGGTATTTCAATATAATGGGCACCTGTATGTTCCTGATTTTCATATCAGTGTGCCCAGCATGTGATCTTATTCTAAGTAGACAATAATTTAATGAGCATATGGATGAAAATTGAATATAAAGAAAATACTACACATGGAGTCCATGTCACTTCTGTCACTGCTATTTCAAAGTAGAATAATTTGACAAGCATTTTTCACAAAGGGATAGCACAGTCATTCACAGCTGGCAATAGCAAACTCATTATCATTTATAGACTAGAAGGGTCTAGAAGTGGGAGTAGTTTCAGGATTCCAGAAAGAGAAAATCATGTAGAGTTGGCTGCTTTGAGAATACCTCTAGTCTTCTGTAGAGATGCATGGCAAGCTGATGGGAACCTCTCAAGTAAGGAACCAAGAAAATAGATGCCCTGGCCTCCTCCTGCCCCTTTTTCCCATTCTTGCTTGATATCTCTCTCTCTCTCTCTCTCTTAAGATTTTTTAATGTATTTATTTGAGAGAGAGAAAGTATAAGCTCACAGAGGGAGAGGAAGAAGCAGACTCCCTGCTGAGCAGAGAGCACGACATGGGGCTCAGGCCCAGGATGCTAGGGTCATGACCTGAGCCGAAGGCAGGCACTTAACTGAGCTACCCAGGCGACCCTCCACTCAGTCTGTTAGCAGAGCTCACCAAGGCACTGGAGCTGTCAGTGTCATGCATGGAGGCTGGTTCCTAGAAAAGGAGGCTGAAGATAGTACCTGAAGAGGCAAGGGGAAGATACCCAACAAGTCACATCTTTAGGCTTCAATTTCTTCACTTATAAAATGATCAAGTTGGATTATAAAATTTATAATGATCATAAAAACAAGAGTCATAGAAGATGTTGTCGAGGCCTTATTGTGAACCATACATTCACTTTGTCAAACAGCCTTCAGAATAAATACCATCCCCTTACACAACGGAAAAACCTGAGGCCCAGGCTGATACCGTAGATTACTTGTTCACACAGCCAGTCATTTGCCCCCTTGGAAGCTATACTTTTCCTGAAGTCCCTCCCTCATTTTTACCTACCAGAAACCCAATCTGGTTGTACTGGTTGTGGCACTAGCTGCTTGGGGCTTCAGATGTCTTTCAAGTTAAACTCAACTAGTCAGCCTTGGCTTACCTGTCAGCTCTTCTGGATTCACTACAGTCACACAGCCTTCCCCCTTCTCATATCCAGTTTCCAGTGGATACCAGTTTCAGGCACAGTCTCCCCTATGTCTCCGGTGAAGGCAGAACTGCCAAGGAAACGTGGCCCCCCATCCCCTAACCTCTTTCCTGTTACTGTCATAATATAAGCCTTGGGCAGGAGTCCTAGTAACAGAGACCTCATCAATAAAATTAGTCTGATGACAGATAGACCAGTGTTTTCCAAGAAACATGCTGAAGGCTGAACATTATAGGTCTGAGCTCTGGTATGTTTATTTATTTATTCTGAGCAATTTGCTCAACACTGGAACCCTTGTACATCATAGCATGGATATGATTTCTTAATTATTCATGCCATTAATAATTGACACCATTAATAACACTGTAATACCATTAATAATTGAGTACATAAAATGGAATTCTCTGGAATTAATTTATTATCATTAATTTTCTGTGCTAGCTTACCAGAGCTCATTAGAATGGTGGTCAGGGTCTGTGCATCAAATTATTTAACTAGTCATCTTCAGGACTTAAAGGCCAAAGAATTGTAGAATTCACTCCAACCACTTCCTTGGATTACCATGAACAGCCCCTCGTTTGTCTTTTATCCCTCTAGGAAAGGGAGGGGGGAAAGCTTCTTGTGAACACCTCCACAGAATTCAGTGTGTATCCCTGCTGGTTTATAAAATAGGACTAATGAAGAGGAGGGAAGCAGGCTGCCCATGGGGCTACAAAGCCCTCAGCAAACCCATCCTGGGGGCTACCAATCCTCCCAAGTCAGGTCCAGGGCTCACCCCTTTCCTGCCATAGACCCCAAGGGCTGTGACTGCCCCCCTTCACCAATTAAACTTTTGGCCTCCTACTTGCTCCTCCATGATCTGTCTTCCTTAAAGCGACCAAAGAAAAATGTATTCCTGTCTTCCCATCTCATCTTGATGCTATCCCTGAAGACAAACTTGTTGACCCTTTTAAGAGTTTCAGAGCCTACATGGATCATGACTAATTCTTTGATTTTACGGAGCTCTGGTCCTTATGTGAAGCACTGCAATTCATTGAGCCTAATGTATCTACAAAATGGTATAACACCTAAGGTGAAGGTAAGAGGGTAGCCATGGAGAAACACTGCCCCAGAGGCCCCATTCTAAAAAAAAGGACCTGATGCCCAGGTGAAGGGGAGGGCCAGCAAATGGCCTCCAGTCGTCACCATGGTCAGGGTCTACTGGGGGGAGCTGCCGGGTCTGAGGGCGCAGCCTTACCATGTAGGATGACCAACTCATTTGGTTTGCCTGGAACTTTCTTGGCACTAAAAGTCCCGCAGCCCAGGATTGGTCTCTGCGCTCAAGTCTGACTCCATGGGCATGTCTTTAACAGCAGACACATTCACCCTAAGCATCTGGCAAGGCCAGTCCTTTGTGAAGTTTTGGGTGCATCCTCTGGAACAATGGACCACCGTGATTCTGCTCTTTCTCCCCTCCCCCACACCAGCCGGGCTGAGTACAGCTGCCCTCAAAGCCTACTGGGATCTTCTGACAAGAAAATTAATGTGATATATTCCTCCCATGAACTCCCAGAACACTCCATAACTTTCTAATGGTGCTCTCCACATTTCATCTTTTATTATAGCTATTGTCGAGCTTGTCTTCCTCTCTCCGGAACCGTGAGCCCCAGACTCCATTCCGGTGACTGCCATGTTTGTGGATGAAGAAATGAGGGAATGGGTGGCACATGGCCACCCACACTTCCCTCTCTTAGAAGCCCATTGAGGTTTGAGAGCCCCCAACAGGAAGGGACTCAATGTATGTGAAAACCTGTGATACCAAAAACCTACATTGTCCTCCTGCCACTACCTGAAATCCTAAGACCTATTTTGCTTAACTCCGAGCTTGGTTTGTGCAGGAATAAGTCTGTTAAATAATAGATGCAAAATCACTTTAGGAATTATTTATGTGTGAGGTTAAACCTAGAAATATGTCTGTGTCTCTGTTTAAACACAGCCTAATCCAGTCCTTGAAACAGGGCAAATGTATCACAATTGCTATTGTAAGTTGTACTGAGGTTTTCTGATAAGATGAAATAAACTAACATTATCTAGTGGTAGATATTTATTACTAATCTTAGTGGATTGAGTGCTTCAGTTAGCTTTTTAGGATTTTTGAAAATCTTATCTGTGCATATGGGAGCCTTTTTCCCTTGTGTCCCTGGAGGTATGTATAAATAGATGTGCTCTAGAATGCCAATTGTAGCTGTTTTTCCATCTCTCTGACCTTGTGGAACCCTTCTCCTGGATTTAGCCCTCCTGATTAACCAGAAGGGAAAAATTCATAGTATCACCTGGTTTCTTTGATGAAGGATACTGAAGCCCGTGATAGAAATCTTCTCCCTGATGAAACTTATCAACTATTAATTAGTTCACTCAACTGACCAGGGATCCATCTGCATCAGATGATATTAAATGCTAGGAAAAGGAAACATCTGGGACTCAGAGGCCATTGCATATGAAACTCTTTACCTTCTTGCTGCTGAAGTTTGAGACTAGGGGGTACTGCTCTAAATTAACTTTTAAAACTCAGCTCCAGCTGAAAATGTTAGGTCTTATATTAGCAGGTATCATCACCTGACATTCTAAACATTGATTCATTCATGTTTATTGTGTATCTGCCTCTATGTAGTCAGGGATTTTTGTGGCAAGTGCCTAGCCCAGCAAATTCTGATTTGTCGAATGAATGAATGATATATTTCTGAAATTTCAAACTCCTGAAAACCTCAAGTGAAGGGATCCTCAAAGCCATCTACTGTAACTTGTGTTCTGCACGTCTCTGAATAGTCATCACCTTGAACATGAACCATGCCAGGGAAAGGGGCTCATTACCTTCCAGGAGAGGCAACTCTACAACTGCCTTTAATTGTGGCATAGAATAAGTTTGCTCACAGGAAACTGTTTCCATAAAGCCACACCTATATTTGTGCTTGTTACAATGGAATGAGTCTACAGCTAACCCAGAGTTAGTAATTAATGCTTTTCATAAAGTTTTACATTTATTGAATCCTTCCTGTGCTCTTGATGCTTGCATTATAAGAATTTTCATAATAGTGCAATGAGCTAATCTTTGGTGTACCACTATCCAGATGGGCCAAATGAGTTTCAGAGAAGGTCCTACTAAGGCATTTGGCTAAAATGTGGCAGAGAATTCTTTGTCTTCCTAGAGTTATGTTCATTGCTCAAATGATGAATACTTGCAGAGCACTTAGCTCACAAAATACCCAAACAAATCTATCTCACTCTAAATTATTAGCACCTAATGAATAAGGAAGGCATTGTCATCCTGGACCTAGAACTCAGGAGACACATTCAGAACAGTAAACAGTGAAGTTAAGACCAGTTAACTGGAAAAGAACTTCACATTTTACACTCTCACATCATACCACGACAAAAAAATCTTATCTGACCCTTACAGTATACCAGCGCCTTCAAAAAATTGACATTTGTTTCAATTGCTGAATTTATAAACACATCCATATTCCTATCTTAAGCCACAGTTGGAGCTGAGGGTAAAGATGAACAAGGCATAACTTGCATGCTGTGAGTTCAGAGTCTTGTTGGAGAGAAAGGGACATTTACGGGAAAGCTCAGGAGCATCATGGAAAGCAGTAAGAGTTTGGTGTCATGCTGGCTTTGGGAAGCCAGGGCAGGGCAAATGTTTCATCCAGCTGGTCTTTTAAGTTGGTTATAAATACATCTTTCTTCCCTACTAGATTGTTAGTATCTTGAGGGCAGGAATGATAATGGGGACACTCTGACTTCCTCTTAGCATATGGCATAGAACTTTGTCCAATGTTGGTGCCAGTGGTGGTGGTTTTGCGGTATGACACAAGCTGCTGTTTTATACTATGACATAGCTGCTCATATGCTCAAATAAAGAAGAACCCAAGATGCAATAGGTCTGGGCTGTTTTGAAAGTATTCACACCTAAAAGGACTGCTTGAAGTAGCTAAGTGGCTCAGCAGAAAGATGGGCCACCAGGTCGGGGGCTGAGATTTGGAAGTGAAAGGTGGTGTGAGGGACAGGGCAGGCTATTGATGCTGCAGGAGGAGAGCCCCGGGGTACTTATGATGGACTCAAAAAAGCTCCTTAAGGGGAAGTCATCCAGGGATGCCTGAGTGGCTCAGCGGTTGAGCATCTGCCTTTGGCTCAGGACATGATTCTGGGGCCTTGGGATCGAGTCCCACATCAGGTTCCCCATAGGGAGCCTGCTTCTCCCTCTGTCTATGTCTCTGCCTCTCTCTGTGTGTCTCTCATGAATAAATAAGTAAAATCTTTAATAAAAAAAAAGGGGTGGGGGGAGTCATCCATAGTATCCCACCCTACAGGGCGCAGTGAGCAAGTTACATCTAAGCCTCTAAGCCTGCCTCAACTCTGGGGACTCCAGGGAAGACTAGTGAGGGAGAGAAGAGGGGAAAGAAAGGAAGGAAAAGAAGGTAACCACATATCTCTTCCTCACTGCAGGTCTCCCAAGCATGAAAGAGAATCTGAGTTGGCATAGAAGGGAAATCTTCAATTGCATTAGTGGGTGGTGGTATATACTTCAATTAGATACATTTATTGTTGAAATAAGACTGTTTTCATCCCTGAAGATGATCAGAGAATATATCTCAAAATCTGAGACGACCTGGAAAAGTTAAAAGCCAGCATCTAGAAGCCCACTGTACAGATTTAAAGGGACATTTAAAAGAAGAAAGCTGCTGTTTATACACCCTGGGGTCCATTGTGATTGACAAAACTCGTTGACACAGAATTGATAAATACAGGTTGCACAAATGTGAACCTTGCTTTATTATTTAAGGATATAATGTGAGCACTTCCTCATACTCAGAAATTTTATAGCTATTTCATGGTTGTATAATGATCCATCCAGCGAATGTGCTTCCCCAGTGACTGGGTGTTTGGGTTGTTTCAAATAATTTATGCTCAGAGTTATTGTACACACAACCACCTAAGCCAGTTGGAACAAGTGAAGTTGAATCAAATTTTTCTCATAAAGTGTTGCCTTAAGTGCATATTATTGGTCACCTGGGGGAATGAACTCAAAAATTAGATTTTCAAGAATCTTGGGCTTCTTTCAAACAATGGGCTGATTGTTCCACTTGAATTAACTTCTTCAGAATGATTTTAGACAGGAAATGGGAGGAGACCCTGGCCTGCTCAGAGCAGGGCTCAGCTCTGCCATGAGCTACCATAGAAGATATCAGAGATGCTGTGGATTTAACAATGAAAGTAACCCCTGAATTAGTGTGATTCCAGGACAGATAGTGCACATGATATAAAAAGAAAAATCCCTTTCCTTGAAAAGTTATTAAATATATCTTATATCACTGAACCTTGGGACCTGCATTATCTCATTAGGGCCATAAAAGAACCTTAACTGGGGACCAAGACAAATGCATGATCCCCAGTCAGCAGATAAGGAAACTGAGGAAACAAATTCAATCTACTGTTGGAGAGCGGTGCCTGAGAACCAGAACTGAGGCCTTTTGTCACTCTTAATATATATATATATATTATATATATATTATATTCATATAATATATCATATATTATAATATATTATCATATAATTATATATGATTATATATGATTATATATATAATCATATATATTCATGATTCAGGTATATACACACATATTTGACACTATTTAGTCATATAGTGTTTGTGTATATAGATATAAAATCTTGACACTGTTTGCAATAATCTGGGACTGGAACGGTTTGCTTAGATAATGAAGGCCCCGGGATCTGTTATGGTCTGATTTTCACTGGTGCAGGACGTGTTCTACGATTCTTCAAATTCTTGAATTTCAAGCCAGAGCTGTGCATTTAGCAATTAGGAAAACTCAGTGAAGTATGGCCTTGCAGAGGAAGAGAGCTCTATTCAAAGTGCTTTTTAGAATATACAGCATTTCCTTCCCTCGATGAAATAGTGATCTAAGCGTTCCATTATTCAAACATGGGGTGAATAATAATAAGGCACTGGCCAGGACTATTAAAATGGGGAAAGTACTTAGAGGGATTTATAAGTTTTTGTATTGAAACTTGTTCAACCTCTTCTCTTCACGAAAACATTCCCAAAGCTTGATTTGACTCCGTTGCTGCGTGCTATTTTATTTTCTGTGCAGGTCAGAGTTTGCTAAGAAATCCTAGCTGTCTGCAACGTCAGAGGCAGTGGTTATAGAACCATCACAAGTAAAGACAGGGAAATGCTGCAGAGCTATTGCTTTTGTCCTGTGAGGATGAATGCTGGATTCCACCCTTTAATATGTTCCTCATGTAGTGTAGCTGAGTCTGATTTCAGTGGTGGGTGTAACCAAGACCTTTGCCCTCAAATTCATTGCGAGGGGCTGTAGACAACAAAGGCCACTCGAGGACTGACAAGGAGTCCTCTTGGAACGAGTGTAATCCAAAACCCATCACAGAGTTTTATTAGAACCAGGGAAGGCGACAGAACCATTGGTCACGACTCCAGAGAAGCTAGAGAAATCCCACATGCTTTGGGGACGGCTACAAAGTGGTTGCTGGTGCCAAAGGCTCATATCAACTCTTTTTCCCCCCCTCTTTGACTGAGGGCTGAAGAAAGTTCTAATAGTTGCGTAGCCAGAGATGGTGAAGAAGGCTATCTGGAGAGTGCAGCACTCAGGCTGAAATGTAAAGAATGGTCAGGAATTAATTAGGTAAATTAGGGGCAGGGAGAAAGCTCATGCTAAGCAGAAGTAGCCAACATGTGAAAACCTCAAAAATGGAACAACCTGTGGCCATGGAAGCCCAGCGACCAAAGCGCAGCATGGCTGACCTCCAGAGATCAAGTCATGAGGTGAGTATGAGGAGAGGCTGAAGTGAATCATCAGGAAATTGGTCCTTCCAAAGGGTGAAAAGTCTTAATGCATTTTAAATATTGGAGTGACCAGATCAGATTTGAAAAATTTTTAAAGATTTTATTTATTCATGAGAGAGGCAGAGACAGGCAGAGGGAGAAGCAGGCTTCTTGTGGAGAGCCTGATGTGGGACTCGATCCCAGGACCCTGGGATCACAATCTGAACTGAAAGCAGATGCTCAACCACTGAGCCACCCCAGGATCCCTCAGATTTGAATTTTTAAAAATAATGTTTTCATTTCCCGGTAGAGAATGAATTTAAGGAACACAAGTATTGATTGGGAAAGAAAAGATACCACTGTAATAGAGCCATGAATGCTGGTGACTTTAAAATGGAGAGGGCACAACAAAAGAGGATGGAGAGAAGTAGATGCATTTGAGAAATATTTAAGGAGTATGATCAACCAGTTTTGGGTGATTTGTTCCATGTGGGATGATGAAGAAAAACAACTGATTTAAGATTAAGTTGCAAGTTTCTGATTTTAATAGCTCTTGGATGGTGGGGAAATGTCCAGTTATTCCTATGGAAAACTAAAGGGAAGGAACAAATTCCGAGTAGGATGGTCATAATAACTGTGCCACAGCATTTACTGAACATTTACTATGGACCATTGACCGTTCTAAGTGTTTTATACACATCTACCCACTTAATATTCAAACAACTGTGAAGTATATACAGCTATGAATACTTAAGTCATTCACCCAATGGTCCTGTCGCTGGTCCCTGGCATTTCAACACAGATGGTCTGATCCCTGCAGCCCTACATTGACTTACTACCCTACTCGAGGGTCCATTGTAGAAAGACTGAATAGAAAGTTAAATGTATAGTTCTGGAGCTCAGAAGCGAAGTCTGAGCAATACATATAAATGAAGGAGTCATTGTGTTAGGCATGATAGGCTATAAAAGCTCAATGGTTTAACTCAATAAATGTTTATTTCTTGCTCACACAAGACCCTATGTGGATGTTCCAGTCTGGTAGCTCTCACAGGCAGCTCCCCTCCAAACACTGACTCAGAGATCTAGGCTTCTTCCAACTCCACCTCTCCCCGGAGCCTTCTTGGAGTCCTTGTCTGGCCTCCTTCCTAGCTGATGAACAAAGCGAAAGAGAATGAGGGGTTTCTCAGGATGATGTTAGGGGCCAGGAATAGAAGTGGTGTACATCATTTCTACCCACGTTATAGTGGCCAGAACAATTCATATAGATCCAACTGGCCCCTTGCATTTAGCTATGTGCTCAGAGGGAAAACGAAGAGACATTTTCACAAACCTATAGATGGTGATGGAAGCCATAGGAGTGAACAGGCTCACCTGGTGAGTGACTAAAGAATTAGAAAGATGACCTTTGTCATATACCTGACAAGCTCTCTCTGATAATGGTGATTAATAATAGCCAAGCTTTTAGAGCACCTACTATCTTCCAGGCGCATTTACATATATTAACTCATGCACTCCTTACAAAAGCCCTTTGTGTAACGCTATTATACAGTTTTATATATATATATAAAGAAACAAAAGCTACAGAGATAGTAAATAACTCTTCCAAGGTCACGGAGCTCATAAGTAACAGAACGGGAATTTGAATGCAGGCAATCTTGTTCCAGAGTCTATGAGTTTAACCTATGTCATATGCTACATAATTACTAACTTCAAATACTTGAAATATGTCACATTAATATGTAAGTGTCTTTGCTATGGGTCCCCAAGAGATAGGACTATAACTAACAAATGGAATTTAAATGATGGTAAATTTCAGCCCAGAAGAAGCTAGCTCTTCCTAACAGAGCTGTCTGAAAGGAAGCAAAGTGTATCCCTAGATGGTGAGATCAGTGGAGGCACTCAAGCGTAAGAACAAACCCTTGGCAAGGAAATCACAGAGAGGATTCAAGCATCAAATGAGTGCTTGGGGGAGATAACATTTATGTTCTCCTGCAACCTATGAGAGTTATGAGAATTTTTAAGGATATATTTGCCAAGTTCTCCTTGTGAATGTATACCCCCCCGCACCAGTGCAAGTTCTGAATTAAAGTTCGTTTCGGTGCCTCTATCTTCTTTGGGCTGATGTCTGTAAGGAAGAGAAATGAAAGAAAAAAAACTAAAGAGGAATTAGCCTCTGCCATTGAAATTCTTACAATTGACAGAGAAGACATGTACTTGTGTATCATTCTTGTGAATTACCAGAGAGCATCCTATTTAGCATCTGTCCTGGAAGGGACTGAGAGGCGAGTTAGAGGTGGCAGAGGAGCACTAGGTTGGCTCAAGTTGTTGTCTCTCTGCTCCAGAGTCCTCTGTTTTCCACTATCAAGTGAGTTCTACAACTTTAGCATGCATCCAAATCACCTGGAGAGCTTATTTTTATTTTATTTTTTTCCTGGAGAGCTTATAAAACCAGCCTCCGCTTCCTGATCTAGTAGGTTTGGGCTGGGATCCACAAATTTGCATTTCTAACAAGTTCCCAGGTGATGCTGATGCTGGCCAAGGTGATCACACTTTGGGAATCGCTGCTGTAACATGAGATTTATTGATCAATACCATAATCCTCTGCTTATGTGTCTAGTCCTCCTTCAGACCATGAACTCCTGCAACAAGGACTGTCTTGTTTGCCTTGTATTCCCAAGGTCCCACCCACTGTTTGTCCCTTCGTAAATTTGTGTTGAGTAAATAATACAAAAGAAATGTGTGGTTTCCTAGAAATACGAAGAGGGAAAGAAACTATGGGAATCAGTTGGGGGAAGAATCCTCTTTTCTCTCCTCCCACAGATTTGGAAGCAGAATTCAGGGAAGGAGGTGTCTGAGCTGAAAAGCAACCTACTCTATACACAAACACCTCTTTTCAGAATTATGCACATTAGACTCCAAATGAGTGTCAAAGCTTTTCTTCTCATCTCTCTTCCCCATCATCTTCCTTCCTTTGCTGTCACAGACCCTTCATGGAAGGAAAACAGCCTTTCTTGTACATTGAATATAATTTCCCTCCTCCCGATGTCGAAGTCCGTTGGCTTTGGCTGAACTTTGCTATCCTCACTGAAGAGGGAACCCTTTCCCACTGTTCTCTGAGAGAGCAGCTCCTTTGAAGTCACAGCTGGCTTGACTAAACTCATTTCCTCTATCCACAGTGTGCGTCTGATGCAATGTTGGCTGACGCTCCCTCTTGCCGGCTCCCGCTATTGAACCAGACCCAAGTGCAATGTTTAATGTGAGTGTTTGGCTTGGCTTAAATTTGGCCAAATCATCTGTACTTTGTTTCATTTGAAAACCCTCTCTCTCTCTTTCTCTCCCTTTCCCTCCCCCTCCCTTGCTCCCTCTCTCTCCCAACTAGTTCATTCCAGATGTTTTTGATTTGTCCTTCTGCGGTCTACTCCACCCAGTTCCTAAATCAGTAAATTATTTTCATGCTTCTACCAAAACTGAAGGAAAGAAAGTACTCAATTAGAGAGAGAAACTGATTATAGGTTTCTTAGAGCTTGCACTTAGTGAGGCTGGTCTCCTCAGGAAATACCTTTGAAAGGTAGGAGAAAACGTCTAATGGTAGAGAATGCAGTTGACCCTTGAACAACATGGGTTTGAACTGCATGTATCCACTTACGTATACGTATGGACTTTTTTTGTTTTGTTTTGTTGGTTTTTTTTTTTTTTTTAGTAAATACAGTACTGTGTGTTTTATGATTTTCTTAAAATTCTTTTCTCTAGTTTACTGTAAAAATACAGTATATGATACATAGTAATATACAAATATCTGTTAACCGTTCATGTTATCAGCAAGGCTTCCAGTCAACAGTGGGTGATCAGTAGTTAAGTGTTTTGGGGGTGGTGGTCAGAAGTTACATGTGAATTTTGACTGCAAGGGGGTGGGGGCAGTCAGCAGCTCTAACCCCCACACTGTTCAAGGGTCAACTGCACTTGCATTTGTCTTTCAACCTCTTAGCATTTGGAATGAGAGAGTAGACATAATGTTGATGTACCAATATTACGAGTACCCAAGTTCAACTCCCTCCTTTGAGACCCGATATCCTTGCTATTATTTGTTTGAAGTTGCTCTGTTACTCAAGTACAAATAGATTCCCATTCTATGAACTCCCATGTGAGCGATAAAATGTAACATAAAATATTTATGGGCATTCCCCTCTCCCATCACCTCTGACTCTTCTCAGCATGTTGATTATGGTGATGACGGTCAGAGTAGACTGGGTGCAAGAAGGAAGAAATGTTTGCTTTATTATTATTACAAAGAGTAAAGACCTTCACAGGGGAAACCATCGATCTGACAGACTAGCAAGAGAATTTAGAGAGTAAAGTCAGTAAGCTCTCTGAGTTAGGGAAGAGAGTTTTGGATGTTTTTGAGAGTAGAGGTGAGAGATTGAGGGCAGTTGATTATATGAGCTTAGAAGAGAAATGGGGAAAGAGAGTCTAAGAAATTTTACATGGTGTTATTGAACATAATTTCTCTTTGGTGCCTTTTGAAGTGACTTTAGTCAATACTTAGAGTTCTAAGACTTTCTGTGTGATTGAGGTGGGTTTTCTTTTCAATTTGACATGAAGACGAGACTTAACCATTCAGGTTATGCCAATAAAAACTTTGTGCTACTTATTTTGTTATTTCATGCTGCCATTTGTCTGCATGATTACCTGATGCCATGACAGCAGAAGGAAAATGCCTGTGGGAGCCACACAGATGCTCTTTGTTTGCTGGGAGGAGGCAGGTTCTTCTAGTTACTCACATAGTAATATATTTAATTAGGTTAGTGACTTAAATTCTCTGAATTATTTCCAAAAATGAGTGTGTCACTATCCAGCTTGCATGATAAGAATTACATGAAATCATTTGAAATGCCTAGCATGAGGTCATATTTGTTTGTAAGTGGTATGTGGAACACCAGGACTCATGAAATATAATCACAGCACAGCTTCATTTTTGCCTTCAACTGTTAATTATTTAGATATTAAGGGCAGTTACCCCACCGAAAATTGTGGCACATTGCATCATTTTCTGGATATTCCTGGAAATAGAAAATAACCAATTATTTTATATATTAAAATCAGATGAGTCAGAAATGTCCAATGAATAACAGACATGGTAATCTACAAAATAATACTTTAGTCTTCATTTAAAGGTAAGACCATTCTCCCAACCCACTATACTACATTGGGGCAGCCCAAATAGGCCAGTCTATGATTTGGAGAATGAGGTATGATTAACCCTCCCTCCTCTTTTCCTTCCTTTTCCTTCCTTTTCCTTCCTTTTCCTTCCTTTTCCTTCCTTTTCCTTCCTTTTCCTTCCTTCTTCCTTCCTTCCTTCCTTCCTTCCTTCCTTCCTTCCTTCCTTCCTTCCTTCCTTCCTTCCTTCCTTCCTTCCCCTATAAAGTTGAAGTTGATAACCTATCCTCTGTTGAATGCAGGGGGAGAAATGGGAATAGAGGGAGAAAATTCTTAGTTGATCAGTTGTTAAGTTTGGCTTCCAGGATGGGTTCTGACCGATGGGTTTGGCTAACCTTTCGTGGGCATCACTGTGGATTCTTTGACAGCTCTCCTACTGGGTTTCTCTAAGTGAGACTCCATAGATCTGTAAAGTGCCTTTACTTTTGGTTAGTGTGGTCTTTAACCATACTCAATGCATATTTTTGGCAGACTACCCCACATATATTCTATGGATCCCTTTGTCCTCTGGAAGAAAACTACTTTGATAGGATTCTTATTTAAATGGCTTATCTTTCCAGTGAGGTTTCATATCAGAAAGCTGCTAATCCACACAGAGGGGAGTGTGATGACTTCCCAAGCCCCCACCCCACCATCTGCCTTATAACTGTGGGCCATTCCCACCTTGGAATTTCTCATCTATTTTATCTCACCTCCTCAGTTGAGACTTCTAAGTTTACATCCTGTTACACACTCAGGTGTCACCATTTTCCTGTTTTACTGCCACCAGATGAAGCGCAAGTTCTGTGAAAACACTAGTGTTAATATCTTCTGTAAAGTGCATGATATACTTATGTGGCAGTGCTCACAGAGTAGATCTACAAGAAAGAAGTTTTAACAAAATTGAATTCCTTAGGTTTGTCCTAACATAGACAAAGAGATGTAGTAGGGTTGAGTATTCTATAAATATTTGCTGAATTAAAGAAAACGAGTTATCATGAGCTCTTAGCTACTAATTGGCTGTGTTAAATCGGGTGAAATATCACCTCAAAAGATTATTTCTTGTTTATCAACGGGAGATTGTGCTCATAGCACCTGTGAGCTCTTTCAGTTTTCAAAGCCCAACAATTTTGTAATTCCACACGTGGATTTTCCTTGTTATAATAGTTTCACATGTGTACCTTCTCTGATCAAGTAGATGGCAGGAGAATGTGGGTAGAGACTGTGTTGCCTCTGTGTATATGTAGATGTTAGAGTTAACAAAATTGATTTTACACTCAACTCCCATAAACAACCCAAGTGTTCTGGGTAAGAGAGGATCAAGGGCAATGCCAAGGATGCTACTGTTGGGTAAGCTTTTTGGTCTTTGGAGTTTTCGGTGATTAGGAATCTATTGAAGGACATAATGTCCCTATAGTAGGGTTTTTGTTTGTTTTTTGGAGTCTACTGTTTGGTTTCTTTTCTGGAGATTATAGCCTTTGTGAAATTTGTGCCAATATATACACAAGTAGGATCCATGGAGTTTGGTAATTGACAAGACCTCTCCCAGAAATGCTAGTCCTGAAAGCTCAGATGAGGGGGAGTGATCATTCTGTTGGGCTCAGGGAAGCTTTCACAGGAGAGACAAACTTAGGTGAGTCTTAAGAAATGATTGAGCATTGGCAAAACAAAAAAAGGAGGAGGAAGAAAGATTACCTTAGGTAGAAGAAGAAGGAAGTGTAAGTCCTCTCCTCTGTCCTGTGATATCTGCAGTAACTAAAAAAAAGATGAGGACTCAGAGATCCAAATATCAGCTTAGCATTACACAATGGCAGTCAAAATGCACTTACCTTAGGATACAGCAATTCTCTGAGACACATACCCTGGAGGAGCTCTCACGTATGTGTACATGGAAGCATGTCACAATATTCATCATAGCATGCCTCCAGTAGTGATGTATGGGAAACTACCTGAATATCTATCACCCTGTATATGCAGGATATTAATCCACGGGGATCCTGTAATCAATTAAGATGAATGTACTAACAATACATCTATCAACACGAATGAACTCTACAACATAATATTGAGTAAAATATGTTACTTGAGTAAAAAAGAAACTATTTATATGGATATGTTAATATACTTTTCATATATAAATATAAACAAGCAAAACGAAGTTTGATATTATTAAGGAATGCGTGAGTATAAATAATTTGAAAACATTCAGGGGGAACGATAAACACAAAGTTCAGGGGTGGTTCTCCCTGTGATAGGAAGTGTGTGGAAGAAGAATGGGCATGAGGAAGGGTATACAAAGAAATACAGGGGGGCACCTGGGTGGCTCAGTGGTTGAGCATTTATCTTTGGCTCAGGTTGTGATCCTAGGGTCCTGGGATCCAGTCCCACATTAGGCTCCCTGCAGGGAGCCTACTTCTCCCTCTGCTTATGTCTCTGCCTCTCTCTCTGTGTCTTTCATGAATAAATAAATATAATCTTTTAAAAAAATACAATTAGTGTAGGGATACTGGTTTAGCTCTCAAGTCAAGTTGTTGAAGTATTTTTTTCTTTGCAGTGACCTCTAGCATTAACTGAACCTCTTGGATGTCTGAAGTACATGTCTCATAAATATACAAGCACATGATCTTTTAAAAATAAGTTTTATTCCTGGCAAACTACAGTGAGCTATGTGGCTTAAACCCGATCCCAGAATGGACTCCCCGTCTTCCACCTGAACTGACTTTGACCAGCAAGCACAGGGCAGAGAACTCACGCCCCAGTGACCTTGTCACAGGAACAGAGAAGGCCAACTGAGCTACTTGCTCGCCTGCACAGAAGTATGAGTGAGGGGCAGAGAGGAAGTCACAAACTTCCTCAATGTTTCTAAGAGGGGGAGAAACTCCTATTGTGTGGCTTTCCCATTTTAATAATCAAAATCCTCAGTTTCTACCTCTGTCGCTTAGAGTTTTGTTAATATCAAAATGCACCCAAATTATCCATAGCTACTCTACTCTTATAAACTATGACTTTGGTTAATGTAATTAGACTCTAAAAGATTCCATGATTCTTACTTGGAAAGAGAAAGGTGGCAAATACACGTTGAGCGACTACCACATGCAGCCTTTTGCCATCTCAGGAACTTAGGATCTTAGGCATCTCCATGCTGCCTTCCTGAAGGAGCGTCCACAATTGCAAACAGACTGTGTGCCAGTAGAATCTGATTAGACTGCCCCAGGTCTGTCTGGGTTACTAGTGCACCAAAGCTACTTGTGAAAGACCTAAGGGAAGCCAAGAGAAAGCTGGCAATTTTAAATTCTTTAAGCATTGCTTCCGTAGAAGACTTTCAATGCACAAAATATTTCCTCCAAATTCTGATACATGAAGATCCCATTGGAAGGCTATAAAATTGAAAAAATGACCAGGGTGGTTGCTGAGTGGAGCCTGATGCGGCAAGAGGTGTTTGGAACTAGAAGTTGGTTTGGAGCTAGAAGTTGGTTTCCAGACTGTGGCTCTTTTAGGTTCCAAAGTCAAGAGCACTGAGCCAGTCAGTAATTAGGAACAAGCTGTTAGTTGAAACTAGAGGTGAACTGCCATAGCTCTCAGGGTACACCTTGACCCAGGCACCCAAAGAGCAGTAAGTAGGGTGGAAGTTGGGGATCATGACCATTTCCCCACCTCCAAAATTCTCAGAAGGAGAAACCAATCAGAACAAAACAAGATACACGATAAAACAGTTGTGTGAAATACAGGGCACTAGTTTTAGTTTCATTTGATTTGTGGCAGGGTAAATTCACAACTTTATCAAGATAGACTAAATAAAAAAAGATACTATGCACTTTATTGGGGGAAAACGTACCATGACTAATCTAGGTAATCCTTAGGTCCTTTCCAAGTATTTCAGTCTAGAAGCCACACTAAGAAAGCCAGCCAGTAATATTAGAAATGGCATGTCATAAACTGAGAGTTAGACAATAAAGGCTCCAATTGGGGTCCCCAACCAAAGAGCTCTTTGGCTTTGGGGGAAAGTTGCTTAATGTCCATCTGTAAGCCTTACTTTATAATGCTACTGATTTTAAAGGCATTAAATGAGACAATACATGTATACATGAAAAGATAGAATGGGTCATCCCCAAAAGGGCTTCATCTTTGCCCCATAAGGGATCCTTCTAGATTTCAAAGCTGAGTTAAATTTCCCTAGTCACCCACCACTGTCTGAGGATTCCTGTCCCATCTTCCAGAAAGGCCTTTCTGCTGGTGTTTCTGTATTTCTGTTTCCAGTCTTGACTAGATGCCAGAGGGAAAATCATTGCAAGATTTCAGAAATGCTTATTCATTTTTACTTTTCTACTAGTGGTGGGTGGACTTGGGTTATTCCTCTGAACACATCTGCCCCACATTTGCATGTGTAATGAAAATGATTTTTTGTTAAAATGTTTTTGTTAAGCTATGCTCAGATTTTTATTTCAAAATATTTTGTTGTGGTCAGGATACACGCTTTCTAGAAGGAACTCCTTAATGAAAAATAAATGCGGATAACCCAAAGTGGGTGGCTGCTAAGGCAAAGAGCACTAAACTAGCAATACCACGGTATACATAATTCTGGCAATTGCCAGCTGTTGGTAGGAAAATGTCAGTGATTTAAACAAAACGTTTACTGAGGTGTAGATACATACACAAATCTTTTTTGAAGACTTTATTTATTTGAGAGAGAGGGAGAGAGAGCACAGCAGGCGGAGCAGCAGAGGGAGAGGGAGAGGGAGAGGCAGGCTCCCCACTGAGCAGGGAGTCCTATGCGGGGCTTGATCCCAGGAGCCTGAGTCATGACCTGAGCCAAAGGCAGACACTTCACTGACTGAGCCACCCAGGAGCCCCACATACATAAATCTTAAGTGTACAAATCAACAGATTTATATATATATAATATTTTTACACCCCAGAAGACCCTTCATTCCCCTCTCTAAGGTTATCCTTACCTTGTCTGCCTCTTACCCCCTAAAAAATCAGGTAGCCAATATTCTGACTTCTATCATTACCGTTCAGTTTCTCTTGTTCTTGAATTTCATATACTGAATGATACAGTGTCCACTCTTTTGTGGTCAACTTCTTTCACTTCTTTACTGCTGTGTCTGTGAGATGCAACTGTGACATTGCTTGTAGCAAATGTTCTGTTTCGCTGTGCACAGGATTTCACTTTATGAATATTTTGCAATTTATGTATCTATTCCATAGGTAGACATTTGGGTTCTAGTCTTTAGCTATTATGAATAAAACCGCTATAAAATTCTTATCCTTGTCATGTGGTAGGCAAATGTATTCCTTTACCTCTGTCAAGGAATAAAATTACAGGGCCATAGGGTAGATATGTATTCAGCTTTAAAGAAGGTAGTTTTGGGGCACCTGGATGGCTCAGGGGTTGAGCATCTGCCTTTGGCTCAGGTCACGATCCCAGGGTCCTGGGATTGAGTCCCCGCATTGGGCTCCCTGCGAGGACCCTGTTTCTCCCTCTGCCCATATCTCTGCCTCTTTCTCTGTGTCTCTCATGCATAAGTAAATAAATAAATAAAATCTTAAAAAAAAAAGTAGTTTCAAAAGTATTCCACAGTAGTAATTTTCATGTAAAAGAAGGAAATAGACTTTTCCTCCATGGGGAGGGAGAGAGGAAGAGGGAGAAGTTGGACCACACCTTTATAGGATACATATGTAAGATGGGAGGCTGTGTCTTCAGATTTTCTTTTCTTCTGAGTGAGATGAGAAAGGTGGGGAGATTTTTGTTCTTAGGGAAAAGCATCCAAGGGAGGGTAGTGACTCTCCCTGCCATTTTTAAGAACAATCATGGTGCTAAACCGAAAATAACCCTGACTGTTTCAATACTGCATCAAACAACAAAAAACATCTTAGATCTAAGGTGGAAAAGAAGGAAGAGAAAAGGATTAGAAATCTGTAATGTTTCTAACATTACAGATGAGTGAATAAACCATATAATTATACCTTGTGTCACTTTCTCTAAGAGCTTAGAATGTACCATCTTAAATATAGTGTCCAGTAATGACTGTTTAAGTACTTTAGAAGAAAAACTGTGAAGGATTCAACTTCCCAAACCGTGTCTCACAAAAGTGATAACAAACATTACAATTGGCCGTCTCGAGTTTTTTTGTTGCCTTGTAGAAGGAAAAGCAGCTTCCGTTAGGCTCTCACTAGGAGCCAGGTTATCTATTACCATGATGCTACAAATCACAATCTTGTTAATTATTCACATATGTTCTTGTTCAAGGCTTGATGGCATTTGTGTCATGAATATTTACAAGTGGCAGTCCATCTCAGTCATTCCAAATTTCTCTTAGGATCAGCAATATGAGTACATTGTCAGCTGCAAGCTGTAGAAGGCATCTATTATATGGGGGCTTGGGGGGTATTTTTAAATTATTTGGTTCTATGCCCAAATTAAGTGGGGAATCTGGCAACAACCTGGCTTATGATCAATGCAGGCATATAAAGCAGATAATTCAGGTCTCTACAGGAAAAGCAACATAAAACATTTTGTAATGGGAACTCAAGCATATCACTCTTCTGCTGCTCAGCCTCTTCATCTGGCAAAAGTGGAGGTTACAGGAGAGAATCTCTGAAGGCCTCTGCTAGCTCTAATGTTCGATGACTTTATAATTGTCATCTGGTGATGTGATTATTTTACCAGGGGAATCTCAAGGACTCGAATCATCAATATCGACCCAAGGAGGCGAATCAGTTCAACTAAACCAATATTGAATGACCACTCTTGGGCTGACACTCTTCAAAATGAGTCAATAGAAGTTGGATAAGTGGATGAATGCATAGCAAGATAGATAAATGTACAGAGAGAGGAGGCACTTACTACAGAACCAGGCAGACAAATTTTTCTGCAAAAAGTAGCAATCAGTATATATAGTTGAATGAGGTCGTCGTAATGAAAATGGGAAGTAAAATCAGGCGCCGGCAAAAGTCTGAGTAACTTTCCTAAAGATCAGATGCCATTTGATTACAATAGTCAGTGTGGTGCAGTGGGAAAGAGCATCGGGCCAACAGATCTGAGGCTACATCCTGACCCGACATCTACCAGCTTTGTGACACTGAGAAAATTACACATTCTTTGCATCTGACTCTATCAAGGACTTAGTTGAACTTTGGAGATTAACCCTCAAGAACATTTATTTTGTGCCGATCTAAGAATTACTGAGACTGTGAAGATAAAGTTACTTTGCAAATGTAAAACCATTCAAGTGTTCATTTTTATTATTACCAATAAGCAACACGGTGTAAGAACACGGGGGAACTAGTGCTTCATTAGAACTGGAAGACATCAGAAGTGCCACTGGGTACATTTTCAGCCCATTCCATGTTCTGGAGTGAGTCAGGCAACATATTAGGAGATCAGCCTAAATTGAGCATTTATCCAATGCTGGAACCTTGCTACGTTTTAACGATGCACAGATAACAGTATGTGGTTCCTGACCTTGAGAAACTCACAATTCTATGGGATTTCTAAACATTTACTGAAAATATTCTCCGGGCAAGGCACTCTTAGTAGCCAACAATCGTTGTGGTGAAAATGGAAGGCACCACTCTTGTCTCAAAGAGCTTATATCCAGGCAGGAAAGGGAGACCTTCAGGCAAGCAGTTTGAACATAGCGTCAGAAGCGTGTGGTGAGGGACTTGTGACTGCTGTTGAACTCACAGGAGGGAAGCTTACCTCCTACTAATGGGGAGGGAAGGGGAGAATATTCAGGTGGCATGTGAACCAGTACTTCTCAGAAGCCAAAATGCATAAGAACCACCTGTGGATCTTGTTAAGATGCAAGTTCTGGACCAATAGGACCAGAGTGAGGCCTGGGACTCTGCATTTATTAACAAGCTGCCAGCTGGTGCTGATGCTTCAGGTCAATGTCCCTCACTTTGAGTGGCATACAGTTTAGCAGTGTTGAATATACAAAATACAAATAAGTGGCCTGAATTTAAAAATAGATCATTTAACTTCTGTGATATGATTTCATATGGCTGATCTTTGTTTCATAGGGAAAAAAAACAACACCACCAACAAAATAGACCAACCTTCTTCTTTTCCTTTAAGTGACTCTCAAAGACTCAAGAGGCACACAGACTCCCTGGGGAGATACTATCTAAGTCATTAAAAACTTAAAAAAAAAAAAAAAAGAATTAAGCTGACCCTTTGGTGCTTCCTTTTTCTGAGAATCACCACCACAGTGATGCCCTTTAAATAACAGATTGTTGGCAGGGTGGCTTATCTTACAGACATATTAAAGCCATTTCTAGCCTCTTTAACTTTGGGCAGATTTAGAGTTTCTGACAATCCCCATGAATTCTCTTGATGGTCTTTTCCCCTAATTCCTCTGACCTTAGCATCTCATTACGGAAATAATTTGAAAAGTTTGTCTTCCCTTCCTGCTCACAGTGTAGTTGTGGGTAGACAAGTTGGTCATTGAATGAGTTGGTTGAAGAATACATACCAATCCTACTTATTTTGAACCTAGCCAATGTCATAGGTGGACAAGATTCCAGGCAGACCTGGATACAGATGCTGGCCACCCCACACTTTCTGTGATTTTAACAAATTATTTCATTTCTCCGAGTCCTGATGGCCTGCCTTTAAATGGAGTCAGTAGTACGTGGCTCAGGGGTGGTTGTCAGGAATCAGTGAGATGATGGGGAAAGCATCATGCTCCATCAGTACTAGTAGTCTTTTCTTCCTGAATGTATTTGGAGAAAGAGAAATTCAGATTTAGTGTTCTCTTCCCACTACTTTTTAAGAAAGTCTTCACCTTTATCAAATAGAAGTTCTGGAAAATACCTGCCAATTCTCCTCTCCCTTGCCACCAAATATATGTGTGTAAAGGTCAAGGTCATATGAAAGGTCAACTAGAGTGCTCACAGTTCAAATGTTGTCAGGTAGGGTCTCTGTGTTTCTTAGGAATGAGGACTCAGGATGAAGTTCCATACTTTATTTGTAATGATATCTGTCCATAAAATTATATCAGTGTGTCCCAAGAATATATCCATGATTGGGAGATTTAAGATGACCAGTAAATACTTAAATTTTACAAATTATCTTTCCAACAATCAGAATCAGAATCAGATTTGTGCTATAATAAAATCACAGGATGTCACAGGAGCTAGTGGATTTTTTAACATTGAAGGATGAATAGATAATGAGTATTGTTAAATTCATTCATTCATCAAACACCTGTTGACTGCTTACGGGGTGCCAGACACTGCACTCAGCATTAGGAGAAAAGACTGGAACTACGCACATGGTCTCGCATATGGCCAAGTAAGAAATGGAAGACTCATCTAGGCAATAACTGGAAGCTAAAATATTTTTTTATATTTAAATATTTACTAAGTAGGATGGGAGAAACTTACTTTCCATAGAAAAAAAACTTTTGTAACGTTTTATATTTAAAATAAGAGACTTGTTACATGTTCTGGATGTAAAATATTCTTCATTATGTAAAATTCTGGGATTATAATTTTCTGAGCCATCAGCCTTCTTCATGGTCATCCTACCTACTATAAGGATAAAGACACAGGCTTTAGTTAATAGAACTGAATTGTGTTCGGTGTGGGGATCATAAATGATTTTGTGGGCACCAGATAGTACCCATTTGTCTGGTTGCTGGGTCAGGGGTGAGGTGGGAGCTGCACACTGCAATTTACACATGTCTGCAACAAAAATGTTCAATAGAGACTGAGGCTGGTGAATAGTATTTTATACCCCCACTCAGATGTTTCATCTCCCTCTGAGGTAGTGGGGGCTAGTTTCTGTTTTGCTTGTTATGTAAGAATTGGATGAACAAGCATAACCCAGTGGGTGCCACATTTCTGCTTTGCTCCAGCTTTGTATTACAATTCCTTATGGATCACGGGTCCCTAGTAGCTGCCTGCCCAGCTGTCCCCTTATTCGGCTCTGCCTCTTATTCCCAAATGGTCTAATGGTCCACAAAAAGGGTCATGGGAACAAATAGTCATAACCTATTGTGATAGATGTTGTGTTAATTATTTCTGCTTGTCACCTAGTAGTAGTCAAGGAGAAACCAGGTGAGGCCAAACAGGAGGTCAGTTTGGTCACTCAGGCTCTATGATACCTGGGCTAGATTTGAAGGGACTTCTAACAATAAATAGCAAATACTGCAGACATTTCAAGTATGAAGCAGGCTATTGATCTATATTATTGTTGACTTTCTTTTCAACCAGATCATCTTTGAGTATGATTTTATAGACTGTGCCTGTATAGTAGAAAAGCTACTGATAAAATTCTAAAAAGGAAGTCATTTACTGCTTTCCTCCAGAGAATTTATTGATTTTTTTTTTAAAGGGGAGCCATATTTTGCCACTTGAAATGTAATAGCTATTTTCTCTAGGGTGTTGTTAAAGTTCAGAATAAGATTCACTTAGAATCTGTTGTCTAATAACATCTGTAGCTAGATTATGTAAGAATGCTTCCCCTAGCCTTACTCACCTACTTGACTTGTCCTGTGATGAGTACATAGAGCCAATATACCCAAAATACCTAGAAAGGAGAGTGTAGTCTTTGAAACAGAATGCCCTTATGGCAGCTCCCTGGATATTTCCTTTCAAGTCGGTCACAAGAACATTTACTGCGTGTTTGTAACGTGTCTTGCATTATGACCAGTGTAATAGAAAATTCTTTCTCATTCCAGCTTACTATACCTCTTCCAGTCCCCTCTCAGTGGATGGTACCCTTCACATACCATCACTGCTCCCTCTTTCTCACCTTCTGTGGTAAGGTAAGTGTTGCTGATGGCTGGCCCTACCTGTCCACACTTTTCTCGATTAACACTGAACTACCCTCAGGCCTCCTTCGTCTCTCATTTGGATGGCTAAAATGACTCCGTTTTTGTTTTTGTTTTTGTTTTTTTAATTATAAAGATTCAAATAGAAAATTATAGTGTAACAAATATCCATGAACTTCCCACCCTGTTAGTAACAAATCTTAACATTTTTATGCATGCTTCAGACTTCGATAAAACAAAATCTAAATTTAGTTGAAATTCCCATCCAGTATCTCTCTTCATTTCCTTCCCTCATCTTCCTCCTTCATCAGAAACAAAAAGCCATTGCAGTTGTTATTCATTCTTCCTACTGATGCTTTAGAATATATACATGCATGTATTTATAAACAGTATTTCATATTCCGTGTATTAAAAATATGCAGTTTCATTAACAAACTAAACTATATATACCATTTTACAATACCCCCTGCATTTTTCTTTTATATTTCTGCTGATGCATATAGATCTAATGTTCCTATTGTAATAGCTAGTGTAGTCATTTTAAAAAGCCACACTGTATGTTTCTCTAGTAAGGGACTTTTAGGATGTGTTCCTTTTATTTTTTTGCTGGTACAACTGATGCTACAGTGAGCAGTTTTCTATTTCCTTGGTAGGTATCTGAGTATTTATCTAGATTGTCCCTCAGTGTGGAATATCTGAATTGTCAACATACACAGTTTCAACTTGACCAAATTGTTCTTTATATATCTATTATACTGTTTATCTGTATATCTACTGAGAGATTTAAAGAATTGTCTCTTAAGATTGTGAGGACTGGCAAATCTAAAATGCATAGAGCAATCTGGTAGGCTGGAGATTCAGTAGGTTGACATTGCAGTCTTGAGTTCAAAGTCTAAAAACACAGGTAGAAACTCTATGTTGTAGTCTGGAGAATTCCTTTTTCCTTGGGAAAACTCAGCCTTTGCTCTTAAACCTTCTGTTGATTGGATAATGCCCACCCACATTAGGGAGGGTTATCTGTCTTACTCAAAGTCTGCTGATTTAAACGTTAATCACATCTAGAAAATACCTTCACAGCAATATTTAGATTCAAGTTTAACCAAACACCTGGGCAATATAATCTAGCCAAGTGGAGACATAAAATTAATCCCCAGAGTATTCTTTGCTGTTTTCTGTTGATTTGTTTTGTCTTTCATTGAAAAAAAAAATATACAACTGTTTATTTAAAAGGTAAACAGAGTTCCCCATAGAATGGAGTTCACAACAGAATTCTTTTTTGTTAAAGTCAAGGACCACATTTGAATATGACTTTCAGAAGGAAAACAACACTAGGGACTTTATAATCTCTTATTTATTAAACAAACAATTTATCCTAATTTATTGAAAAAAGTGAGTATGTTTGTTCTCTTCTAATGGGTTTGAGGCATTCTATAAATATTTTGAACACTAATCCTTTATTTGTTTTATAGATTTCAATTAATGTCTCTCAGTGTTTGGCTTGTGTTAACATTTGTTTATGGTGATTTCTCATTCAAAAATTTAAAATTTTGATATAATCAAATTCATTAATGTTTTAGAAGTTGTACTTTTTATGTTTTGTTCAGGATATCATTTCCTCTCCTAATTTCATATAGGAATTGTCCTATTTTTCTAATAGACTTTTTTTTAAAGAATATTTTTCACATTTAGGTCTTTAATTGCCTTAGAGTTTATTTTTGCATATGTGTAAAATCAAGATAAAATTATTTGTAATATATGAATATATATTTTATATATAATCTGTTTTTTTTTTTTTAAAAAAACTCTTCACTTTTTTTAGGATAGTTTTAGATTTGCAGAAATTAAGAATGCAGTTACAGAGAGTTCCCATATATCTTATACCCAGTTTCCTCTGTTAACATCTGAAATTAGTAAGGCACATTTGTTACAATTAATGGGTCAACATTGAAACATTATTATTTAATCAAAGTCCATACTTTATTCAGTTTTCCTTAGTTCTTACCAGTGTCCTTTGTTTACAAGTCATTTATAAAGTGGATGTTTTACAAGTATTTTCCCTCAGTCTATGGCTTGTCTTTCCACATTTTCCCCTCTCTCACCCCTATCTTTATACATGCATGTCTGTCTGTCTAGCATGTGCCTTAGTTTGGGTGCTATAACAGAATACTGAAGACCAAGTGGATTAACCAACATTTTTCCGAAAGCCGGAAGTCCATGATAAGGGCATCAGCATGATTGGGTTCTTGGCAGAGGGCCCTCTTTCTGGTTTCGAAAGAGCCACTTTCTTGTTGTGTCCTCCATGGTAGAGGGAGAAGGAAAGGGGGACGGAAAGGGCAAGAAGGAGGAAACAAGCTTGTGTTCCTTCTTATAAGGGCTCTAATTCCATCATTAGGGCTCCTCCTTCCCAAAGGTGCCACCTCTACTACCATCACATTGAGGGTTAGGATTTCAACATATGACTTTCAAGGGGACACAGACATATAGTTCATGACAAATGGCTTTGCCTCACTAAATTCTTCCCTGACAGCATAGGATTTGTACTTAAATGTTGCTTTTCCATAAAGCCTTTCCAGGCCTCCCAAAGATCATAATAGTTGCCTTTCCTTCCTACTGTTGTGACTATTCCTACTGAAGCATCTCTCTTATCGTGCATTAACTCCTTCCCCACGGGATCTTTAGGTCTTTGGACGTGGGGACTGTGTCTCATTCTCCTTGCAGCTCTGGTATTCAGTATCATGCTCATCAGATGTTGGTTGAATGAATTGTCATGTGCATGGTCTTGCCCTGAGAAGACAAACATAATTCATTTGAACCAAAGAACAAGTGAATTTGAGCTTCTTTGATACTGATTACATAGGAAAAGGCATTTAGAAGAGGCTGAAATGAAGTCTGAGGTTAGTGTCAGCTTGGATATGAGGAAAGTGAACTTAAATGAGGGATTTGGGGAAGCTTATATGTGCAAAATAACCAAGAATCCAGCTTAGGAAAGCAACTTGAATGAAGAGGAAGTGAGAAAGAGAGCAGCATTTTACAATAAGAAACACTTGGACCAATGACAGATTTGTTTTGGTGGAAAAGGAAAAAATAAAGGTAATAATAATGCCGTTATTCTCTGGCATTTGCCAAAATACCCTCAAACCTAAACCTCTCACATTACCCATGGGAACATAAACTGCTACCCACTTTCCACAAAATACGTGGGTATTTTTTCTCAAAAGCCTTCACATTCTAACACCATTTGACTATTTCTATTTCTAGTAATGTATCCCAAGGAGATAATCAGAAATGGGAATAAATATTTATGAGTAAATATGTGCATTATTTATGAGAGCAAGAAACCGGAAACCACCTAGAAATCCAGTACTATGAAAATCATTATGTAAATTATGATATATATTCATGTGAAGGAATAGGATGCAATCATTAACAATTATATTTATAATGCTTGTTAATGATAATGAAAATTCTTATGATATAGCATTAAGTAAGGAAGGTAGATTATAAAATTATATTATCTCAATTTTGTAGAGAAAGATGCTTAGTTCAACGCTGAAAGAAAACATGTCTAAAATATTAATGGTGGTTGCTTCTGGGTAGAGAGAAGAGGTGATTTTCTTCCCTGCTTCGCTGAATATGTCTGTAATTTCTGAATTTTTTTTTAACTTAAGTGTTAGTTTGGTAATCCAGAGAGGATTTTAAAATCATTTTTAATAGTGTATTTTTGGAAGGATAGTCAGTTTTACACTTGAATTCAAATGCTCCTCAATCCACAAAAATATCACATCCTCTAAATTAAAAAATAGTTCTTATACTTCCACTCATTTAATAATCCGTCCATCCAGCACTCTGCATTTTATACTCAAAGGAGGGGAACATAACATTAGGGCATATTCTCTGCTCTAAGAAAGTCTTCAGTTTATGGGACAGGTAAGCATACAATGAACAGAGTGGAAAAAAAAATAAGCATAACACCCAATGGATTTTTTTTTTTTTTAATAAAGACAGTAGTGGGGAGGGGCAGAGGGAAGGGGAGAGAGAGAATCCCAAGCAGGTTCCACCCTCAGTGTGGAGGGAGCCCACACAGGATCAATCTCACAACCCTGGCTTTATAACCTGAGCTGGGATCACCCACGCACCCCTAATAGACATATTTACACAGTGGGCTTGGGACTCTAGAGAAAGGAGTGACAACTTCGCTTTCTGGGGGAGATAGCCCTTGAGTTAGCTGGTAAGCATTTTCAATAGGATTCACTAAAGAATAAGCTGTAGGAAGGTACAGATTTGTAACCCCAGGTAATGGGAGGTACAAAGTTACAGTGAGCTTCTGTGTCAATGGAAGATCATGCTGGGAAAAATCAGTTTGATCAGATTGAGGTGGGTGATTTATGGTGATCAGATTTATCAGTTGTAGGAATTTATAAGCCCCAGCCATAGCATGGGGCTTGGGCTTCCAAGTTGAGTGTTTTGGGTAAGCATTGAAGGATGGTCAGCAGGGAATTGACATGACTATCTTCTTACTATCTCATTTCTCCAAGGAAAATCCATAGCCCATCACATAACTTTTGACACTCTTGATCACTCAATATACTTTGGTAGCAGAAACGGATTCTGACTTTGCTCATGGCCACAACTGAAGTGGGAAGACATCTGTTGTAGGTATTTTGGGATTGGAAACTGAAACACAGGCGATCCTTTAGGGCAGAGTTTCTCAACATTTTTTCATTATTGGCCCCCTAAGGAGTCTTTTTAGCACTTTTTACTTATAATCATCTCATAGAATTTTAAAACAATGAGTATATTGTATTTTGTCTATGAACTTTATGCTTATTTATGCTTTATATATAAAAAGGTAAGATTTTTTTTTCATCTCTCAAAACCTTTTTTCTTTTTTTTATCCTCATAGTGGTGACATCCTTTTTGTTGAGAGCACATGAGTTAGAGGCTTTAAAAAACTTTTAACTATGGTAAAATACATATAACCTAACATTTACCATCTTAACGAAGTACATTCCCACTATTGTGTATCCAATCCCCAGAATTTTATTCATCTCGTAAAACTGATGTTTTATGTTAAAACAACCCCCCAACCCCTGGAAACCACCATTCTACTTTCTCTTTCTATGAGTTTGAGTATGCTAGTACTTCATGTAAGTGGAATCCTACACTATTTGTCTTTTGTGATTGGCTTATTTCACTTATTAAAATATCCTTAAGTTTCATCCATGTTGTAGTTCCTTTTTAAGGCTAAATAATATTTTATTGTTTGTATATACCAATTTTTTTAATTCATTCATCTGTTGATGGACACTTGGGTTGCTTCTACCTTTTGGCTCTTGAACAATACTGTGATGAACGTAGGTGTGCAAATATCTCTTTGAGACCCTGCTTCCAATTATTCGGGCTATATATGTAGAAGTGGAATTGGTACATCTTATGATGATTGAAGGTTTAGTTTTTTTTGAGAACCCATACTGTTTTTAATACTGTTTTCCATTCCTATAGCAGTGTACAACGATATGCATTCTTGCCAATTTTTTCTGTTTTTTTTTTTTTTTTTTGAGAGTAGCCATCTTACTGAGTGTGAAATGGTCCATTGTGGTTTTGATTTACATTTATTTAATAATTACTGTTTTATATACTTATTTGCCACTCATATATCTTCTTTGGAGAAATGTCTATTCAAGTCCTTTGCCAATTTTTTAATCACATTATTCATTTTGTTGTTGTTGAGTTGTAGGAATTCTTTATATATTCTAAATAGTAATCCCTTATCAGATACATAATTTGCAAATATTTTCTCCCATTCCTTAGGTTACTTTTTTTCTCTGTCGATTGTGTACTTTCATAAGGTTAGCATTTTAAAATTCAGTTGATGTTGAGATTCTCCATGGCCCTTGGCATTCTTTTCTTATATCTTCTTCCTCTGGTAACCAGGAGGTTGGAATCTGGATGATCTCCTAGGTCTGGGCATATATTGAGATCCAGCCTGATAACTGGGATTTGGCCCATGGTGTCATGAGAAAATTCAAGATATAGGATCTAATGGGTTTCTGTATCTTTCAGGGAAAGGTGAATAATGTTGTATCATCCAACTCAAACAGAGCATGAAGGGTGAATCACTATCAAAAAGAGAGTTTAAAAAAGAGAAAGGCATGTGAAGATTATGAGCAGAAGCCTAGACTGAGAGCCGACATTCTCCTCTAAATATTACTTTTTCCGCGTCATTTGTTAACGTCACAAGCTGTTAACTATTAGTATGAGGGTGTTTTCACCTTGTCTATATAATCAAGTTGTTGACCAATCTAGCTCAGGTGTTTTCTAGATGGACACCCAGGCAACTGACTTGCAGTTTCCTTTCCATCTAGAGATTTGGGCAGGGCCAGCATTTGGAGGTGTGGTCTCTGATAGAGACAGCTCTAGTCAAGTCCAGCCAGAAATTTAATACCTCTCAGGAAGTGAGGAGGTCTTGCCTTCACTATCAATTTATGTATCAACCCATCACCTTGCATAAAGATTAAACTTCTTGAAACAGGAGGGGGAAAACCTTCTATGATATTCCTATGGGAGAGAGGTAATGCATTTAAAAATCTTTCTGATGCCATGACCATAAGATTAATGCTGTAATCTAGTTTGTTATCTGTCTGCTAGGTCTCCTTGTGTCTAGCATAAGTCAATAGAACTTCACTTCTCTAATTGAAATCACTGTGCTGCTGGAGTCTGTTCGTGGAAATGAAAGGTGGCTGCCATAATCTGTGGGGAGCTGAATTAATCCTCTGGGAGGGAGGCCTATCTCATTACTCCACTCAGAAATCCTGAGCTTGCTTTCAGTTCTGCACTATACAGCTATAGGAAAGAGGCCAACGTGCTATTTGGCTAATTTTGTCTTAAATTGCTTTAAACTCCCCTAACATGTCATTGTGAGACCTTTGCATTGGAAAGTGCCATTTCTTATATTTTTCAGCTTCTTATAGGAAAGTGTTCCTAAGTTCAATGAAAAGGCCAATTTGCCAGTCACATAAGAAACTATTTCTGCCCTGTATTTATTATACTCTGATATAAAGTTATGCCTTTGATACTCAGAAGTAAGGCTGCTCGCAGATTATTGGGAGAAACATAGAGTTTAAATCCTCTCAGACATCACCTACTTTCACCCAATTATTACAGCAAGAACAATTTGGTGAGTACATATCATGGCTCAGATACTGTCCTAAGCATTTTGTAAGTATTTTCTCATTTTATACTCACAAAAATCTTTTGAAGTGGATGCTATTGGTATTCTTTCAATGTATATAGATAAATACCTATATTGTGGAACACTGAAAATTCAAGGATCTGCCCAATGTCACACAGGAAATAAGTTTCAGAGCAATAGACAGGCAGTCCAACTCCAGAATTGGGTTGTCATATAAAATACAGGGAATTCAGGGAGATTTGCATTTCAGATAAGCATTGAAAATAAATTTAGTATGCATATACCCCAAGTATTGCAGAGGACATGCAAAGACTAAAAACTCATTTGTTGTTGTTCTGAAATTTGATACTGAGTATACCATATGGGTTGCTGTGTTTGTTTTGTTTTGTTTTGGCTAAAGCTGGCAGCCTGATTTAAGATCCCATGTTCTTAAGCACTCTGCTATACTGCTACTACCAGAACAGTGAGGGCATTGGGCCCTGAAAAGAAAACTGAATTACTGAGAGAGCCCTTCTGCGGATTAGTGGCAGAGCTGCCCCTCCTATCTCCTCCCCACCTCTAGAGAGAGCTAGTCTTCCCTTCTCTTATCATTTCAGATCCCACCTTTATTTTTTTTTAAATTTTTTAAAAATTTTTATTTATTTATGATAGTCACAGAGAGAGAGAGAGAGGGAGAGAGAGGCAGAGACACAGGCAGAGGGAGAAGCAGGCTCCATGCACTGGGAGCCCGACGTGGGATTCGATCCCGGGTCTCCAGGATCGCGCCCTGGGCCAAAGGCAGGCGCCAAACCGCTGCACCACCCAGGGATCCCAGATCCCACCTTTATGATGCTTAGTCATATGCTACTTTTACCATGCCACAAAACATACTACAGGACATTGGGGGTCTTTGGGAACAGGTATACGTTTGTACTTACCAATGCTGAATCTCAGTAGATGTTACTAACATATATTTGGAATGTAGCGGTCCTGACATTTGGTGGGAGGGATGAACATTCATAATTCAACAAGTGTAGTATTTACATATTCATGCAAATAGATACTTTTATTATTTTTCAAAGTCATTTGAAGTGTTAAATGTTTTGCTGAAATAGTTCATGCCAATGACATCACAACTGGCATAGAGTATCTGACCCAGAATGTTGCTTAATAAAGAGTGACTCCATCAAATTATTTTCCTGCTCTCATGTTTCACCTTATAGTGATTAAGACATCTGCATTCGGATCCCAGCTGGGCCATTAGAATTTCTGATACCTGGGAAGCTTCTCCCTGCATCTTAATTCTATCCTCTATTAAGTACAAAATGGAGCAGGGTGTTTCTCTCCTAATGTTTCTTTTGTCCTTGATATCCTGTGGTTCCAAGACTTAAGAAAGGTATTTCATTACTGGTTTTTGTACCTAGTGTTGTATCTAACATTCTAGGATCTGTCTTCATTTCATCCATGTAGGGGTCAATTCTTTAATTACATATGGATCCCTAAGGTGGCTGCTTACAAGCTTAGCCACTGAATCCTCTATATGGACATAAGAATGGTGTCTAATAATTCCATCCTCTCTCCTACAGAATTCAGCACAACTCTAGGCAATACAAGGTAAATAAAATCTTTTCAATTAATTGATTGAGGACTTAATGGGCTGTGGGTGCCAGTCTGCTGAAGATCCTATACATTCTGGCCCAAACCTATATTTGTTTCCATGCTCTTTTGTCACCAATCAACATACTGTTCACATAAGATGACTTTCTCTTACCCTCTAGGCAAAGAGATGAACACCCAGTCCTAACTTCTCTCTCTGCCTACTGTATTTCTCCTATCCAGTTCATGCTGCAAAAATGATCTTTCTAAACTCCATGTCTGAATATTTACAGTCCCTAATTAGTAACTTACATGGTTTCCCAACCACTGTGCAGGAGATACAGACCAAACAACATAGCGTAGTATATTTCACAGCATGGTCTCAACGTCAACATCTGCCCACTCCTTGCCCTCAGCTGGGTCCATTCTTTAGCAATGAGTTCTCAGCTGGGCTCTTCCACACATTGGTGGTTATCCCAAGGTATTCCCTGGCTTTGGCAAGCTCCCAACTTCCAGGCTTCTACTTCAAGGTCCAGATCGATTGTCACTTGTGTGACACCAGCCTTCATCACTCCTCCCACCCCACTCTACACCCAAAGAGAATTGGTCCTTTCTTTCTCTTCTAGTTTCATAGCATATAGAACCTAATTCTATTGTAAAAGTCATCTCACTGGACTGTAATTATATCAGGGACTGTCTCCCTCGTGAGACTGTGTGCTTCCGGAGGGCAAAAGTTGTGTCTTAGTAATCTTTGTACTCCTAGGCCTAGAAGGCTTAGTGATTCCATTTTAGGTCATCAACTAGTGATTTCTAATTGAATGAAAGAATGGAGAGAACAAAAGTGAACTTATTGAGTGAAGTCTCATGGTGACAGTTTAAAGAATATAGGCAGGGGGCATGTGGGTGACTCAGTCATAATCTCGAGGTCCTGGGATCAAACCCTTTGTAGGCTCCCTGCTCAGTGGGGAGTCTGCTTCTTCCTCTCCCTCTACCCATCTCCCTCCCCCTGCTGGTGCACTTTTGTGATTTCTCTCAAATAAATAAATAAAATCTTTTAAAAATATATAGGCAGGCACAAAAAAATAGAAGGAAACAAAAACTATGCTTAACTCTGTGAGAAATGCATAAGAAAGTAGGAAACATTGGTTTCACATTGTCAATTTTCTAAATTCACAAAGGCTATGAAGGCAAAACAATTGTTAGCCACATACCTCCATGGATAAATCTGGGAACTAGCTAGAGCAGCCTTGTCCAATAGTTATCTAGTGAGAGCCATGTGAATAATTTTGAATTTTCTAGTAGCTACATTAAAATGATAAAAAGGAACAGATTAAATTAATTTTAATTGTATATTTCACTTAATGCAAATATATCCAAATGTTTATCATTTCAGCATGTAATCAATATAAAAATATTAATGAGATATTTTAATTCTTGGTTCTTCTAGTGAGTCTTCAAAATCTGGCATGTATTTTACACTTACAGGACATCTCAGTTTGGGCCAGCCACATTTCAAATGCATAACAGCCATATGTGGCTAGTGGCTATGCCAGTGGATAGCTCAGAGCTAGAGCATTTAGGTAGCTCTAAAAAGGTGAAGTAACATATCTTTTCTTTTTAATAAATTCTTATTTGCCTGATCATTTTCATTGTACTGGCAGGAGAAATGTCAGAGGGTTTAATTACTATTTTACAAAATTGCATCAAGTTGGCTTATATATATGCAGTCCAATGTCTTTGGAACTTATATTGCAGGAAGGGAAGAATATGGAAAGAAGAAATTAAAATTTCTATTCACAGACACTTCTGGAAAATGTATATATTCAGACCGCCCCCCCCAAAAAAAAAAGTTACCAAGAGCCTTACAAATGTTCAGAAGCCCTCCCTATAAAGTTACCAAGAGCCTTAAGAATGTTCATACCTACTGTTTGACCTAAGAAATCTCACTTCCACGAATCAACCATCAGGAAACATTTGGAAATGTAGACCAAGATTTGGGCGTCAAGATTTTCAGTGTCATTTTGTTACACAAATTAATAACTGGAAGTCATTAGAGTCCAGCATTAGTGGGGCATAAATTTGGTACAGGCTTGTAATGAAATATTGTGCTGTCACTAAAATTTATGCTCAGGAAGATTTTTGACGATGTGGGAAACCGTGATATAAAATTAAGCAAAAAGCATAGGGAACAATTGTATCTTCAGTATTAGGCAACTTATATGAAAGATACAATAAAAGACTAGAAAGAAATATGATAAAGTGATACAGTACCTCACAATGGAATGATAAATGACTCCTTTTTCTTTCTATTTTGATGACTTTCACGGTTTTTCTCACAAGGGGTATATACTGGTCCTAAGCAAGCAAACAAACATGGAAAATACTCTGCCTTGTTCACCTTTTCACAACTACTGTAGCCCTAGCGAGAAGTCCTTCACTTCACCCTCCCTTCCCTGCACACACATACAGTCTCCCTCTTGGGAGAAAAATGAAGAGACCAGTAGGTTGAGGCAGACAAGCCCCACATATGCTAGAGGACAGGACAGCTCACTGGAAGAGAAGACAGGAGACCAACACTTGGTCTTGGATTTCTGACTCTGACTGGGAAAATGCCATCACCCCTGGGGTCCTCATTCCTCATCTGTAAAAGGCAATAAAGATCCTTGGAATGAGTTCCCCTTAGCCTCTTCTGACTTTCCCTGATGAGTTCTCTGACAGAAAAAAAAAAAAAATCCCTTCAGTTTGGCACTTTTTCTCCCCTGCCTATGACACATCTTTTCAGTTCTGGCTTTACTGACTCTAAGTGTCTCTTTTACAAATGGCACCCAGCTGTATGATTGATCCCCCCCCTCCTCATCCCCATGCCAAAATGTTCCAGCACCAAATCTCCGGGATGCCCCCAAACACTAGACCCTTGGTTCAAGGAGCCTCTCTTGTTTAACACAGATTTGGAAGACCACTTGTTTCCTGTCTCCTAGGTCAATAGCAGGAAAGAATCGTAGATCCATTTTAGAAACTATGTCAAATAATGACATTACTTTGAAACTCGAACAGCCTTCTTTTGAAGATAGTAAGTTGGAAAGCAGAAAATCTCTGCCAATATCTCCTGTCTGTGGATCACTGGTACCAGTGCAGAGGTAATGGTACTGATGAACAGTGGCCTGTAGATACCCTAGTGATCTTTACAATATAGCCCCCCACCAAAAGATGTTACAAAAGCACTATCTGTAAAAATAGCTCCAGAATGGGACCTTGTCTAATTCTGCGTCATTCCAAAATGCTTCTGTCAAGAGACAGGTTTTGCCTCTACATTATGAGGCTTAATGTCTAGATCTTCTCTATGCAAATTAAATTCAAACTAATGGTTTGACCAACTATTTCCTGAGATCCTGAGAGCCTCATTATAGCTCTGTTACCTAACCCGGTCCCCAGTATGTCCTGTGCTTATTACCAGTACTATTCTTAGCTTAATAAATGATTGAATTTCTGGTCTCTCCTAAAAATTGTGGGATATAAGATTGTCAGATCTCTACACTGCTATAGTATTATCATCTTCCTGAGGTTTTGCTCATTGTGCTTCTTTTATTATTCATCGTTCACAATTCATTCACCAAATATTTTGGATGTATTACGCCAGTCACAACTTTTGATACCTGTCAATCAGCAGAAGACTACAGAGGAAGTTTTGGACTTACAGCATTGGGATTCAAAGTCAAGTTCTGCCTCTTTCCAGTTGCATGAACTTGAGCAAGTTAATCTCTCTCAGACTCCCTTCCCTTTTCTGTAAAATGGGAATAACAGTACCTGTGTTATGGGGCTATTATGAGTACTCCATGACATCACTTATGTAAATCACCAACCATCCCAAAGATGAACTTGACACTGTTATTTTTTAAAGTAGCTATGTTTAAGGAAGGTAGAGACTCTAAACCAATTTTCACAAAAGTTACATCTCATAGGACTGCCTAGGTGGTCCAGTTGGTTAAGTGGCCAACTCTTGGTTTGGGCTCAGGTCATGATCTCAGAGTCATGAGGTTGAGACCATCATCAGGCTCTGTGCTGAGTGAAGATTCGACTGGAGGTTCTCTCTCTCCCCCTCTTCCTCTCCCCTCTCCCCTTTCACCTCTCTCCTCTCTCCTGTCTGTCCCTCCCTCCCTCCCTCCCTCCCTCCCTCCCTCTCTGCCCTTCCCCCTGCTCTCTCCCTTGAATAAAGATATCTTTAAAAAAATGTTTTGTCTTGGAGCACTTGGGTGGCTTAGTTGGTAAAGCATCTGCCTTCAGCTTGGGTCATGACCCTGGGGTTGTAGGATTGATCCCTGTGTCGGGCTCCCTGCTCAGCAGGGGAGTCTTCTTCTCCCTCTCCCTCTGTCCCTTCCTCTACTTGTGCTCTCTTTCTTGCTTTTTTACTCTCAAATAAATAAAATCTTTAAAAAAATAGTTTTGTCATGTAATGCTTGCATCTCTATGATGAGAAGATGTATTATTTCTAGCTTTCGTACCTGAGGAATTGCATAAATGATCTAGGGGCAGAAATTTTGGAGCATTGGAACCAACAGAACATTGATATCATGAAATATACTCTTGATGCAGTGGTATGTGTGCTCTCAGTGAGGTGTGCACGAGAAGGCCTTTTGCAAAGTGACATTTCAGAAGCAGTAGTGGTCTACATATGGCTTGACAAAGGGGGAAGCTAACATTTGAACATTTACTTTGTGCTGTATCACTGCCATAATCCTTGACCTCCAGACACATTTACAAATGAGGAAACATTAGGCTCAGATATGTATTTGTACAAGATTCCCCAGTTCCCAAGTGCCAGAACCAGGCTTTATGTTCAGGTTTGCGTGGCTGAGAAACTCCTAGTTTAAATGCTAAAGCAGAAAATCTGAAATTGCTAGTCTTGGATATTATAATAAATGCAGAGAATATCTACTGAGCACTTACTATCTTCCAGTAACCTTCTAAACCTGTTTATGTATTAACTCATTGAATCCTCCTCAGGTTCTGTAAGATACATGATTTTATTTCTCATGTTACATATGAGGACACCAAGGCGAAAGATATTAGCATATGTACCCAACCTCGCCCAACTAGGAATTGATGGTGATGGGGTTCAGATACAGGCAGCCTGGTTCTGGGATCCTCCAACTCAACCTTAATAGAATATTTTTAGAAGTCAAGCCTCAAATGGAGGTTAGGACTTATGACCTTCAGAACCTAGAAGTAAGTCCTAACTTAAAGAATTTATAATTTGAAATGTAATAATTTTTTTTTACAGTTTTCCTTATCAGAAGTGAGAATAGGAAAGTGTGCATTTCCAGGACAATGGGTAAAATAAGACAACTATGTAACTATGGCTTTGATTTGAGTACCCATGTTCTGATCAGCTTTTGTCTTCATCTGATTTTTTTTCTCCTAAGGAAAAAACAGTCATGGTTTCTGGCTGCTTGCTTGGCTGTGCATTTAGAAGGTCTAAAATATATCCATTTATCTCCATCTGATGGTGGTTGTGGTCAGGAAGCTGCGGGCCATTCATCTTGTTGATATCCTTCCCTAATTTCACCTGTTCAGGTCACTACCTTACTTCTTAAAATTCCCCTTGCATTTTTTTCTTTCCATGTTGATGTATTATACTTGGTGAAAGGCAGTTTTAGAGAGAGGGGGAGAACCACAGATGTGTGAATTTTTGAATGGTTGTGTATAAGGTTGAGTGTGTAAGGTTGTCGTGTTGATTGTATAAGTTCAGCACCGCACAAGTATAGAAGACACCATTTGCATTGTCTATGATGTGAATGATATTCTCTGGAGTTGTACAATGTACATTCAAGTACCTGTATGAATATTGATGTGTGTGTGTGTATGGTTTAGGTGGCATTCATGTCTGAACATGTCTGTGTATGAATATGTGACAAATGTGTCTAAGAATTCATTGTGCATGCATGAATCTGTGTGAGCATGAGTTTTGATGGTGGAGTGGGAGGGATGGGGCAGGAGAGACTTAATATCTTAATTGCCATAAGGCATATGAGATTGTAGCAAGAGGAGTCACATGCTGCTTTTGCCAAAGTGAAGAAACATTTAAGCATGATAGAGGATAGGCTGCATTGACAAAGTGCTGCATCAAAGTCTTGGTAATTATCCAGAGTTCCTCTAACTTTGTCTCTGTTTTGATAAAGGAACGTACCTCCTTTTAGCTTAAATATCATTGTCTAATATTATCCAGTATGGAAAAATATTTAATAAGTGCTGCAATTCTGAGCTTTACTTTTAGCTTCATGAATTTTCTTCCCAGACCTGTTCTTTCTCACCTGTAAAAAAACAAAAACAAAATCCCCAAACATATGTGTGCCAGTATGTGCATATACATAATTTCCTTGTACATGAGAGAATGTTGTAAAATGAAGAAATGAAATTTCATGGAAAGATACTAATTTATGACCAGTCATACAGATACATAATACTAAATTTCTGCTTTTCTTCTGTATTAATGTTTTATTAATTCATTCATTCTTCAACAAACATTTATTGAGCAGGTACATTCTTCAGGGCATTGTGATAGATGCTGGAATATCTGTACTCTCCTCAAAGTACTTGCAGGCATAGGGGAAGGCACGTATGTAAATAGATGTTAAAAAAATATGGTAAGACCAATTTATCACACTAATACACTTCCATTATAATTAGGAGAAGAGGTTGAGAAAGAAAGCACTGGGGCACCTGGGTGGCTCAGTTGGTTGGGCATCTGACTTTGACTCAGGTCATGATCCTAGGGTCCTGAGATTGAGCCCTGTGTCAGACTCTGCACTCAATGGGGAGGCTACTTCTCCCTCTCCCCCTGCCCTTTCCCCCTAGCTCATGCTCACTCACTGTCTCAAAAACAAAACAAAACAAAACAAAACAAATTGAAATTACGATGGGTTAAACACTGCTTTGACATGTTTGTGGGGGAACAAACAATTTTGGGTTTGAGGGTCCAGAATTCTTTGTGGAAAAGATAACTTTCTGGTTTATTGTATTCTGTTTCTTTGAGCTCTAATTTACAACTTACGAAGTTTACCCACTATGAGAGTATGATTCAATATTTTGTAAATTTATTGCATGGTACAATCATGGCTGCTATCTTGTTTCAGAATATTTCCACTCCCCTCAAAAGTTCCCTGGTCCTTTGTAGGCAATCTTCACTCCAAATCCAAGTCACATGCATATCGGCTTCCTGTCTCTAGAGATTTGTGTTTTATGGCCATTTCATGTCAATAGAATCATATAACATATAGGTTTTGTATCTATCTAACTTCGTCCACTTAGCATAATACTTCCGAGGTATGTCCATGTTATAGAATACATCAGTAGCTTGCTACTTTTTATTGCTGAATAATATTCCACTGATTACATTACATCTTGTTTATTCATTCCTGTGTTGGTCAACATTCTGGTTGCTTTCATTTTGAGGCTGTAATGGCTAATACTGCCAAGAGCATTTGTATACAAGTCTGTGGGAGGATGTGGGCTTTTTTCCATTGGGTAAATATCTCAGAGTAGGTGGAGAATGGCTGAAACATTTGGTAACTTTTTAACAGCTTTATGGAGCCGTAATCCACATACCTAAACTTTACCTTTTTAAAGCACACAATTAAGTGCATTTAAAATTTAACTTTTTGAGAAATCAGAGTTGTTTTCCAAAGAGGCTGTCCCATTTCACATTCATAATAATAGAGAATTTCAGTTTCTCCTCTTCCTTGTCCAGGCTTGGCATTATCGGCCTTTTGGTTTTACTCATTCTAATGGATATGCAAAAGTATTTCTATTGTGGTTTTAATTTGCATTTGCTGTTCACTAATGATCTTTAGCATCTTCCCATGTGCTGTCATTTTTACAACATCTTTTTCTTAAAAGGATTTTATTTATTTTTTTGAGAGAGCAAGCACAAGCATGGGAAGGGATACAGGGAGAGGGAGAAGCAGACTCCCTGCTGAGCACGGAGCCCAATGGAGGACCCCAGGATCCCAGGGATCATGATCTGAGGCAAAGGCAGACACTTAACTGAACAACCCCTATATAGCATCTTTAGTAAAGTAATATATTCCTGTAACACACCCTTTTAAAAAAGTTGTAATGTTTGTCTAATTTTTTATTATAAGAATTTTCTACATACTATGGATAGATGTACTTTATCAGATTTACTATTTGCAATTATATGTGTATGACAATGACATTAAAAAATTTGCTTGGCGTTGTCTGGTCAGATTCAATATATACATGTATCTTATATGACCTAGTAATTCTGCCCCTTGTTAATATACACAACAGAAATGTGTGCAGTCTGTGTTAGATCCAAAAATGGAGCTATGCAAATGTCCATGATCAGTAGGTTAGATGAACGCATTTTGATACTTTCATAAAATTGAATTGCACAGCAATGGAATGTAAACATCATAGCTAAAGCAATAAATGGATAAATCTTACAAAAGAACACTGAATACAAATGGCTATATACAGAAGATATACATAGTATAATTCAATTTATATATATTTCAAACGTTATCAAAAACTGATATATGGTGTTAGGAGTCATATAATTGTTATTTTTGAGGGGAAGGAGTGAGTAGTGATTCAGAGTAGGTGAGAAAGGAGCCACTGAATTGTTGGCAGTATTGGGGTTTTTGTTTTTTTTTTTTTTTTTTTTTACCCAAATGATGGTTACATATATGTGCCAATTTATGAAAATTCACTGTATTTCATGTTTATGATCTGCAGTCTTAAAATACAGGCTATACCTCAATAAAAAGATTTTAGAAAAAAAGGAACATGGGGTCTAGGGCTAGATTGGGTATAAATCCTAGTTCTATTGCTATCTAGCTATAGGGATGTGACTAAGTTCCATAACTACTTTATGTTCCAATTTCCTTGTTTTAAAATGATAATAATAATGACACCTATTTCCTAAGTTCTGGGAATTATATTACTCAATTAATAGACTTAGAAGAGTGCTTATACCTAGCATGTATGCAATGAAAATTGGCCATTGTTGTTGTTATGCTCTGGATGTCCCCCAACTTTATTTTTATTTTTTTTCACTTCAATTTTTTATTTTTATTTTTTTTACATATTTTTTTTAATTGGAGCTCAATTTGCCAACGTATTGCATAGCACCCAGTGCTCATCCCATCAAGTGCCCCCCTCAGTGCCCGTCACCCAGTCACCCCCACTCCCCGCCCACCTCCTTTTCCACCACCCCTCATTTGTTTCCCAGAGTTAGGCGTCTCTCATGGTATGTCTCCCTTTCTGATATTTCCTACTCATTTTTTCTCCTTTCCCCTTTATTCCCTTTCACCATTTTTTGTATTCCCCAAATGAATGAGACCATATAATGTTTTTCCTTCTCCAATTGACCTACTTCACTCAGCATAATACCCTCCAGTTCCATCCACGTCAAAGCAAATGGTGGGTATTTGTCGTTTCTAATGGCTGAGGAGTATTCCATTGTATACATAAACCACATCTTCTTCATCCATTCATCTTTCAATGGACACCGAGGCTCCTTCCACAGTTTGGCTATTGCAGACATTGCTGCTATAAACTTCGGGGTGCAGGTGTCCCGGCGTTTCACTGCATCTGTATCTTTGAGGTAAATCCCCAGCAGTGCAATTGCTGGGTCAGGGCAGATCTATTTTTAACTCTTTGAGGAACCTCCACACAGTTTTCCAGAGTGGCTGCACCAGTTCACATTCCCACCAACAGTGCAAGAGGGTTCCCCTTTCTCCACATCCTCTCCAACATTTGTGGTTTCCCGTCTTGTTAATTTTCCCCATTCTCACTGGTGTGAGGTGGTATCTCATTGTGGTTTTGATTTGTATTTCCCTGATGGCAAGTGATGCGGAGCATTTACTCATGTGCTTGTTGGCCATGTCTGTGTCTTCCTCTGTGAGATTTCTGTCCATGTCTTTGGCCCATTTCATGATTGGATTGTTTGTTTCTTTGCTGTTTAATAAGTTCTTTATAGATCTTGGATACTAGCCCTTTATCTGCTACGTCATTTGCAAATGTCTTCTCCCATTCTGTAGGTTGTCTTTTAGTTTTGTTGAGTGTATCCTTTGCTGTGCAAAAGCTTCTTATCTTGATGAAGTCCCAATAGTTCATTTTTGCTTTTGTTTCTCTTGCCTTTATGGATGAATCTTGCAAGAAGTTACTGTGGCCAAGTTCAAAAAGGGTGTTGCCTGTGTTCTCCTCTAGGATTTCGATGGAATCTTGTCTCACATTTAGATCTTTCATCCATTTTGAGTTTATCGTTGTGTATGGTGCAAGAGAGTGGTCTAGTTTCATTCTTCTGCATGTGGATGTCCAATTTTCCCAGCACCACTTACTGAAAAGACTGTCTTTTTTCCAGTGGATAGTCTTTCCTGCTTTGTCGAATATTAGTTGACCATAAAGTTGAGGGTCCACTTCTGGATTCTCTATCCTGTTCCATTGATCTATGTGTCTGTTTTTGTGCCAGTACCACACTGTCTTGATGACCACAGCTTTGTAGTACAACCTGAAATCTGGCATTGTGATGCCCCCAGATATGGTTTTCTTTTTTAAAATTCCCCTGGCTATTCGGGGTCTTTTCTGATTCCACACAAATCTTAAGATAATTTATTACAACTCTCTGAAGAAAGTCCATGGTATTTTGATAGGGATTGCATTAAATGTCTAAATTGCCCTGGGTAACATTGACATTTTCACAATATTAATTCTTCCAATCCATAAGCATGGAATATTTTTCGATCTCTTTGTTTCTTCCTCTATTTCTTTCAGAAGTGTTCTGTAGTTTTTAGGGTATAGATCCTTTACCTCTTTGGTTAGGTTTATTCCTAGGTATCTTATGCTTTTGGGTGCAATTGTAAATGGGATTGACTCCTTAATTTCTCTTTCTTCAGTCTCATTGTTAGTGTATAGAAATGCCACTGACTTCTGGGCATTGATTTTGTATCCTGCCATACTGCCAAATTGCTGTATGAGTTCTAGCAATCTTGGGGTGGAGTCTTTTGGGTTTTCTATGTAGAGTATCATGTCATCTGTGAAGAGGGAGAGTTTGAATTCTTCTTTGCCAATTTGAATGCCTTTTATTTCTTTTTGTTGTCTGATTGCTGAGGCTAGGACTTCCAGTACTATGTTGAATAGCAGTGGTGAGAGTGGACATCCCTATCTTGTTCCTGATCTTAGGGGAAAGGCTCCCAGTGCTTCCCCATTGAGAATGATATTTTCTGTGGGCTTTTTGTAGATGGCTTTTAAGATGTTGAGGAATGTTCCCTCTATCCCTACACTCTGAAGAGTTTTGATCAAAAATGGATGCTGTATTTTGTCAATGCTTTCTCTGCATCTATTGAGAGGATCATATGGTTCTTGGTTTTTCTCTTGCTAATGTGATCAATCACATTGATTGCTTTATGAGTGTTGAACCAGCCTTGCATCCTGGGGATAAATTCCACTTGGTCATGGTGAATAATCTTCTTAATGTATTGTTGGAATCTATTGGCTAGTATCTTGTTGAGAATTTTTGCATCCATGTTCATCAGAGATATTGGTCTATAATTCTCCTTTTTGGTGGAGTCTTTAGTTTTGGAATTAAGGTGATGCTGCGCTCATAGAATGAGTTTGGAAGTATTCCATCTCTTTCTATCTTTCCGAACAGCTTTAGTAGAATAGGTATGGTTCCTTCTTTAAGCGTTTTGATGGAATTCCCCTGGGAAGCCATCTGGCCCTGGACTTTTGTGTTTTGGGAGGTTTTTGATGTCTGCTTCAATTTCCTCCCTGGTTGTTGGCCTGTTCAGGTTTTCTATTTCTTCCTGTTCCAGTTTTGGTAGTTTGTGGCTTTCCAGGAATGCGTCCATTTCTTCTAGATTGCCTAATTTATTGGCGTATAGCTGTTCATAATATGTTTTTAAAATCGTTTGTATTTCCTTGGTGTTGGTAGTGATCTCTCCTTTCTCATTCATGATTTTATTAATTTGATTCTTTTCTCTCTTCTTTTTAATAAGGCTGGCTAATGGTTTATCTATCTTATTAATTCTTTCAAAGAACCAACTCCTGGTTTTGTTAATCTGTTCCACAGTTCTTCTGAGCTCTATTTCATTGAGTTCTGCTCAAATCTTTATTAACTCTCTTCTGCTGGGTGTAGGATCTATTTGCTGTTTTTCCTCCAGCTCCTTTAGGTGCAAGGTTAGCTTTAGTATTTGAGTTCTTTCCAGTTTTTGGATGGATGCTTGTATTGCGATATATTTCCCCCTCAGGACTGCTTTTGCTGTATCCCAAAGATTTTGAAGAGCTGTATCTTCATTCTCATTAGTTTCCATGAATCTTTTTAATTCTTCTCTAATTTCCTGATTGACCCTTTCATCTTTTAGCAAGATGGTCCTTAACTTCCACTTGCTTGAAATCCTTCCAAACTTCTTCTTGTGATTTAATTCTAATTTCAAAGCATTATGGTCTGAAAATATGCAGGGGATGATCCCAATCTTTTGGTATTGGTTAAGACCTGATTTATGACCCAGTATGTGGTCTATTCTGGAGAAAGTTCCATGTGCACTTGAGAAGAATGTGTATTCAGTTGTGTTTGGATGTAAAGTTCTGTAAATATCTGTGAAATCCATCTGGTCCAGTGTATCATTTAAAGCTCTTGTTTCTTTGGAATGCTTAAAATACCTGTCGATTGTAGAAAGTGCTACATTCAAGTCACCAAGTATAAGTGTATTATTATCTAAGTATGTCTTAACTTGGGTTATTGATTGATTGATCTACTTGGCAGCTCCCATATTTGGGGCATAAATATTGATGATTGTTAAGTCCTCTTGTTGGATAGATCCTTTAAGTATGATATAGTGTCCCTTTTCATCTCTTACTACAGTCTTCGGGATAAACTTTAGTTTATCTGATATAAGGATGGCTATCCCTGCTTTCTTTTGAGGGCCATTTGAATGGTAAATGGTTTCCCAACCTTTTATTTTCAGGCTGTAGGTGTCCTTATGTATAAAATGAGTCTCTTGTAGATAGCAAATAGATGGGTCTTGCTTTTTTATCCAGTCTGAAAACCTGCGCCTTTTGATGGGGTCATTAAGCCCATTCATGTTCAGAGTTACTATTGAAAGATATGAATTTAGTGTCATTATGATACCTATTCAGTCCCTGTTTTTGTGGATTGTTCCCTTGGACTTCCTCTTTCTTTTACAGAGTCCCCCTTAATATTTCTTGGAGAACTGGTTTGGTGGTCACATATTCTTTCAGTTTCTGCCTATCTTGGAAGCTCTTTATCTCTCCTTCTATTCTGAATGAGAGCCTTGCTGGATAAAGTATTCTTGGCTGCATGGTCTTCTCATTTAGGACCCTGAATATATCCTGCCAGCCCTTTCTGGCCTGCCAGGTCTCTGTGGAGAGGTCTGCTGTTAATATAATATTTCTTCCCATAAAAGTTAGAGATTTCTTGTCTCTTGCTGCTTTAAGGATCTTCTCTTTATCTTTGGAATTTGCAAGCTTCACTATTAAATGTCGAGGTGTTGAGTGGTTTCTATTGATTTTAGGGGGGGAATCTCTCTAATTCCTGGATCTGAATGCCTGTTTCCCTTCCCAGATTAGGAAAGTTTTCAGCTATGATTTGTTCAAATACATATTCTGGACCTCTGTCCCTTTCAGCGCCCTCGGGAACCCCAATTAAACGTAGATTTTTCCTTCTGAGGCTGTCATTTATTTCCCTTAACCTATCCTCATGATCTTTTAATTGTTTTTCTTTTTTCCTCAGTTTCCCTCTTTGCCATCAACTTGTCTTCTATGTCACTCACTTGTTCTACTTCGTTAACCCTCGTTGTTAGGACCTCTAGTTTGGATTGCATCTCATTTAATTGATTTTTAATTTCTGCCTGATTAGATCTAAATTCGGTAGTCATGAAGTGTCTTGAGTCTTTTATGCTTTTTTTCTACAGCCACCAGTAGCTTTATAATTGTGCTTCTGAATTGGCTTTCTGACATTGAATTGTAATCCAAATTTTGTAACTCTGTGGGAGAAAGGACTGTTTCTGATTCTTTTGAGGTGAGTTTTTCCCTCTAGTCATTTTGCTCAATGCAGAGTGGCCAAAAACAAGTTGTACTTGATAGAAGTGCAAATTCTTCTCACTGTAGCATTCCAGCTGTTCTCTCTTTAAATCTCAGGCCAAATTCATAGGTTTTCAGGATGATTTGAAAGTTATCTAGGTAATTTGGTGGGTACAGGTGACTTGGGGACCCTACTCTTCTGCCATCTTGCCCCTCCTCCTTGTCCCCCACTTTAAAAAATATTGTGTCCTTCATATCCCCACTGCTAGAGCCCAGTTTTTCTCTAGGATTTCATCCCAACACTTTCCTCATCTGACTCTAAATACCCTCCTGAATCATGTTTTCCACCACTATTTACTGTGGGTTTCTCAATCCTTATCAGACATCTCCAAACACTCAACATCTCCAGCAACCCTAAATCACCCAACTGAACTCAATACTTTACTTTGAATCTTGTTTTTTCCTTTTCTATTCTATATTCTTCTGCTCTCCCTCTTTTCTCTTCACCATTGATTGTCCCACACAATTGCAATGACATTGAAATCAGACAGAATTGGGGTCAAATCCTGGTTTTGTTTTTATGCTAGCCGTGACACCTGGGGAGCCAGTTAATCCCTATGCATTTCTGTTTCTTCTTTTTTAATGGAAGGAAGATGATACAACCTACCTAGGTTTGGTTGAGGGCATAAAATGTTATCATGTTTGATACTGAGTTATGATCTGGGACATAATAGGCATTCAATAAATATAAACTATTATTTTTGTTACGATATTGGTATTTCTATTCATATAATTAAATCACATTTATTTCTTTGTATTTATCCCTCTTCTTTATTCCTACTGCTGCTAGTAGGCTCCAGTTTAGATCCTCATCATCTTTTGAATTACCACAAAGGTGTCCTGACTTTTCCAAACTTGAACACTCAATTTAATTATCTATGCTACCTCTCATTGGTGTATATAAAACATGCCACCTACCAGCTAAAGCCCCTCAATGACATTTTCCTCTTGTTTCTTGGACTAGGCCCAAGTGTCTAAAAGAAATTGCATATAATAGGAGAGGACAGAATTATCTTTCTTGAAGAAGATGTACCATATTGCTTTGGATGCAGGGGTTTGGACTGTATGACCTCATTAGCTCTCTTTTAGATTTGGGAGTCTTGGTGTAGAGAAGCATTTCCTTCTTTGCAAAGGAGGTCAGGGAAAGGGCAATGCAGTGTTTTCCACTAATGAAATAACAGCCAAAGTGGGAGATCAAATCCCTCCAGAAGCTTGACTCTTATTTTTAGCTCAGCTCAAAGGGCTGTAGCCTATTTTAGCCAGCTCTGGGACTTCCCACAGCAATCAGAGAGATGCATGTCCTGGCTGCAGTGAAAGAAAGCTGTGAATTTTAGAGTGGAGAGATGATACTCAGTACTAGCCCCTGGGAGGTATGTTTTGACTAAAAAGAATTTGGCTTTTATTGGAACCATTGGCCACAAGAAGTTCTATGAGACAGTAAATAAAAGCTCCTATTTGAGAGTTAAAGACCTGAGTTCCTATTCTGCCCCCACTAGTTATTAGCTTTTTAACACTGAAGACAACCATTAATCTCTCTGAGCCTCAGTTCCTTCATTTGTGAAATAGGAATATTGATTCCTATCATAAAGCATTATTATGAAAGGGTGGGGGGAGGTGTAGAAGGGCAGAGAGAGAGAGAGAATCCCAAGCAGGCTCCATGCCCAGCTCAGAGCCTGACATGGGGCTCAATCTCACAATCCTGGAATCATGACCTGAGCTGAAAATCAAGAGTCCTACACTCCACCGATTGGGCAATCCAGGTGCTGCTATCACAAAGTATTATTGAGAATTAAATGAGAGATAAGGCACATAAGATGTCTGTTGCATAACGGGTGCTCAGGACATGAGAGGTACTTTCCTCCTAATGGTTGGTGGCTTCTGGTATAGCTACATGGATATTCACTGGCTGCATTACTGCAAAATTACCTTGGGCACACTTTAGCTAGAGAGACATGAAATCAAAACTGGCCCAGCCTCTAGGGGAGGGAAATTAAAAGTGCCCTAGGCTAGCACCTTGGAGCCAGGAAATCTATTTCTTCAGCATCCCCTCCTGCTCTAATTGAGCCTTCACAATCCATGCCGGTCCTTGTAAAAGGGTCCCTGTCTCTCCACATCTAGGTCCGAGTCTTTATTTGAAAGGCCACGGACAGTATATTGGAAAGAGCAGAGTGGCAAATGGCCTCAGATATAGAATTCTGAACACTGAATCCTGTTTCATCATGAAGTCTAAATTTATGCTCTGGGACAGATTTGCTGCTTTCTGGACTTCATTTGGGTTGAATCTTGCTCATTAACCCCAATTTGTTTATTTGTATTTCATTCAATAAATTCTTCTGTCCTAATAATCTACCCTACAGTAATCTGAAATAGTTGTTTATAACATCTTTCTAGAGATGAAATGAATAAAAAATTTTAAAACCATAAATTCTGAAACCAGATACCTGGTTTTGAATAGCAAAATGTTTAAAAAAATTTCTTTGAATATCTAAAGTTTTAAAAATAATACTATTTGGTAAAAAGAAAAGTTATCTCACAATAAACTGGGAAAGCTATTCAAACCTATTTGATAGAGAAATAACATATATGAAGATCTCTTAGAAATTAATTCAAGGAAGATAATCAACTAACAGCATAGTAGATAAGAGACATTGACAAGTAATTATAAAAGAAACATAAAAATAGCAAATGAACCTAAGAAAACCTGAAAAGACTCACTAATAGCCAAAGAATTCAAGTTAACACATCCAGAATACACATCAATGAATTTTACTCTGGGTGCCACCTAGACATAGGTTTATGGGATATAACTAGGGTCCTTGGGTTGGCAGAGGTAGAGGTTGGGTTGAGAAGAATGGGCAGTTTGACCACATGATCTCTCATATCACCTAAAGTCTCTTTTTATAATGTACTATCTTGTGTTTGGTCACAGACAAATGATAGTAGCACCTTCTTACCAGAAATGTATGTAGGTCAAAAAAAGATATGGAGAATTTAATTGTTCCTTCTTTTCTCCCATGTTACCTGGCACACAGTAGATGTCTGGATACAGAGCCAATTAGTAAAAATGTCATATAAATCTCAGGTTAGTGAGGTATTAAGTCTTCTTATGAAATGGACCAGTGTGAAATAGAGCAGGCCCAGTGATAGAGAAATGGTTGGATAAATAGAGAAAAGAACAAATATTCATTTAGCATATGTTATTATGCAGGAACTCTAAGAATCTTGCACACATTATCATATGTAATGCTCACCACAATCCTAAGAGGTAGGCATAGTTATTCTTACTTAAAAATGGGGAAAGTGAAGGTGCTTGGGTGACTCAGTCAGGTAAGCATCTGTTTCTTGGTTTCAGCTCAGATCATGATCTCAGGACTGCAAGATCGAGCCCCACATTGGGCTCCATGCTAGATGTGGAGCCTACTTAAGATTCTCTCTCTCCCTATGCTTCTGCCCCTCCCCCATTGTGCTCTTTCTCCTTCTCTAAAAATAACAAAATTAAATGAAAATAAAAAAATTAAAATGGCAAAGTGAGGCTCAAAGAGGTTGGACCACTTGCTTGAGTTCTTTGGGTAAGGAAGAGAAGTGCTGGGATTCCTAATATTAGAAGAAGCCCACCACCCCATCACCAGAGACATGAGAGAGAAGAAACCCTAGCCTTCCATTCAGTTTTACATTATTCTTCAAGCCCTCCATTCCTCAAGGTTTTTTTTTTTTTTTTTAAATCCTGATATTGTTTTAAGAAAAACCTCAGTTTTGTTTAAATATGTACTTTTTGAGTATAACTAATGACTTTTAAAGTCACCTGGCAAAGAGTCACCAGCTCTGAGCAGTCGCAGAAACAATCATCTCCTGCTCTCAGCAATATTTCTGCAAGTAGCGAATGTTTGCTGAGCAAAAAATGTTCTCATTTGAAGGTAGGATCTGAACAGTTTTTCCTTTGTAAGAGTGACAAAGATTCCATGCGATAAGTAAATGTACATTTGAAAAAAATTTGAATTTTAAAACAGGAGAACATTTTAAACTTTCATCTTAACATCTTGAAAAACGCAGTTCACAGTGTTGAGAATGTCCCCCATCTATTATAGTGTACATTAGGTTACATTGCCCATACTGAGCTGTAATTGTATTGAACTGTGTGTTCTGATAGAGAATTTTATGTTGGAAAAGATTCTTCATTGCTATGATAAAAAGGTATTTGCAAGATTTCTAGTGAATAACATAATCACTGGGACCTTAATGGCAAAGGGGATGGAGCTGAGAAACGTCAAAGTCCTTATTGCAGGAAGATATGATCCAGGCAGACCCTTTATGCATATACAGTAGATTTTTTTCTTGGGCTCTCTGCTCAACCACTAAGCCACACCTCTTTTTCTGACAACTGCCATGTTCCAACAGGTGAGGGCTTTGGCCACCACAATTTTACTGTGTGACCCTATTCCCCCAACACTACCCTTCAATATGGTTTACAGAGCCAAGAGTGGGCATGTGACCCCCAAAAGGGTCAATCATATTCTCCTAATTCAGGATTTAACATTGAGATTCAAAGATGTTAGCTGTATTCTTCTGGTCACGTATGTGAGACGTGTAAACTCCAAAGGTATAGAATGGCCGTCTTTTACCACATCCAGAAAATGAGAGAAAACTCATTTGTAGAAAGAAAAGAAGACATGTAAAGAAAACACGAGGTGAGGCATGATGTTGTTGGGGAGGAAATTTTATCTCTACCCTTTCAGGTTCTTCTGGCAAGTCTAAGAATCAAATTGACAGGAGATACAGAAGAATTTTAACAGAATTAACTACCACCCCTAGTTCACATTAAATTGTAGTTATCCATAGTGATAGCTCCCTTCCTGGAGTAGATCTTCTATATAAATCCTTTTAGGTATATAGCAGGAAGGTCAAAGTTTCTTCCTGAGTCTTTGGACTTGATTATTTTCAGCTCAAACAGATCTGCATCCCATCTTGGGGCAACTCATTCTGAACTCCTACAGTGTCCTAGAGAGAGGGCCTAAGGCAGTTTGGGACTTGAGTTTTTTTGACAGGTTTCTCTTTTCCAGGTTTTAATCTCTTCTGAGTATATTTTCTTTCTCTGACTTCCATGGAATATCTGAGTCTCCTTTGGATAAATTCCACTTTTTCTTGTTTTTCCTGCTTAAGCTCATTTGTGCAATTTTTTTTGCTTGCAACCAAAAAAGAGCCTTGATTAAAACCCCAGGCTGTCACCCATACAGAGACCAGCAGAGACTATTGTTCCTGGGATGGCCATGTGTTATATACACAGTTCTAGAAAGTAGATTAAGTAGGAAGTTCAGTCTCCAACTTCACGGCAGCAAAATTGAATGCTGTGAGCCCTAGGCATAGCCAAGACTAAGATTCAGAAAGAGCAAATCAAGCTAGAGTCCAAAGGGAAGAATGCCAGAGAATTTCTGAAGTGGCTTATTTCCCAGGGTTATTGTAAAGTCAGTGAGACAATACACACACACACACATGCTTTCTTTATTGTAAAGGGCAAGATAGTTTAGTGGTTTAGGGCATAGATACTACTACAGTCAGACTCTTGAGTTTAAATCTTGGCTCTGCTGCTTTCTGGCTGAATGACCTTGGATAAGTTAAACTCTCTTTGTCTCAATGCCTTTGATCTGTAAATTGGAAATGATGAAAGTAGTTCCTACTTCACAGGATTACTTTCTTGATTAAATGAGTTAGTATGTGTAAAGTGCTTGGACTACTGGGTAGTGCTATTAATTCTATGTAAGTGTTTATGATTGGTGTTCATGTAACTCTCTTGCTGGCCTTGTTACACAGGCATTGTGATATTCACTTTCTAAATAATGATGGCATTCTTTACAATGATCTACAGGCGTACCATATATGACACAAACTTCCCTTGAGCTAAGGTTTTACAGTATTAAAAAAATAAAAAGCATTTATTAAGATCTTCTTTTATACCAGACACTGTTTAATTTAGGCAGCACTAACCAGCCTGTGCTGCATTGATTTTATCTCCATATTCAAGAGAAGGGCATTGAGGAGGAGAAAGCTTGCATGCGCTGGTCAAGATCTCAGAGGTGAGATTGGGCAGAGCCTATGCAGTCTCCACTCAAGACTGACTGACTTCAAACTGGCACATCTCCAACTGTAATCTCAGTGCACACCCAAATATAAGGTCCCATAACAAACCTTTATATGAGTCCTTTACTTTCTCCAAGTCAAAGGCAGTTTCTCCTGCAAGGATTTCCCAAAGTAAGTCATACTCTGCAGCTGGCTGCTTTTTCTTTCCTTTACCTGAGGATGAGCCAAAGAAATACAGAATAAAATGACTGTAAAGTATAGAAGAAGTGTGGCCAAGCCTGAAAGGGGGTTGTGGCAGCATGAGAGTATCTGGGTGGCCTGGGGTGTTGCTTGAGATGGAAGGCAGATTTGGGAGCACTGAAGAGTTTCACAAACTCTTGCTAAAGAGCCTTTTATAATGGCTAGAAAGGCTCATCTGATTAAAGGAGGAGCTGTGGGAGTTAGGAACACACATAATGATTGCTTTTCAGATGCTCCAGAACTGAACACTGTGCAGGGCCACCATTCATAATGCCAAACATAACTACATTTGTAATGGAAAACAAATTTTGCTTGATACGGCAACATTTTTATAGTTTTATAGACATGTATCAATTGATCCTTGAACATTTTTCTCAGTTCAATATCCTGTGTATTACAACGTGACCATATGTACTCAAAGCTTGAGGAATCTACTGGAAGTCCTTTGCATCTCCTTTGGTGCAAAGGTGTCCAGTCTGCAGTTGAGTTCCAGGGGTTCAACTGGTCAACCAAGTGAAGTAGTGTAATCAAGGGGTGGCTTTGGGATTTTTCATGTTCTTCATCATTTCTCTTTACACATTGTCCAGGAAAGCACATATGGGAAAGGAAAACGGTATGCTTTTTATGAAAATGTAGCTTCTAATCAATTCTTCAGATGGTGTGAACTGGCTCTCAGAAAACAAAAGCAACCCTGCTCTGTAGTGTTTGTTGGTCTTTATACTGTGACTACTCCCATCATGACTGATTTTAGAGATGGGTGAATTTAACAACTGGCTAGCAAAATTCCCAATACAAGTTGGTTCTATTGCATCACTGACTCTCCTAAATCATTAGGAGGGTAGAAATTCTGGAGCTAATATCACCAAAGATGAATGCAGAACATGATTTCCTCTAAGACATTCAAATAATCATGGGATGCAGCTCCAAAGTGGACATATCCCAGGACAGCAAGATTTGTTTCTACTTTTTTTTTTTACCGGCTTTATTAAGATATAATTTACAAATAAGATTGTAATATATTCAAAGTGTACAGCATGATGACTTGATACATGTATATATTGTGAAAGAATTCTCTCCATTGAGTTAATTAACAGAACCATGAACTCACATATTTGCCACCTCCCCCTGCCCCTGGTGTGTGTGTGTGTGTGTGTGTGTGTGTGTGTGTCTGTGTAAACACTTAAGTTCTATTCTCTTAGCAACTTGCTATTATATAGTATTAGTACCAACTATTGTCACCATGTTGTACATCAGGTCCTCAGACCTTATTCACCTTATAACTGGAAGTTGTAGCTTTTTACTAACCTCTCCCAATTCCCCTCCCTCCCTGGTCTGGTTTATTGGACTTTGCATAATGCCCTCCAGGCTCATCTATGTTGCTGCATATGCCATAATTTCCTTTTTTGGCTAAGACTGAATAACAGTCCATTATATATAAACTTTCTCTCGATATATTTATATATATCATGTATATTAGTACAGTATATTTGCATATCATATATAGTTTTTAGTTTTTAAAATTTTAATTCTAGGGATCGCTGAGTAGCTCAGTGGTTTAGCACCTGCCTTTGGCCCAGGGCGTGATCCTGGAGTCCTGGGATGGAGTCCCACATTGGGCTCCCTGCATGGAGCCTGCTTCTCCCTCTGCCTGTGTCTCTGCCTCTCTCTCTCTCTCTCTCTCTCTCATGAATAAATAAATAAAATATTTTAAAAATGTTAATTCTAGTGTAGTTAGCATACAGTGTTCTATTAGTTTCAGGTGTACAATATAGTGATTCAACACTTCCATGTATTACTCAGTGCTCATCAAGATAAGTGTACCCCAAATCCCTTTCACCTATTTCACCCTCTCCTCCACCCACCTCCCGTCTGGTAACAATCTGCTTGTTCTCTATAGTTTAGAGTCTGGTGTTTTGGTTTCTTTCTTTTCCCTTTGGTTGTTTTGTTTCTTAAATTCCACATATGAGTGAAATCATATGGTATTTGTCTTTCTCTGACTGGCTTCTTTAACTTAGAGTATTATACTCTGTAGCTCCGTCCATATTATTGCAAATGGCAAGATTTAATTCTTTTTTATGGCTACATTATGCACACACCGAAAATCCCCTCTCTCACCCCCCCCCCCACACTGTATCCTTTTTATTCATTCATCTACCAGTGGACACTTGGACTGCTTCCATAGTTTGGTTATTGTAAATAATGCTGCAGTAAACATAGGGATGCATTTATCCTTTTGAATTAGTGTTTCTGTATTCTTTGTGAAAATACCCATTAGTGCAATTCCTGGATTGTGGAGTAGTTTTTAATTTTTTTGGGAACCTCCATACTGTTTTCTGGAGTGACTGCACCAGTTTGCATTACTACCAACAGTGCAAGGGGGTTCCTTTTTCTCCACATCCTTGCCAACACTTGTTTCTTGTGTTTTTGATTTTAGCCATTCTGACAGGTATGAGGTGACATCTAATTCTGGTTTTGGTTTGCATTTGTCTGGTGGTATTCATATGTCTGTTGACCATCTGGATGTCATCACTGGAGAGATGTCTGTGTCTTCTGCCCATTTTGAATTGGATTGTGTGTTTTTGATGTCAAATTGTATAAAGTCTTCATATGTTTTCAATACTGACCCTTTATCAGGTATGTCATTTGCAGATATCTTCTCCCATGCCACAGGTTGTTTTTCTACTTTCATTGTTTTTTTTTTTTCTTTTGCTGTGCAAAATCTTTTTATTTTAATGTAGCCTTGATAGTTCATTTTGCTTTTGTTTCCCTTGCCTCAGAAGATATCTAGAAAGATGTTGCTATGATCAATGACAGAGAACTTGCTGCCAAGTTTTATGGTTTTAGGTCCCACATTTAGTTTCTTCATCCGTTTTGAGTTTATTTTTGTGTGTTGTGTTAGAAAGTGGTCCAGTTTCATTGTTTTTGCATGTAGCTGGCCAGTTTTCTCAGCACTATTTGTTGAAGAGACTGTCTTTTTCCTATTGGATATTCTTTCCTGATTTTTGAAGACTAATTGACCATACTATCATGGGTTCATTTCTGGGTTTTCTATTCAGTTCTATTGATCTAATATATCTATTTTTGTGACAGTACCATACTGGCTTTTTAAAAGTTTTTAATTTTTTAATTTTTTTATTTTAGAGAGAGGAAGTGAGTGGAGACAGGGGCAGAGGACGAGAGAGAATCTTGAAGCAGACTCCCTGATGAGGGTGGAGCCTACTGTGGGGCTCAATCCCAGAATCCTGATATCATGACCTGAGCCAAAATCAAGAGTAGGCCACTTAACTAACCAAGCTACCCGGGTGCTCCACCTTACTGTTTTGATCACTACAGCTTTGTAGTATGTCCTAATATCTGGGATTATAATACCTACAGTTTTGTTCTTTTTCAAGATTCTTCTGGCTATTCAGGGTCTTTTGAGGTTCCATTCAAATCTTAGCATTGTTTGTTCTAGTTCTGTGAAAATGCTGCTGCAATTTTGATAGGGGTTGCATGATTCTGTAGACTGCTTTGAGTAGTATAGACATCCTAACAATATTTCTTCTTCCACTCTCTGAAAATGGAATGTCTTTCCATTTCTTTGTGTCATCTTCTATTTATTTCATCTGTGTTTTATAGTTTTCAGAGTACAAGACTTTCACCTCTTTGGTTAAGTTTATTCCTAGGTATTTTATTACTTTTGGTATAATTGTAAATGAGATTGTTTTCTTAATTTCTCTTTCTGCTGTTTCATCTTGAGTGTATAGAAAAGCAACAGATTTCTGTATGATGATTTTGTGCCCTGCGACCTTAGTGAATTCATGTATCAGTTCTAGTAGTTTGTTGGTGGAGTCTTAATAATATTCTCTATATAGTATCATGTCATCTGCAAATAGTGAAAATTTTATTTTTTTTCTTACCAGTTTGGATGCCTTTTATTTTTTATTGTTGCTATTGTTGTCTGATCATTATGGCTAGGATTTCTAGTACTATCTTGAATAAAAGTGGTGAGAATGGAAATCTTTGTCTTGTTCCTGACCTTAGGAGAAAAGTTCTGTTTTTCCTCATTAAATATGTTGTTGGCTATGGGTTTTTCATATGAGAATTTATTATGTTGAGATGTGTTCTCTTTAGACCTACTTTGCAGAGGTTTTTATATGTATATATCCTAAATGGATGTTGTACTTTGTTAAGTGCTTTTTCCATATCTATTGAAATAATTATATAGTTTCATCCTTTCTCTCATTGATGAGATGTATCATGTTGATACATTTGCCAATACTGAGAGACCCTTATCTCCAGGGAGTAAATCCCACATGATCATAGTGAATGATTTTTTTTTTTAAATGCATTGTTGGATTTGGTTTGCTAATATATTTTTTAAAGGAGTTTTGCTTCTAATGTTCATCAGATATATTGGTCTGTAGTTCTCTTTTTTTGTAATGTTTTTATCTGGGTAATGCTGGCCTCATAGAATAAACTTGGAAGTTTTCCTTCTTGTATTTTTTGGAAGAGTTTTAGAAGAGTAAGTATTGACTCATCTTTAAATGTTTGGCAGAATTTGCCTGTGAAGTTGTCTGGTCCTGGACTTTTGTTTGTTGGAAATTTTTTTTTTATTACTGATCAGTTTCATAGCTGGTGATTGGTCTGTTCAAATTTTCTATTTCTTCAGCTTTGGTAGGTTAAATGGTCCTAGTATTTTATCTATTTCTTCTAGGTTGTCTAATTTGTTGGCATATAATTTTTCATACTGTTCTCTTACAATCACTTATATTTCTGTGATGTCAGTTATTTCTCCTTTTTCATTTGTGATTTTGTTTGAGTCCTTGCTCGCTCTCTCCTTTTTCTTTCTGTCTTTCTTTGTGATGAGTCTGGATAGAGGTTTATCAATTTTGTTGATCTTTTCCAAGAACCAATTTCTGGTTTCATTGATCTGTTCTATTTTTTTAATCTGTTTTTATATCATTTATTTCTGCTTTAATCTTTATTATTTCCTTCCTTCTGTTGGTTTAGGGTTTGTTTTTCTTTTTCTAGCTCCTTTAGGTGTAAGGTCAGGTTGTGTATTTGAGATTTTTCTTGCTTCTTCAGGTCGGTCTTAGATCAGTTTTTGCTGTATCCTAAAGATTTTGGACCATTGTGTTTTCATTTTCATTTATATCCATTTTTATTTCTTCTTTGACTTCTTGGTTGATCCATTCATTTTTTAGTAGCATGTTGTTTAAACTCCATGTATGTGTATTCTTTCCAAATTTTTTCTTGTGGTTGATTTCTAGTTTCATGGTTCCATGGTCAGAAAAAATATGCATGGTATGATCTTTTTGAAGTTGTTGAGACTTGTTTTTTTGTCCTTATGTAATCTATTCTGGAGAATGTTCCATGTGCATTTGAAAAGGGTGTGTATTCTGCTGCTTTAGGATGAAATGTTCTGAATATATCTGTTAAATGTATCTGGTACAGTGTCATTCAAAGCCACTCTTTCCCTTTGATTTTCTGTTTGGGTAATGTGTCCATTGATGTAAGTGGCACTCCAAGTGGAGTCCATTGGATTCTCCCCTTCATTATTATATAGTGTCCTTCTTTGTCTCTTGTTACAGTATTGGTTTCAAAGTTTATTTTGTCTGTATAAGTATCAGACAGGCTTTCTTTTGAAATCCATTTGCATGATATATGTTTCTTCATCCCCTTACTTCCAATCTGCATTTGTCTTTAGTTCTGATATATCTCTTGTATGCAGCATATCAATGTGTCTTGTTTTCATATCCATTCTGTCAGCCTGTGTCTTTTAATTGGGGAATTTAGTCCATTTACACTCAAAGTAATTATTGGTAGATATGTATTTATTGCTATTTTGTTACTTGTTTTGTCATTGTTTTTATAATTTTTCTCTGATCCTTTTTGCCTTCTTTCATGGTTAACTGGCTTTCTTTAGTGATATACTTGGATTCCTTTCTCTTTATTCTTTGTATATCTATTACTGGTTCTTGATTTGTGGTTACCATTAGATTTCCATATAATATCTTCCACATACAACAGTCTGTATTAAGTTGAGAGTTGCTTAAGTCTGAACCCATCCTTTGCTCTTCTCCCCCAAGTTTTAGTTAATGGTGTTATTTTACAGTGTGTGTGTGTGTGTGTGTGTGTGTGTGTGTGAATCCTTTGACTGATTTTATAGACATACTTATTTTTACTGCTTTTTTGTTTATTTTCCATGCTCTCACTTAGTCTTTTCTTTCACTCAAAGAATCCCATTTAACATTTCTTGTAGGACTGATTTAGTGGTCATGAACTCCTTTAGCTTTCATTTGTCTGAGAAACTCTCTCTCTCCTCCTATTCTGATTGACAGTCTTACTGGATAGAGTGTTCTTGGCTGCAGAGTTTTCCTTTCAGCACTACAAATATGTCATGTCACTCTCTTTTAGCCTGCAATATTTCTGCTGACAAATCCACAGCTAGCCTTAGGGGGCTTCCCTTGTATCTAACTGTCTTCTTTTCTCTCAATGCTTTTGAAATTATCTATCTATCTATCTATCTATCTATCTATCTATCTAACATCTATCTATCATCTACCTGACAGAAAGAGCATGCATCCAAGCAGGGGGAGTGCCAGGCAAAAGAAGAGCAAGAAGTAGGCTCCCCATGGAGCAAAGAGCCCAATGTGGGGCTTGACCCTGGGATCATGACCTGAGCCAAAGGCAGATGCTCAACTGACTGAGCCACCCAGGTGCTCCTCTCTCACTGCTTTTAAAATCCTCTCTTTATCACTACTTTTTGCCATTTTCATTACTATGTGTGGATCTCCTTGGTTTAATCTTGTTGGGGAATCTCTGTGCCTTATGGATCTGGTTATCTGTTTCCTTCCCCAGATTAGGGACTAGTCACTAATTTGTTTCTCACCTTCCTCTAGCTTGCTATTTATTCCATATCTTGTATTTTTTCTTTCAATTATTGTGTTCCTCATCTCTGATAGACTCTTTTTTAATCTTTTTGTTAAGGGTCTCACTGATGTCCTGCACTCCTTTCTCAAATCCAGTGAATGTCTTTATGATCATTACTTTCATTCTCTAACCAGCATATTACTTATATCTATTTTGCTTAGGTCTCTTGCTATGGTTTTGTTCTTTATTTGGGACATAATCCTCTGTCTCCTCATTTTGTCTAACTCTCTGTGTCTGTTTCTCTGTGTTAGGAAAGTCAGCGACATCTCTTGATCTTGAAAGTAATGGCCTTATGAAAAAGAGATCCTGTAGTGCCTTGCCATGTAGTGTTCCCTATTCACCAGAACCTGGTGCTTCAGAGGTGTCTCCTATGTGTGATATGTGTGTCCTGCTATTTTGTCTTAGCTGCTTTTTCCTTCAGTCAAGTCATCTGCAGAGGCTTCCCTTGTTGGTTATGGGCAGTGTTTGTTCTCTGGCCAGGGTGAGGTAGGCAATTTTAATAAGGTGCACACAGGTCTGCTTGGAAAATTATACCTGCTGCCACCTTCATGACTGGGGCCACATGGGTAGGGGTGCAAGCTTAACAAGGTGCATCTTGGGTTTCCATAAGGCCCACTGCTACTGCCACCACTGCTGCCACTGGGACAAGAACTCCTCCAAAACACACGGGTTGGGAAATGCAATGTTGGTGAGATTTGTACTGATTTTCTCTGGGAGTGGACCTGCTGCACCGGGATTGAGGCAAGTGTAACTGCGCAAGGCAGATTGCTGAAGTGCAGGGGGGAGGACATAGTATAAGCAAGTTAGGTCACGAATGCCAGTGCCTTACTGGTCCTCACAGGTGGCTGTGTGTTTATGCTTGGGGTGGGGGGAGATGGCATCTGCAAACTCCTTTGTTCTTGAAGGAGTCTTCTTCTGAGACACACTTGAGTAAATAATTCTTCTTCCTGTATGCTTCAGGCACTTTTCAAATTGCTGCTTCTATGCTTTATCTCTATAGGCTGTTTGTCATGTTGTCTCTCTAAGGACAAAAACTCAGCATCCTAACACCCTCCAGGATCTCCCAGAACCTAGCCTGCTGATTGTGAAAATTCCAGGCCTTCTTTCCCCCTGGTTGTAAGAATTCACAAAAATCAGCTCCTCTTGCTTTCAATGCCAAATGTTGTGAGGATGCACCTTTCCTGTGTGGACTCCCCAGTGTGATCATCTGTTTCTTGTCCTTTTCTGTGCCTGTGGCTCCCTCCCACCCATGGATGGCTGTGGTTTGTTTCACTCCCCACTTTCTTTGCCTTTCCTACCTCTTTGATGTGGCCTCTTTTCTACCATTAGTCTTGGACTCTGTTCTGGCATCTTTGGGTCAATTTCTGAGTTATTCACACTGATGTGTTGTATCCATAGGAGGAGGTGAGCTTAGCATCCTCATACTCTGCCATCTTCCCACAGTTCCTATATATATTTATTTTTATATATATTTTAAAATGTCATCTAATCTAACATTTTCTTTATCCATTTATCCACCAATGCCTATTTAAGTTGTTTCCATACCTTGGCTATTGTGCAAACGCTGCAATGAACATGAGAGTGTAGATATCTCTTCCAGATAGTAATCCCATTGTCTTTGAATACATACCCAGCAGTGGGGTTGATGGATTTTATGGTAGTTCTATTTTTAATTTCTTGAGGAACTTTCATAGTGTTCCATATTGGCTCTAACAGTTTGCATTCTCACCAAAAGGGTACAAGTGTTCCCTTTTCTCTGCATCCACATCAGCATTTACTGTTTAATGTCTTTTTAATAATAGACATCCTGACAGGTGTCAGGTAATATCTCATTGTGTCCTTGACTTCCATTTCCCTGATGATTAGAGATGTTGAGCACTTTTTCATGTACCTATGGGCCCTTTGTATGTCTTCTTTGGAAAAATATCTATTCAGATCCTTTGCCTCTTTCTTAATTGGGTCACTTGGGTGTTTTTGCTATTGAGTTGTAGAAGTCTCTTGCATATTTTGGATATTAATCCCTCTTGGATATGCTGTTTGTAAATATTTTCTTCCATAGTCTGCTTTTTCATTGTTTGATGATTTCCATTTGTTTTCAGAAGGTTTTGTGTGATGTAGTCTCATTTGTTTATTTTTGCTTTTGTTACCTTTGCTTTTGGTGTCAGATCCAAAAAATGATTGCCAGGAGTTCTTGCCAATGTCAAGGAATTATTCTCCTGTTTTCTTCAGGTCTTATATTTAAGTCTCCTAATCCATTGAGTTGATTTTTGTGTGTGGCATATGCTAGGAGTCCGGTTTTGTTTTTTGGCACACGCATACCCAGTTTTCCCAGCACCATTTATTAGAGACACTATTCTTTCCCCCACTGTATATTCTGAGAGACTTTGCCAAAAATTAATTACCATGTATGCATGGCCTTATTCTTATTTTATTATTTCTTTTTTTCTTCCTTCTAGAGAAAGAAAAATTAAAATTGTAGAAAAAGCATGTTAGACAGTTTATAGCTTTTCCCTCTCACGTTTGTCTCTACTCTCAGATTGAATGGGATAAAAGTACAAATCACATTTGGGAAGGAAAAGCTTTATTTTTGCATTCAACAAATATTGATAGAGTTCTTACATGCATCAGGCAAAGGCCTAGGTACTGGATATAAAGCTGTTTTTCAGGAAGATGGGAACATGAATGCTCTCAATGTGTTCCTGAATCCTAGTCTCCAAGATCTAATGACTCCTGCAGCTATGACCACCAGACCCTTATACCCCCTTTCTGACCTCAACTTTCAGTTCTGTCTTTTCGTTATTTGCCTCCTGCTTGCCAACACCTCTTGCTTCTCATTTAACAGTGCTTGGTGAGCACCCACTATGACTCAGGCACCTTTCAAGCTACTTCAAATGCATCAGTGGAAAAAATAGAGGAAGGTTCCATATATTTTACCAATGATAGATTCTAATAGCTCCTCTGGGCATTATTAAATACTCATAAATTTTGAGTTTCCTCAATATGCCCAGGCCATTTCTGACTCCTTGCTTTTCCTCTATAAATGCTTCCAGTCCCATGTCTGTCTGATAAACACCTACTAATCCTTCAAGATTCATTTCAGTGACTTTTCCTCTATAAAGTCATTCCTGACTTCCTTCCTCCATGCAAAGCTAATGCCTCTTTTCTTTTTCCTTTTCTTTTTTTAAAGATTTTATTTATTCATGACAGACACACAGAGAGACAAAGACAGGCAGAGAAGCAGGCTCCATGCAGGGAGCCCGATGTGGGACTCTATCCCAGGTCTCCAGAATCACACCCTGGGCTGAAGGTGGCACTAAACCACTGGGCCACCAGGGCTGCCCTTAATGCCTCTTTTCTTTGTGCTCCTGTAGCATAATCACATTTTCCTGTCTGTGTTTGCATTTGAGATGGTGAGCTCCACGGGGAAAGAGGTGGTGGTGGTGGTGGTGGTTATACATATTGACCAACTTACTACAGATACTTGTCTAGGTGTGGCTAATGAAAGGGACAGAGAGAATGTCTAATACTCCAGGTATCCAGTTAAGCTACTTTGTAATATAAACAATTTAAGAATATACTGCTTCAAAACATTCTTGATCAAATTTAACTTCATTTTAAAAGTGCTTTAGAAGAACATTAATCATACTTAGATTCAGGGAGTACCTGAAAAATGTGGGAATGTTGGCTCAATCCAATATACTTCATTGGAATTCTTTAAAAACCCTTAAGGGATTTGAATTGGTTGAACCTGAAACAAAAGAATACAGACAACGATATAGAGGTAGGTGGTAGTGTTCAAAGTTCTGCAGAATGCATTCACTTAGTGACCATTTGTCCCATCCTTCCTGGACTAGATTACACAGTGTCCTTTTCTTATTCAGCATGTCCAGGACATTGTGTTATTCATCTCTGCAGTCCCAGCACCTAGTATGATGCTGGCACTCATTGAGTGTGTGATGAATAAATGATATATTAGCCAAACAACAGGTTTAATAGGTATTTATTAAAACAAGCAGCTATTTGAACAAAATGACTGAATTACCACAATGCTTTATTATCTAGATGCTAGAACAGACATCACAGACGGCTGTTGCAGACTCTCCTCAATTATTTAAGCTAATCTCAGGTGCCAAAGAAAATGAACTGCCATAGAGGAAATATGCTTACTGCATGAAATATGAAATGAGAGAATAGGTTTTCCTTTAAGAAAACCTTCACTATGATGAGGAGACATAATTTTTGTTGGACTAAATCTTTCAATATAAAAACAAAAACTTTAGTGTCCAATAAAATGTTTTTAAAAACAGTTTGATTTTGTATCAGATGGCAAACGGACCCCTGTAAAATAGTTTCTACCAAGTCCAACAAATATTTCCTGGGCACCTATGTGTCAGTTCATGTGATATAAAGATTAATAAAATATTTCCTTTCCTCCAAAGCGAGTTTTAAAATAATTCAGTAGCCTCTGGGTGAGGTGTAGTTTAATAAGAGATAACCAAATGTGCAATTGATAGATCCAGTTTTTAATTTTTAAAGCATGTGCCGCCTTGACCATGTCATTTAGGCCATGCCCTCAGGATATATCTGACTGCTAATCCTGTGCCAGACGCTGGGTGGGCTCAAGGCTCAGAATGTAGGCAACATCTAGGACTTGGTAGATGTTCAATAAATATTTGCTGAATGTGTGAATGACTGATGTTAGCACATCAAACAGTATTCTGTTCCTGCCTTGATAGAATTTGGAGGAGGAAGTGTGACTAGGGAACAATGCAAAAAGCATTATTCTGCTTGAAAGAAGGTTAAGGAAGACTTAACCTTCTAAAGCAGAGTTTGGACTGAAACTCAGTCCAAATTTAGAAATAGTAAGTTTTCCAGGAAGGTTGTCTATTTTAGGCAGAGGAAACAGAGGCATAAGTATGGGCCCCATGGGGGCTTTGGGGATGTGCAGATCTGGCGGTTTGGCTGGGTAATAGGGTGGAATACTTGAGAAAGAGGATGGAGCTGAACCAAGAGACAGGTGGCGCCAGTTAAGGAATATATGGGTCAATTTAATGTATGTACGCAAACATGCCTGTGTATGGTATAGCCACTCTGCAACACAATTTGACAGTTTATTGCAAAGTTAAAGCTAGATACAGAATGTGATTCATTTTTTTTTAGGAAATTCCCCCCCCTCAAAGAAATAAAAACTTATGTTCACACAAAAATTTATACATGTTTATAGCAGCTATATTCATAATCGACCCAAACTATAAGCAACCCAAATGTCCTTCAGTGGGTGAGTAGATAAACTGTGGTACATCACTATGATGCAATACTATTCAAAAATTAAAAAAAATGAAATATTGATACAACCACTTGAAGGAATCCCACAGGTGAGTGAAAGAAGCCAGTTTCAAAATGTTGCATAATGTATGATAGCATGTATATGTTATTCCCAAAGGGAAAAAAATCCTATAATGACAGAAAACACATCAGTTGGTTGCTTAAGGGTCAGGTGTGGGGGAAGGAGGTAACTGCAAAGGGACAGCCTAAGGAGTTACAGAGAATGAAGAAACCGTCCCGTATCGTGACTGTTGGCATGGTGACCGCACAAATCTCTCTATATATGCGTACCATGCATGTGTTACAGTGCAGAGAACTATACTCCTATGAAACTTAATTTTGCCCTATGTTAATTTAGAACTTTAAAAAACGTGATTGCAAATGAGATGAATATTTAAATTCAAAATTATACATATTATATTTTATATATAGAATACGACATATTCTATTTCTGACATGATTCATTTGGACTACTCACATCCCCCCTGACTTTTTTTTTCTTTAAAAATGATACAAATTATATCCTGTACTTTTAATTTATAAACTTGAGGTGTTACATAACCTTTTGTAAAGAGTTGATGGAGATATAAAAGTATTCGACTTTGGTGGGGAAGAGTTAGGACCTGGGATATGCAAATATTAATATATGTAAAGCCCCTTTTGTATGCTTAAATGCGATGAGGAATCCTAAGAAACCAGCCTGGGAATGAGCCTGGAATTTCCCCTTCAGGATCCTTTGGCAGTTAGGCTGGGATGGGAAGACAGTTGAGGATAACCTCTTTCTGTGACCCCCAGTCCTGTCCCGAGATGGTGTGTGCTGCTGTGCCTTGATATAACCTCATCTACTTTCTGCAGGCTCTTAATTTAGAACTTGCAGAAAGGTAAAGCAGCAAGGGATATTAGAGCTCATCTCTTTACAGAGAAGGAAAGCAAAACAGAGAGGCCATGGTTCTTGCCCATGGTTACAGTAGACCAGGGTTAAAAACCAGTTTGTTCAGATGACTGGTAAGAGTACTCTGTTTCGTACTCTGCTGCTTGATGCTTGAAGTGTTTTGCTTGGAGGTTTGTTTTGTTTTGCTTTTTAAGATCGTATTTATTTGGGAGAGAGTGAGCACAAGTGGGGGTGGGGGGGCAGAGAGAGAGGGAGAAGCAGACACCCCACTGGGCCCAGAGCCAGAAGCGGGGCTCAATCCCAGGACCCCAGGATGAGGACCTAAGCTGAAAGCAGATGCTTAATTGACTGGGCCACCCAGGTGTCCCTGTTTTGGAGTTTTTGAGAAACTGTCTGAAGACTCTGGGGGTAGTTCTTTTGCCTTCATAAAATAGCCTTAAAAACTGATAGAAAGTATGCAATTCATTAGCCCCATGCTTCATAAAAGTAAATCAAATCTAAGGAGTCATCTTTTCTTTTTGTGGGTGTTTGTCAGTTGCTGTATGTGAAAGTTCAGTTGTGAGGGTGAAAGGGACCCTTGAAAAGCAGCCTGATCTTGAGATGAAAATAACTATTTTTCTGCAGAAAAAAATGCTTTTGTCTCTTTTATTGGGCAGGCCTAGGCTCTGACTTGCTTTGCAACAAGTGGAGATGTTCTGTACTGAGTCCTGCACATCAACTCGTCTAGTTCTATTTATCACATGGTTGGGGGGTTGGGGATTGCATCTTCCTTACATCTTCGTGGACTTGTGATCAGTGCAGGACTGACCCCAGTTTCAACCTTTGAAGCCACGGCTGAGCCATGTCAATCTGATTTCTGACATACAGTAGCTTCACACCTTAAAAATGCAGTTGCCCAGGAGGCTAGTGACCTGATTTGAATTGTGACTTTGCCACTAGATTGGAGCAAGTTATTCTCCTGGTTAGGCCTCTCTTTTCCTGCATGGAGAACACAAGATTTGGGTTAGATCAGAAAGCGCATGTACCTGGCCTCTAGTCTACACCAGCCCAATCTTGGGACCATGTTGGCATCACTAGATAGCCGGAGACTAGACCCACCTCTCTGATTCCCAGGATCTTTGTCCACGTAATAGTGCTCTAATATTAATGGTAATTACTCACTGATGCATTGTCATTAACATATGCTTGATGGCAAAACATTTTTTGTTGAATGAACAATTAAACAAATTAATTAGTATTTGTGCCGGAGCTAAGATCACTCTCTGACATGTTGCCTGTTAACACCTGGAGCTGCCTGAATCCTGACTGCTCTGGTCTTATCTGGAGCCATGACCGCCACCCTCCCCTCACTGATGACTTCCTCCCACCCTCCCGCCTGCTCCGCTCCTTTAGCTTCTCTGAGAGTTGTACCTACCAGAACCAATTCACAGTTTTTCATGGCTCTTTAGACAAAGCCCTTTGGATACTTATGTGAATAAAACAGACTGTTATCAGCATGAAATGATATTATGCACAGGATGTGCCTCAAACAGGAACTGGCACATGGTTAATAGCCCTATTATCATCATTATTATTACTCCAATTGTTATCTGTATTAATAATTTAGAAAAAAAGGCTTCTGCTTATCTATAAGGGATTATCATTAAATATGTATTCTTCTGCTTTTCTGTCTTCTTGACAACAACCAAATCTATCGTAGCTTCCAGATCTGAATATTCATTCCCTGCTCTCTGAGGATGGCTGAGCCATGCCCACTTTCACCAGGACTGTGATTTTATTATTTCTGGACTCTCCTGACAGGAAGTAGTAAGTGAAGACTTATTGTCTGAGATTACTTTCAAATGGGAAGTTTTCATGTTTTCTTTTATAACTAAAAAGAAAAGGAGAGTGAGAAAATATCCACGTTGCCTTACTGGAAAGTCAGTTCTTTGTTTCTAAGAAATCCCATCCCTCTCAGGCTTTTTCTATGGCCCCCTCCCCAGTCTACCATAGTTCTTCCTCTCCTTTTTTCTTAGCTTCACATATACTACTTTCATGGTTACAGTACATTAGTGTGGATATGTTTTCCTACATTAAGGTGTCATCTAGACGAGAGCAGGGACTTCAATATCATCTTGTCATCTTTGCTTGCCATTACCTGATACAGAGTGGATGCTTACTAAATACTTGCTAAATCAATGATTCCTAATGTGAGGTGAAAGGAGGATGTCCTTTGCATAAGCCCCGTCTCCTGTGTCCCTGAATGAGAACTGGATTGACCTCCTCTCCAGAAGCAGAGTGCAGGTGCTTCCACAGTCCCTCACTCTTCACAAATGCCTGCCTGGCCTAAGCCCTTGGGACCATGATGGCTAATTTTATATGTCAACTTGACTGGGCCAAGGGCTGCCCAGATAGCTGATTAAGCATTATTAGTAGGTGTGTCTGTAAGGGTTGTTTCTGGAAGTGATTAGCATTTAAATCGGTGGACCGAGTAGAGGAGATGACCTTCTCCAGTGTGGGTGGGCATCATCTGACCCTCTGAGGGCCCGAATGGAGCAAAAAAGTGGAGGAGGGTTGAGTTCACTTTACTGTTGAAGCTGGGACATTAATCTTCTGTCCTCATGCTTCTGGTGCTCAGGTCTTCTGACTTGGACTGGAACCTACACCATCAGCTCTCTGCCTCACAGGGCTTTGAGAGGTTTGTGGATGGCACATCAGAGGATTTCGTAGTTTTCATAATCTCATGAGCCAGTACCTTATGACAGATTTTGTACACACACACACACACACACACACACACACACACATACACACCCCCCTCTCTTATTGGTCTGTCTCTCTGTAGAACCCTAGCTAAATACAGAGACAGACCTTTAAAAATGATTACTATTTATTTGATCCTATTTCTTTTTTTTTTTTAAAGAATTTATTTATTCATGAGAGACACACACACAGAGAGAGAGAGAGAGAGAGAGAGAGAGAGAGGCAGAGACACAGGCAGAGGGAGAAGCAGGCTCCATGCAGGGAGCCTGACATGGGACTCGATCCCGGGACTCCAGGATCACACCCTGGGCTGAAGGTAGGTGCTAAACCGCTGAGCCACCCAGGGATCCCCCGATCCTATTTCTTTATAAATGTTATATCTTCTTATTTTTCCACTCAGGATATAATTAGGCTTTTAGATAGAGCTGAAAAGTGACCTGTGTTGAAGGTGAATGATGCTAGGCAAAGTAACCATATCCTCTGTCTCTCCATCAAACTATCAGCCAATTTCACATTGAAGTATTGGTTTGGGTATCTCTCTCCCTCTCTCCCCCTCTACCTATCTATTTCTCTTTCTTCTTAAAATAATGCAACATTGTGCTGCTATTAATGGCAAGGGGAAGAGCAGGGCTGGTTCAAGAGCCCTAAACACCCCCATGGTTATTTCTGCCACTGTGTGTTGCCATTTGCACATACTATCTTGAAGCCTGATTTTGGCTCTCTATGCTAGATTTTATTTCCATTTTGCATGTAGCAAATCTGAGGACTAGAAAGGACAAGCAGTGTGCCCTAGGTTCTAGGTTTAGTCTTTGCTGCCTTCTAAAGATGCACATTATTAGAAGTGGGAAAGGCAAGAGAATTCTTTTTAAGTTGAAGAATCACAAGCAGCTAGGTATGAGGATATGAAAGAGCATGGTGTGTCCAAGGAACGTGGAGTCACAGAGGTCACCTGGAGTGTATCAGGAAGCAGAGTGGCACCTGTGGCTCCATCCACCTGGCTGGATTGTGGGTCTGAGCACTGGTTGGTAAGTGTGAACAGTAAAACAGGGCTGGCAAACTGGTAGCTGTTAACACCACACTGCTCTCTATGGGAACTATAGGGTCAAGTCTTATTCCTAAGAAAATACCGCCTTTCCTTTCAACCTTCAGCTGTGTAATTGATGATAGAAATAATTATCAAAGGGTTTAGAACTGGCTAAGATTCATAGAAGTTGTTCTTTAAAAAAAAAAAAAAAAGAATTCCATGGTAATCCAGGTTATATCCAATCCCTGAGTGGATGTGATGCCAATTACTGCCACCTGCCCCATCTTGTCTCGGTTATGACACCCCAGGGAGAGCTGTACTTAAGGCCCTGTCAAAAATGTCAGCTCTGCTTCTGGGGCCAGATGCAATAACTTCCCTTGAAGACTGCCGGGGCTGTGTCCCACGTGAAAAGCAACATTAAATCTTCCCTCAGGCTAAACCGTGACTGCCAATCTAGCACTCTGTTTTCAGCATTCACAGGGAGACTGAACACTTCCTCTAGAAAGAATGTGCCAGATGTTGTACCAGATGCTCTAGATAGGTTGTCATTTAATGCCTGACACCTGAAAGCCTATTTATCCTCATTCCCAATTTACACGTGAGAATATCGAGGCTCCAAGGTCACGTGCTTTATGTGGATAAACAAGGATTTTAGCACATCATTCTCACCTCTACGTATATTCTCCTCCTCTCCCGTTATAAATGGTAAGAATTTGCTTAGATTTCTTTTGTATTCTTTAATTGGGATCCCTTGATAACTTTCTCTCTACTGTCTTCAAACTTCCTTGTTTCCATTCCCAGCTCCTGCCAAAAATCTAACTGAAGTCTGAGCAGTTTGACGTGTACACCGCCATCTTGGTTTTTCACAGTGGAACCCATGGAAACAACATCAACACTAAGGCAAATCTCTGTTGAGAGGGCCCCAGTGACAAATATAAAAACAAGAAAGTTATTGGCCATGTTTGCAAGTTTTAGCCAAGAGAGCTATTAAAAAGAATGGAATTTATTGTTATTAGTTTCTGAAAGTGATAGAATTCTTCATTTCCATGAGCTCCTTTACTTGATGAGCACTTAACAGTTTAAAGTTAACTTTATAGGCATTATGCCATGAGATGTTTATCATAGCCCTGCTCGGCAAATAGATGAGGAAATATAGCTGTCCATCTGCAAAATTCCTTGTTCAGTGTCTCAGAGCTGCGTACTGGATCCGAAATTCAATTCCAAGTATTCTGACTCTACCCAGGGCTGTGTTCACAGATATACAGTTGCCTCCCACAATGTGCCTAATACCTAATTATTAAATATTCATTAACTTGTTTATCCATCCATTTTCTTTCAATAATATTAATTGTTTTCATTGGGCAGATACACGGTGTGTGAAAAAAAATAAAAAAGCTTTATCCAAGAGCTCACCATCAAAACTGGAAGACTGACATTCAACTAATAATCTTAATTCAGTAAAATAAATACGACCACCAAGGATGGAGATCATCACAGAGAGCTACAAAGGAGAGATGGAGCTTTGTTTAAATGCTTCACAGAAGCTGCTTGATGTGGCTATGACTGATAAGATTTTGCCAGGTGGCTAAACATGTGAAAACCTTGTCATGTGAATTTTGCCTGAAAGCCTATTATATTTAATTAAAAGAACCATGGTTTCAAAAATATACAATGATACCCATGTCTTAACAAGTCAAACTTTTGCTTTCCTGTATCTCAGGATAAGATTTAATTATAGGCCTCCCTTCCATCTAGATGCTTTTCCAGTTGCTCAGGATAGTTTTTACACATAGCCATATACACAGTGTTTTAGTTAGATTATTCTCTCTGCTAATAGGGTGTTTCTTGTCTGCTTATTAGTATTAGGAAGCATGAGTATTCTTTGCACATTGCAGGAGTATTTGAATTTCACCCCAGGGAACTCAGTAGTTCACATACAATTTCTTGCATTAATCACAGCAACTGAAAAAGAAACCCTTCTGAAGGGCTTTGATTTATGTTTCGAAATAAAAGACTAAACACAATTATGAATAGAAACATAAACACATATGATGGTTGTTCAACACTTGCTGTGTGCATTAGCCATAGATCAGTCATCAGCTTTGCCATAGTGATAATTTAGTATGTAGTCATAAAAAAAGTGTTGGGGACTATGTGAAGATCAGGTATCTTCTTCCCAATGCTCCAGATCAGTGTTCAAAACAAATCCCAACTAGGGGCCAGATAGATAACTTGAGTGACACAGGCACTGGGTTGAGCACAGGGAAAGGAATGTCCCATCTAAATCATGTAGCTTCAAGTCAGCTATGGTGGGTCTTTGCCATGCGGAAATGTGGACTATGGTTGTCAGTTCTTTTGATTTTTTACAAGAAATTGAAAGACAAGATATTTCATAGAAATCTTTCAATATTTACATTTTGGTATGTTATTCATTCATTGAAAATATGAAGAGCTAAGCAAATTGCATTATAGGGCTGATCACCAGCCATTAGTTTAGGCATTCGGCTCTTCATGATGATGTTAAATCATGCAGAGTTTACACAACTGCCCCACATGAGAGTCAGCGTTAGGCCATCCTGAAAGCTAGACCACCATTGACCATTCTGATTGAATTTCTGATTGCTCTCCCAAATGCTACTTTTTTCCTAGGTGGGGTCAAACTGAATAGTTTCTAGGCATGGGTTTATATAGCAATGATCCCACAGATAGCCACTGCACCTGATGAATTATTAGTGCTGTGGGAACAGGATGGCTGGGAGGAAGCTGAGATCTAGTCTCATTGCTGCATCTGCTGGTCATCCTCTCAAGCTAGATAACACGGAGATGCTTTCAGCAAGCTCTGAGGTTTTATCTAAAAGATGCATTTTTAAAAAATAAAAATAAGATGCATTTTTACTTAGACGATAATTTTGGAAGCCTTGTGCAATCCCAAATAATTGTTTGTATTCAGAGTCCTCGAGAATTATGCATAAACCAAAAAACCCCACTTGCATTCATTTTGGAGTAAATGCAATAGAAAAGCAACCAAATCGACAGGATCGATATATTATTCTTAAGCAGACTATGCATGCATCTCTTATTTAACCAATAAAAAATGATATCGTAACTCCTTCATCTGAACTCCACACCATGTTTGCCTTAAAAATCCTAACATCCAACAGTCACCTATTCTGTGATCCTTTTCGCTTTTCAGTGTTCTCTTCTGGGTTAGTCCGAGCCTTCTAGGAGAAGAACCATCAATGGTAAATAACTCTAGGTCAGAGCTGTGGTGTCTCTCCTTAATCACAATGAACTCAAGGCAGAATGGATTTGGTATCAATAGCGCAAGCTCTGGAGTCTGGCTGCCTAAGTCTGAATCCTGTCTTCACTAGTATGTACTCAGGAGTTTGGGGCAATTTCCTAAACAGCTCTGGGTCTCTGTTTCCTCAGCTGCACAGTAAGATGTTGTGAGTGTTGCTGTGTGGATGAAATAAGCACAAATGATGAAAACAGTGTCTGGCACATTATAAGCATTCAAAAAAATGTCACCTACCATGATTCTGTTCCTTTTTATGCATAGATGCCCAGGTGATATCCAACTGATAGATTTTCTAGTGACTGACCAGTGGTGTCAAGCATATACTGGTACAGAAGGAGAGATGTAAGTAGACTAAATGCCTGCTGAACAAAGCTACCCACTGATGGGGAACAAATGGTGGAGTAGGGACTTCCCTGATGACCTCCCCCAACACATACCATGAACCAGCTCCAATTCCAAAAGACCACCTCGTACCCTACACCTTCTCAAACTACTACTCACTTTCAGAGATCAGCTCAATGCCAATGACTATGGAGCTTTTCTGAGAACCCCACATAGCATTACAGCCTGGGTAACACTCCTCTATGACAGCCTGCAGCCTATCGGCTGCGTTGCATTCTTGTCTCCCCACTACTGTGAGTCTCCTCCAGAGCAGGGATCAGGTTTGTTCATCTTTATATCCCCAGTGCTTTGCAAAGTGCCTGGCACATCAGAGATTACAACCATGTTTGTTCAATGAAAATAAAAAAATGTTTCCAGCTGAAAAATGGATGGAATTGATGAATGAATGTGCAAATGAAAACAGGAATGAATTATACAAATTGTTGGCACCCTAGTTGAAAACGGTATTCTCTCCTTTGATTTCCCTAGTTTAGAACAATGGTTGACTCAATTTTTTAAAAGTTGTCAAATTCTGAGGTTCCTGGTTCAGTCAGTTAAACACTGGGCTCCTGATTTCTGCTGGGGTCATGGTCTTGGGGCCGTGGGATAGAGCCCCACGTCTGGCTCCACACTCAGAGTCTGCTTGAGATTCTCCCTCTCCTTCTCCCTCTGCCCCTCCCCCTGCTCACAGTCTGTATCTCACTCTATAAAGTAAATAAAATCTAAAAATTGTCAAATTTGGTTGCAAACTGAATGTAAATGGGAAAAGAAATCAGATTAGCTGCTCACCATCAACTACAACAGATCCCCTAGTTAATTTCATCTTCTGTTCCTGTTCAACTCAATGCCCTAACTCACCTTTGTCTCCTAGCTGCTGCTATGTCCCACTGTTTCCCTTGTCATTCCTTCTGTCCTTCACGCCCTCTCTCCTCCTTTCCACTTTACCGAATGCTACTCATCCTCTGAAGCTCAATTTAATTCTCACTTTTCCCAAAAGTTGCCCTTCATCTGGCCTTCATTAAAATTGCACAATTACCATAATTACCATAACACACTATTTACATCTTTATTATCTCCCTGACAATTTGTAAATTTCCTGAAACAGCCATATATTCTATTTTTTCTTACATATCTTATATTGACAGTGACTAAATATTTCTAAAACATCAACCGAGGCAAATTTTGAAGTGAAAGTTTTTAAAAAGAGACATAAGTATTAAATATAATTTGTCTTTATTTTACCAAAAATATTTTAAAAATTCCTAACTTCCATCACACACTTCAATAAATTTTAGCTATATCAAATGTTTAAGCAAAAATAATGAAATTATAAAATGTGTAACAAGTACTAAACATAAACATATTTAAGACCTAGTCCTGGGCAGAAAAAGATTGATAATGTAAATATTGAAAATAACATTTCTTTGTATCACCCTGCTTAGTGGCAAGTGGTATACAGAAATATATATGTCAGAAAGAATTATCCTGCATATATAAAGTGTACTTATAAACCAATAAGAAAAAAATGAGTATATCAAAAGAAAATTGAGTAATGTTGAGCATCTTTTCATGTACATGTTGGCCATCTATACATCTTTTTGGAAAAATGTCTTTTCAGTTCTTTGGCCCCTTTTTTATTTTATTTACTTTTTTTTCCACCAATTTTTTAATAAAAATTTCCAAACCTCCAGCAAATTTACAAGAATTTGACATACCACCCACATACCCATGATATGGATTCTACTATTAACATTATAGCATGCTTAATTTGTCACATATCTGTTCATCTATCCATTTGCCCCATTATATTTTTGATGCATATTTTGGCATAAAATATTTTTCTTTAAAATCAATTAATCAACATATAGTGTATTATTAGTGTCAGAGGCAGAGTTTAATGATTCATCAGTTGCATATAATACCACAGTGCTCATTACATAAAGTGCCTTCCTTAATGCCTATCACCCAGTTACTCCGTTTCCCTATCTGCCTCCCCTCCAGCAACCCTCAGTTTGTTTCCTAGAATTAAGAGTCTCCTATGGTTTGTCACCATCTCTGATTTTGAGTTATTTCCCCCCTTTCTCCTATGTTATCTGTTTTGATTTTTAAATTCCACATATGAGTGAAATCATAATAATTGTCTTTTTCTGACTGTCTTATTTCACTTAGCATAATACCCTCTAGTTTCATCCTTGTCATTGCAAATGGTAAGATCTCATTTATTTTTGATGGGCGAGTAATATTCCACTGTGTGTGTGCATGTGTGTGTATGTGTGTGTAACTCACATCTTCTTTATCCATTCATCTATTGATGGATATCTGGGCTCTTTCCATAATTAGGTTACTATTGATAATGCTATAAACATTGGGGTACAGGTGCCCCTTTGAATCACTATGTTTGTATCCTTTGGATAAATACCTAGAAGTGCAGTTGCTGGGTCATAGAGTAGCTCTATTTTTAACTTTTTGAGGAATTTCCATACTGTTTTCCAGAGTGGCTGCGCCAGTTTGCATTCTCACCAACAGTGTAAGAAGGTTCCCCTTTCTTCACATCCTTGCCGACACTTGTTTCTTGTGTTTTTGATTTTAGCCTTTCTGACAGGTGTGAGGTGATAGTTCATTGTGGTTTTGATTTGTATCCCTGATGATGAGTGATGTTGAACATCTTTTCATGCGTCTGTTGGCCATCTGGATGTCTTCTTTGGAGAAATGTCTGTTCATGTCTTCTGCCTCTTTTTAAACTGGAGTCTTTGTGTGTTTTTGTTTGTTTGGTGTTGAGTTGTATAAGATCTTTATAAATTTTGGAACTAACCCTTTATCAGGTATATCATTTGCAAATATATTCTTCTATTCAGTAGATTGCCCTTTCATTTTGTTGATTATTTCCTTCACTATGCAGAAGCTTTTTATTTTCAGGTAGTCCCAAATTTATTTTTCTTTTATTTCCCTTGCCTCAGGAGACATATTTAGAAAAATGTTTCTATAGCCAATGTCAGAGACATTACTGCTTGTGCTCTTTTTAGGGATTTTTATGGTTTTAGGTCTCACATTTAGGCCTTTAATCCATTTTCAGTTTATTTTTCTGTATGGTGAAAGAAAGTGGTCTAGTTTCATTCTTTTGCATGTGGCTGTCCAATTTTCCCAAAACCATTTATTAAAGAAACTCTCTTTTCCCCATTGTATATTCTTTCCCACTTTGTCAAAGACTAATTATGTAATTGCAGGTTCATTTTTAGGGTTTCTATTTTATTCTGTTGATCTATGTATACATTTATGCCAGTACTATACTATTTTAATTGCTACCAGTTTGTAATATAACTTAAAATCTGGAATTGTGGTACTTCAGTTTTTGTTAAGATTGCATTGGCTATTAGAGGTCTTTTGTGGTTTCATACAAATTTCAGGATTGTTTGTTCTAGTTCTGTGAAAAATGCTGCTGGTATTTTGATGGGGATTACATTAAATGTGTAGATTGCTTTGGGTTGTATAGACATTTTAACATTATTCTTCTAATGCATGAGCATGGAATGTCTATTTGTGTCATTTTCAATTTCTTTAATAAGTGTTCTATAGTTTTCAGAGTACAGATTTTTCACCTCTTTAAGTTTATTCCTAGATATTTAATTGTTTTGGTGCAGTTGTAAGTGGAATTGTTTTAATTTCACTTTCTGCTGCTTCATTATTAGTGTATAGAAAAGTGATAGACTTCTGCATATTTATTTTGTGTCCTGTAACCTTAAACTGAATTCATTTCTCAGTTCTAGTAGGCTGTTTTGTTTTGTTATTTTTTGGTGGAATCTTAAGGATTTTCTATTTAGGGTATGATGTCATCTGCAAATAATGAGAGTTTTACTTCCTTCTTACCAATTTGGATGCCTTTTATTTCTTTATATTGTATAACTGCTGTGGCTGGGACTTCCAGTACTAGAATAAAAGTGGTGAGAGTGGATATCCTTGTCTTGTTCCTGATGTTAGGGGAAAAGCTCTGAGTTTTTCCCTATTAAGTATAATGTTGGCTATGGGTTTTTTCATATGAAACCTTTATTATGTTCCCTTTAGACCTATTTTGCAAAGGGTTTTTATGAATGGATGCTGTACTTTGTAAAATGCTTTTTCTGGCATCTACTGAAATGATTATATGGCCTTTATCTGGTTTAGGTATCAGGGTGATGCTGAGCTCATAGAATGAATTTGGGTTTTCCTTCCTCTTGTATTTTTTGGGATAGTTTTAGAAGAATGGGTATTATGTCTTTATGTTTGGTAGGATTTACCTGTGAAGCCATCTGATCTTGGGCTTTTGTTTGTTAAAAGTTTTTTGATTACTGACCAATTTCATTGCTGGTTATTTGGTCTGTTCAAATTTTCTTATTTCCTACTTTAGTTTTGGCAGGTTATATGTTTCTAGAATTTATCCATTTCTTCTAAGTTGTCTAGTTTTTTGGTATATAGGTTTATCATAATATTATAATTGTATTTCTGTGGTATTGGTTGTTACCTCTCTTCTTTCATTAGTCATTTTGTTTATTTGGGTCCACTCTCTCTTTTTTTAATGTGTCTTGCTGGAGGTTTATCAATTGATCTTTTCAAAGAACCAGCTTCTGATTTCATTGATCAGCTCTATTGTTTTTTCCGTTTCTATCTCACTTATTTCTGCTCTCATCTTTATTATTTCCTTCCTCTTGCTGAGTTTGAATTTTGTTTGTCCTAGCTTCTTTAGGTATAAAGTTGAGATTTTTCTTGCTTCTTGAGGTAAGCCTTTGTTGCTATAAACTTCCTTCTTAGAGACACTTTTGCTGCATTGCAGAGATTTTGGATCATTGTGTTTTCATTTTCATTTGTTTCTTTATTAACCCATTCCTTGTTTAATAGCATGCTGTTTAACTTCCATATATTTGTGCTTTTTCTAGATTTTTTCTTGTGGTTGACTTCTAGTTTCATAGCATTGTGGCCAGAAAAGAAGCATGGAGTGTGTTTTCTATATGGTAATCAGGTCATCTGTACATAGTGACAGTTTTTCACCATTGAGTATGATGCTAGCTATGGGTTTTTCATATATGGCCTTTATTTTATTGAAGCGTATTCCCTCCAAACCCACTTTTATCATGAATCGTTATTGTATTTTGTCAAATTCTTTTTCTGCATCTATTGAGATGATTATATGGTGAATATTCTTCCTCTTGTTAATTTGTCGCACTGATTTGTGAATCTTGAGCCACATGTACATGCCTGAAATAACCCCCACTTTTAATATATTCTTGATTTCAGTTTGGTAATACTTTCTTGAGGATTTTTGCATCTATGTTCATCAGAGATATTGACCCATAGTGAGGTTTGTTTGTTTTTCTTTTTCCTGTTGTTTTTAAGTGTCTTTGTCTGGTTTGGTATCAGGGTAATGCTGATCTGGAAGCTTTCATTCCTATTTTTTTAAATAATTTGAACAGAATAGGCACTAACTCTTTTTGAGACATTTTTTAGAATGTATTTGTGAATCCATCCAGTCTTGGGCTTTTGTTTGTTGGGAGATTTTGATTACTGAATCAGTTTTCTTAGTAATAATTGGTCTTTTCAGATTTTCTTTCTTCCTGGTTTAGTTTTAGAATGTTGTATGTTTCTAGGAATTTATTCATTTCTTCTAGGTTGCCAAATTTGTTGGCACATACTTCTTTGTAGTAGTTTTTCATAATCCTTTGTATTTTTGTGGTGTCAGTTCTCTTCATTTTTAATTCAAGTCCTCTCTTTATCTTGATGAGTCTGGCTAAAGTTCATCAATTTTGTTGATTTTTTTTTTAAGATTTCATTTATTTATTCATGAGAGACACACAGAGAGAATCAGAGAAATAGGCAGAGGGAGAAGCAGGTTTCCCACAGGGAGCCCAATTTGGGATTCAATCCCAGGACTCCGGGATCACACTCAGAGCTGAAGGCAGACGCTCAACCACTGAGCCACCCAGGCATCCCAATTTTGTTAATCTTTTCAAAGAACCAACTCTTGGGGGTCACTTGGGGGGCTCAGTTGGTTAAGTGTCTGACTTCAGCTCAGGTCATGATCTGATGGTGGGGGGATCAAGCCTTGCATTGGGCTCTGCGCTCAGTGGGAGTCTGCTTGTCTCTCTGCTCCTCCCCCTGCTCATGTACTCACTCTCAAAATCTTTTAAAAATACACACATATATATACATACATACACATGCATGTCTGTATATATATACATGCGTATGTATGTATATATATGACTATACATATGTCTGTATAGACTACATAGGTATCAACTCTATAGAATAGAGACTGGATAAAGTCTCTTTCATTTATTTACACTCTGATCTTTATTATTTCTTTTCTTCTAACTTTGAGCTTTAATTGTTCTTTTTCTAGTTCCTTTAGGGACAAATTGAGATTGGGATTTTTCTTGTTTCTGGATGGAGATCTGTATTGCTATAAACTTCCCTCATGGAACTGTTTTTGCTGCATCTCAAAGATTTTGGATCATTGTATTTTAATATTCATTTGCTCTAGGCATTTAAAAAAATGTTCTCTTTGCTTTCTTTGTTGACCCATTTGTTGTTTTAGCATGTTAACACTGCTTTTTTCCCAGTTTATTTCTTGTAATTAACTTCTAGATTCATGCCAGTGTTGTCAGAAAAGATGCTTATATGGTTTTCATCTTTTTAAATTTATTGACTTGTTTTGTGACCATACGTGAAGAATATTTCATTTGGACTTGAAAAGAATTTATATTCTGTTATTTTTGGATGGAATGTTTTATTTATTTATATCTAGATATATATCTGTATATATCTGGCCTAATGTGTCACACAAAGCCACTGTTTATTGATTTTTCTGTCTGGATGATCTATTTGTTGATGTATGTGGGGTGTTTAAGGGAGAAATTGTCGGTAATACAATAACAGTAGGAGATTTTCTGTTGGTTAATATTTGTGTTGTGTACTTAGGTGCTCCTATGTTAGGTGCATAGAATTTACAATTGTTATATCCTCTTATTGAATTGATCCCTTTATCATTATGTGTTGCCATTCTTGGTCTTTTGTTATAGTCTTTGTTTTAAAGTCATTTTGTCTGATAGAAGTATTGCTACCCTGGCTTTTTTATTTTCCACTTCCATTTGCATGCCATGTTTTTCCAATCCTTTCACTTTCATTCTGCATGTCTTTAGGTCTGCAGTGAGTCTCTTGTAGGCAGCACATAGATGGCTCTTTTTTTTTAATCCACTTAATCACCCTCTGTCTTTTTGACTAGAGCATTCAGTCCATTAAAGTAATTATTGATAGGTATGTACTTATTACCATTTTACTAATTGTTCTCTGGGTTGTTTTTTAATAGTCTGCCTCTGTTCTTTGTCTCTTGCTCTCTTCCTTTGTGATTGATAACCTTTCTTTAGTGTTACACTTAGATTTTTTATTTTTTGTGTCTCTCTTACAGGTTTTTGGTTTGCGGTTACCATGAGTTTCATATATAACATCCTAAATCTGTATTAAGTGGATGGTCACTTAAGTTCAAACACTGTTTTTCTTGTATCACTCTATGTATATATAATATGATGTAATATTTTACACTTTTTGTTTTTTAAAGATTTTATTTATTTATTCATGAGAGACACAGAGAGGCAGAGACATAGGCAAAGGGAGAAGCAGACTGCTTGAAGGGAGCTCAATGTGGGACTCAATCCCCGGACCGTGGGATCATGCTAAAGGTAGACATTCAACCACTGAGCCACCCAGGTATCCCCCTTTCATATTTTTCTTCTAGTTATGACCTTCCTTTTCTACTTGAAAAAGTCATTTTAGCATTTCTTGTAAGGTCAGTTTAGTAGTAGTAAACTCCTTTAACATTTTTCTGGGAAACCATTTCTATTCTGAATGTTAACCTTACTACATAGAGTATTCTTGGGTGTAGGTTTTTTCCTTTTGGATATATCATGCCACTCCCATCTGGCCTGCAGAGTTAGTGCTGAAAAATCAACTGATAGCATTATGGGGTTTCCTTTGCAGGCAACTCATTATTAATGTTAAGATTCTTTATCTTTTTAAAAATATTTATTTTTATTTTTTTCTTAAGATTTTATTTATTTATTCATGAGACAGAGAGAGAGAGAGAGGCAGACGGGAGAAGCAGGCTCCATGCAGGGAGCCCGATATGGGACTCGATCCTGGGTCTCCAGGATCATGCCCTGGGCCGAAGGCAGCGTTAAACCGCTGAGCCATCCTGGATGCCCAAGATTCTTTATCTTAAATTTTAATTATTATATGTCTTGATGTGGACCTTGTTGGGTTCATCTTGTTTGAACTTTTCTGGACTTATTGGATCTGTAGATCTATTTCCTTCTCTACATTAGGGACATTTTCAGCTATTATTTCTTTTTAACTGAGGTTAAGGTAGGGCTAATGTCAGTTCCTAGTTTTGCACTAACAGTTCTGCCGACAGAGAGCAGAGGGAATAAAACAGGTACAGGGAAGAGCAGCTTCAATGCCTGCATGTCAAATCCTTGCTCATAAACTTTCTCAATGAAGAAAAGCTCTCTAAAGCCACACTTACATTTTCTTTCTTTTTAAAAATTGAGTCTGACACTTTATCACATTTCGCTCTCTGAAGGATCTTCAAATACTTAAAGCCTCTTGTGGCTTTGCCATATCTAACATACATGCCCTAATCCCCTCCTATCTGGAGTTTTTCTGTAGATGTTCATGATGAATGCAGAGAGATTTTCTAGCAGGTGGGGCAAGGATCATCCCTCAGCTGGCCTGGCAAACAAAGGCCGTAGATCTAGGATTCACTACCCTACCTGTACATTGAGGACAGGGAACAAGGCCTGCAGGGGCTGGCCATTCAACAAAGAGTATTTCCAGCATGTGGCCTAGAGAGGGTGTTCAGAAAATGTTTGTCAATCTAAAGGTGAGCCTTGCCTGTGAAACCTGTCAGGCTGTTTTTGCTTATTGTCAACAATTTATTAAGATGCTATGCCCTCAAAGTTTGTAAATCTCATTCCTTCCTCCTTAAAGTAATATCTCTGTTAGGGTTCCTCTATCCCTCCTCGAATACCTCCAGGGGAGCCCCACAGAGATAAATAGAAGATGGGAGACTAATTTTGGATACAGACTGAGCTGGGTTCAAACTATCTAATAAATTAATTTATTCATATAAAATATCAGAGAGATGGGAGGCCAAGAAAGGAATACAATTCTCGGTGGGGGTCTACTACTGTGGCTTCCTCTAGTAATCCACCCCCTTCATGGTATTCAGGTTAAGTCTGGTGCTGTTGGGAGAATATTCACCATCAAAATAAGTTGACATAAATTGAACCACTGTAAATACTGTTTAGTATTCACACATGCATGCATTCCTTAATCCCCTTCACTTATTTTGCCACCCTTCCCCATGTCTCAGATAATAGACTCTGTTTATGTAGACATCTATCCCTTTGCCCCTGTTGCTAACTTAGGTTTCTCTAGAACTTACTCATTCTGGGCCTGGCTCAGAGCAAGTGTTCAATGAACAAGTTTCTGACTCAGGGGCCTAGGCACAACATGGTGGTGGTGGGTGACGTGATTATTCCTGGGACACATGTACGTACTCACTTTCCTTTACCAGCCATGTTCATTTTCTTCCAGAGCTTTAAGGATGATCCAGCCTGCTTCTACCCCACTGTGTTTTCCTCTTCATCACCTTGGCTTTGCTTCTCCCAGAGTGAGATGGAACTGTTTGGTAAGTCTCGAACTACCCCAAAGCAGGTGATGGTTCAATCTAAAGAGATATTTTTAGAAGCCTGCTGGGAAATTACATAGGGGATAAAGCAGATTCCAGGAATACTGCTGCTAAGACTCAGCTTTGGGGACAGAAGGTTGGAGAAATTGGGGGACACAAGTGGGACTCCAGTGGTCCCCATACTTATTCCTTCTGTGCAGTTTCATCCCTAAAGCAAAGCAATCCCTGGAAACTCAGGGGTGGGGTTGGGATGGCAACTAATTCTAGAAATTGGAACAGTGAGAGAAACATCAGCAGCAGACAGAAATTTATCAAATGTCAATAGGAAGGGAGAGAAGCCTTGGTCACCTTTCCATAATGTTCAGGTTAAATCCAGTTCTGTTGGGAGAGTAATAATAATCACAATAATAATAACAGTTAACATACTGAACCACTGTAAACATTGTTTTAATATACATACACACACATACACACGTATGCACATACACAAAGAAGTACTGTTTTTCCCTATTTGCTAGGAAGAAACCTGGAACTAGGAGAGGTTAACGAAGTTGTCTGAGATTCTGTAGTTGGGAAGTCATAGCATCTATTATGAACCTAAGCTGTCAGGCTCTGGAGCTCCTCCTCCAACATTACACTGTATATTCCAGGACTTTTGCTTCAGGTTTTCAAAAAACATATGCACATACAAACATGCACACTTAAAATATAAACTCACATCCATCACTTATTATTTAGGAGCAGGGGTGGGGACTGAGTAATTCTGTGCCCCTGCCAGTTACTTTATTTATAACAAATTTATTGAAATATATTTATTTCATCTTCCATAAACTTTAACTTTTTAAAGGATATATTTCAGTGCTTTTTGGTGTATTCACAGAGTTGTGCAACAATTGTTACCTAACTTTTGAACATTTTCATCACTGCCATAAGAAGCCCCACAACTATTAGGAATCATTCCTATTTCCCCTTTTCCTCAAAATCTGGTAACCACTAATCTACTTCCTGCCTCTACTGAGTTACCTTTTCTGGACATGCCATATAAATGGCTCATATAACATGTGGCCTTGTGTAAATAGTTTCTTTCATTTTTCACCCAAGTTGTGGCAGGTGTCACAATGTTATATCCATTCTACTGTGTAGATATAATCTGTTCACCAATTCATCTACCATTTCAGTTTCTACCATTTGGCTATTATGAATAATGCAACTTTCATTTACAAGTTTTTATGCAGACCATGTTTTCATTTGGGGGTGTTTGCCTTGGAGTAGAATTGCTGGATTATATGGCAACTCTATGTTTAACTTTGTGAGGACCTGCCAGACTGCTTTCCACAGCAGCTGCCCAATTTTTAATTTCCACCAACAAGTTCAAAGGTTCTATTTGTCCTATCTCCTTGTCAACACTTGCTGTTTTCTGTTTGTTTTTAAGCCATTTTAGTGAGTGTAAAATAGTATTCAATTGTGCTTTTGATTTGCATTTTCCTAATGAATAATGTTGGCCCTCTTCATGTGCTTACTGGTCATTTGTATATCTGCTCTGGAGAAATGTCTATTCAAATTCTTTGCCCTTTCCCCCCCACTTTTAAAAATTCTGCTTTTTCTACTATGTTGGTCTTTTACTAACAGTACAAAAGCAGTGCATGAAAGGCTTTGCACTTTAGGAGTAGTCACTCATCTCATATTCCTTTCAAAAGAAACATTTTTTCTATATTTATTATTGAAGTAGAGTTGACATACACCTTATGTTATTTTCAGATGTATATTGATTCAACAATTCTGTGCATTACTCAATACCCACCATAATAAGTGTAGCCACCATCTCTTATTATAGCCACCATACATTATTACAATATTATTGACTGTACTTCTTATCTCCATGACTCACTTTATAACTGGAAGTTTGCACTTCCTAATTCCTGTCACTTATTTTGCCCATCCTCCACCTTCCTCATCTCTGGAAATCAGTTTATGTATTTAAGAGTCTATTTCTGTTTTGATTACTTTTGTTCTGAGATTCTACATAGGAGTGAAATCATATGGTATTTATCATTCTCTGACTTTTTTCACTTATACCATAGGTCCCTCCATGTTGTTGCAAATAAACTTTCATTCCTTTTATGGCTGAGTAATATTCCAGATATTCCATATCCTATTTATTAATTTATCAATAGACAGTTGGGTTGCTTCCTTATCTTATAAATATCTATTGCAAATAATGTTCCAATAAACATGGGGGTGCATATGTCATTTTGAATTAGTGTCTTCATTTTCTTTGAGTAACTACCCAGTAGTGGAATTTTGGAATCATAGTAAAATAGTTCTATTTTTAATTTTTTGAGGAATCTCCATACTGTTTTCCTCAGGGTAACAATTTATATTCCTATGAACAGTGTACAAGGGTTCCCCTTCTTCCAAATCTTTTATAATACTTGTTAATTCTTGTCTTTTTGATAGTAACCACTCTGACTAGAGTAAGATCTCATTGTAGTTTTGACTTGCATTTTCCTCGTGATTAGTGATGGTGAGCACCTTTTCATGTGTCTGTTGGCCATCTGCAGATCTTCTTTGGAAAAAATGTCTAATTAGGTTCTCTACCTATTTTTTAAGTCATTTTTTTTTCTGTTGTATTGTATAAATTCTTTTATTGTGGATATTAGCCCCTATCAGATACATCATTTGAAAATATCTTCTCCCATTCTCCCTGTTTTGTTGATGGATTCCTTTGCAAAAGCTTTTTATTTTGGTGTAGTCCCAAAAGTTTATTTTTGCTTTTCTCTTTCTTGCCTAAGGGGACTTATCCATAAGTATATTGCTAAAGCCAGTTTCTAAGAGATTACTGCCTATGTTTTCTTTAGGGTTTTTATGGTTTTAGATTTCATAGCTGGGTCTTTAATCCATTTTTACTTTATTTTTGTGCATGTTATAAGAAAGTGGTCCAGTTTTCTCAATGCCGTTTATTGAAAAGACTCTTTTCCCCACCATATATTCTTGCCTCCTTTGTCAAAGATTGACCATAAAACCATGGGTTTATTTCAGGTCTCTCCATTCTGTTCTATTAATCTATATGTTCTTGTGCCAGTAACATACTGTTTTGGTTACTATAATTTTATAGTATATTATGAAATCTGGGGTTGTGATACTTCCAGCTTTGTTTTTTCCCAGAATTGCTTTGGCTATTTGAGATCTTTTGTGGTTTCAAGTGAATTTTAGGATTATTCTATTCTGAAAAAAAAAATGCTATTGGTATTTTGATAGGGATTTCATTAAAAACAGATTGCTTTGGGTATGATGGACATTTTTAATATTATTTCTTCCATTCCATGAACATAGTATACTTTTCTATTTGTTTCACCTTCAATTTCATTACAGAATATACACCTTTTGCTCCTTGATTAAATTTATTCCTAGGTATTTTATTCTTTTTGGTTCAATTATAAATGAGAATGTTTAAATTTCTCTTTCTGGTAGTTATTAGTGTATTAAAATTCAATAGATTTCTTTATATTAAGTCTGTGTCCTTAGCCTTTACTGGATTCATTTCTTAGTTCTAGTAGTTTAGTGGAATCTTTAGGGTTTTCTATATATAGCATCAGGTCCTCTGCAAATAGTGACTGTTTTAATTATCAATTTGGATGCCTTTTCTTTTTCCTGTAGAATTGCTGATTGCTGTGGTTAGGCTTTCCAGTACTATGTTGCATAAAAATGGCAAGAGGACATACTTTTCTTTTCCTGATCTTAGAGGAAAAGTTTTCATTTTTTCATCATTATGATGTTAGCTGTGGGTGTTTTATATATGGCCTTTCTTATGTTGAGAGGTATTCCCTCTAAAGCCATTGTGTTGATAGTTTTTATTCTGTCAAATATTTTTTCTGGATCTATTGAGATGATCATATGGTGTTTATCCTTCCTTTTGTTAATTTGTCACATTGATTGTGACTATTGAACCCCCCATGTATCCCTGGAATAACTCCCACTTCATTGTGGTGAATGATCCTTTTAATATATTGAGGATTTTTACATCTATGCTTATCAGGATAGTGGCCGATAGATTTCTTCTTCTTTTTTATTTTTTTAATGTAGTGTCTTTGGTTTTGCTATCTGGATATTGCTGGTATTGCAGAATGAATTTGGAAGCTTTCTTTCCTCTTCTATTTTTGAAATAGTTGAGAATAGGTATTAACTCTTTTAAAAACATTTGTTAAAATGCACCTGTGAGGGGTACCTGGGTGGTACAGTCAGTTGAGTGTGTCTGGCTCGGTTTCAGCTCACGTTGTGACCTCAGGGTCCTGAGATTGATAGAGCCTTGAGTTGATCTCCACGCTCAGTGTGGAGTCTGCTTAAGACTCTTTCTCCCCCCTTTACCCATGCCGCTCTGTGCACTTGCTTTCTTTCAAATAAATATTTTTAAAAAGTAAAATGTACCTATGAATCCATCCAGTGCTGTAATTTTGTTTGATGGGAGTATTTTGGTTACTGGTTCAATTTCCTTACTAGTAATTGGTCTGTTCAGGTTTTCTATTTATTCCTGATTCAGTTTCAGACAATTGTATGTTTCCAGGAATTTATCCATTTCTTCTAGGTTGTCCAATTTATAGGGTAGTTATAAGATCCCATTATAGTTCAAAAAATTATATCCCAACTTAGATATTATTTTATAATTATTTTAATTTCTGTATTGCTTGTTACTTCTCTTTCATTTCTGACTGATTCTTCTCTTCTTTTGATAAATCTGGGTAAAGATTTATCAACTTTGTCTTTTCAAAGACCTAGCTCTTGGTTTCCTTTATCTGTTCTATTTTTTAATTCTCTATTTCCACTCTGATCTTTATTTCCTTCCATTAACTGTGGATTTTGTTCTTTTTCTAGTTTCTTTAGGAGTATGGTTAGATTTTTTTAGATTTTTCTCATTTCTTGAGGTAGGCCTGTAAATAATTAACTGACTATCTTTACTTTATGATTGCTTTTACCAGTGAAATTTTTCTTTCATAATTTTCACATCTTTGGCCTTTTTATTACACTTAAAGGGGATTCTTTAGCATTTTGCCCATTTAAAAAATGGCTCTAAGGAAAGAAAATGCAAATTTAAATAGTAAAAAAGTGACCTAAATGTAAGCATTCTTATATACTTCGGATACAAGTGCTTTAGCAGATACATGATTTGCAAAAATTTTTTTCCTGTTCTGATTTGTAGTTTTACTTTCTTGATGTCTACTTTGCAACAGTTTTCTTTTCTTTTGATAGAGCCTAATTATTTCTGTCCCATTGCTGGTGCTTTTGGTGTCATGTAGAAGATACCATTGCCTAACCCAAGGTCATAAGGGTTTTCTTCTATTATCCACGTAAGTCAATTTTTGTGTGTGGTGTGAAGCAGTTCCAGCTCTATTCTTTTGTATAAGGATACCCAGTTGTCCCAGAACCATGTTAAAAATCCACCAGTTAATTTTTTAAATCCATAGTACCATTTAAAAAAAAAAGATTTTATTTATTTATTCATGAGAGACACAGGCAGAGGGACAAGCAGGCTCCATGTAGGGAGCCCAACATGGGACTTGATCCTAGGTCTCCCGGATCACGCCCTGGGCTGAAGGTGGCGCTAAACCACTGAGCCACCCGGGCTGCCCATAGTATCATTTTTATTATTTTATAACTATAGTAGTTATCCTGAATAGCTTTTAAATTCTTTTTTCCACTTAAATTTACCTTTTCTTCCCTCAAGGAAAGCCAGAAATTTTCAGTTTTATTTACCACTGTATTCACTGTGTGCCGGGCATCATTATACACTCAATAAACATTTAATAACTGAGCTTTTACATTATGTGGCACTAATATGCATTCTTTCCCAGGTATCTCTTGGGTCTCCTACACTGTGACTCCTCACTGACTGGTGTCTCAGAGGTGGCAGGTAGAAGGCTCTGCAATGTCAGATACTGGGATTTCCTCATATAGGATCCCACACCTCTACTGGCATCTGTCACTTCTTAGACACAGCAACAAAGTGAAGATATAACAGACAGCAAGTTGGCTACTACTGTATTGTATATGTGCAAGTTGCTAAGAGTAAATCTTAAGTTTTCATCACAAGAATAAATTTTGTAAAATTTTTTTTACCATATAAGGTGACAAATGTTAACCAGATATGGGGATCTTTTGCAGTGTATAAAAATATGGAGTCATTAGTTTATATACCTGAAAAATATATTACATGCAAAATATGTCAATTTAAAATAGATTAATTCTAAAAAATGCAACAAAGATGTTTTCTACCATGTTTAGGACCAAAAGACTGAGTATAGGAATTCAAGAGGAAAAGTTGAATACAAATATACAGTAATAGGTTCATGTTCTTTTGAGATTTTCAACCAGTCCCTGTAGTTTTGGATTGTCTCAAGGATGCCAATAGCATTTTTGTTGAGGAATATTAGTGCAGCCAAAAAGAGCACATGAACCGAATTCTAGTTCTTGGGTCTGCCTTTTTCAATTATGACTTGGCCCGTGTTGCCTTTTATTTCCTCATCTGACAAATGGGACAAAAATAGTTTTAAAGAATAGAAATTTCTCAAAGTACTGGAGGCTAGGGATGCCAAGATCCCAGTGCCAGTAGATTCAGTGTCTGGTGAGGACCTGCCTTCTGGTTCATAGAAAGTCCCCTCTCGTTGGGTCCTCATGTGGAAGAAGGGGCAAGAAGCTCTCCAGAGTCTCTTAAAAAAGGCACAAGTACCATTCATGAGAGCACTATCCTCATGACCTAATCAGCTCTCTAAGGCCCCACCTCCTCATACCATCACCTAGGTCATTAGGTTTTCAAAATGGAACTGGGAGGGGGGAGACACAAATATTCATTCTGTAGCAGATACCATATACTACAAAATCCCATTGTTAATAAGGTATAAGTATCTGCTTCCTTCTCTAGTTACTCTCAGAACAGCGAAAAATGTGAGAAGAGAATTAGACATGAGAATGAAAAGTCTTTTGCAAATGACCACAGTTTTATACAAAGATGATCAGTTTCTCTTCTGTACAAAAAAAGAATTCTATTGGTTGTAGTGATTTTCTAAATTGCTCTTTATTTTGTATTTTCCCCTATTTCCAGGCACCAGGTAGACATCTCCAGTGAACCTACTCAGCTTTTAACAACAGATTGAGTCCAAGTCTCTTTGTACAGGTAATAGACTCCTAAGCAGTATGGTGGTGTTTTTTTTTTGTTTTTTAGTTTTTATTTATTTATGATAATCACACACACACACACACACACAGAGAGAGAGAGAGAGAGAGAGAGAGGGGGGCAGAGACATAAGCAGAGGGAGAAGCAGGCTCCATGCACCGGGAGCCCGACGTGGGATTCGATCCCGGGTCTCTAGGATCGCGCCCTGGGCCAAAGGCAGGCACTAAACCTCTGCGCCACCCAGGGATCCCGATGTTTTGGGAACAAATCTGAATTTCAATCTCAAATTTTCTGCTTTATAATTGTGTTACCTCAAACAAGTTACTTCTTCCTCAGTTGAATGTGGGTGATCATAGCATTTAAGGATGCAAAGAAGAATCAAGACCTGAAAAAGGATAGTACTAGTATAGCTTCAGGAATTTACTAGGAGCCACTGACCTTTGTTGTTCAAGGCTCCAACACAGGCATCATCAGTTCTCTTTCTTCATCTGTGTATCACTTAACATTTGAAGTCCAAGGCCTGGCTTAGAAAGATTGTCAGAGTGGCACTGGACAGGCACCTCTTCTAAGACTTCAGCAAATGACAGGAGAAGGTAACTCTATGGAGAGAGTGGCTTGGCAGGGCTTGACCACTAAAAACGGACTCAACCAACCCAAGGGGACCTGGCAGAGAAAGAAGACTACAGTAATACATAGCTTGGTCTTACTCCTTTCTAGCCCTTTATGTCTCTTACTAGTGCCTCCAACCAGCCAAAGCCACCTGGCAGCTTGATGGCAAGGGAGTCCGTTGATATAGTTTATAGGAGACCAGCCTCCTAGGGAACATGGCAGCATAGGGAAGGGTGAAAGTGGATCTCTAGGGGCTAATGGAATATATACAGGTAGGAGATAAAACATCTCTAAAACATTCAAAGAAAGTAAATTCTTTCTTCCCTCTTACTTAGAAAAAAGCTCATGACTTCTCTTATCCTAGAAGGATAAATTATGCATGTAATCCCTGGTGCAGGAAATTCCTAATAATTTAGAAGTAGCCAAAGGCATGAGTCAGCAGGTTCTCCTTCTCTTCTTCCCTGGCACAGCCTACTCTCAGCAAGGCCTAGCCCCAGCTGTGGGGTGCCCCCTCCTTGAGGAGCCTCATGGAGGCTGTGGGTGGTAGGTCTTCCTACGCTGGTGGTTCTGAGCTCCTGCCAAGGCTGAAGGAAGCCACTTCAAAAGATGCCACTACCACCACCACTGATAAATGGAATCAGAAGGGCATTGCTTCAGCCCAGACTCTAAGCACTTTTTACCAGGCCCCATTCTTGAGGGTATATTCCTCTTGTGAGGGATTTGGATAATAATGGAGGGTGGGGGGAGATGCTTTCTACCAGGCAGCCATTTGTCAAGTACCAACTCATCCCTCAGTGTTAGGAGAGCAGGGAGATGAGGGGCTCAGCCGTAGCCTGTGTTCCCTCTTGTGCTAAATAAGGTTGGAATACGTTCCAGTTTATTCTAAGATAATTTGTAATCTCTTAATGCCTTAAAAATAGACTAAGTTAAATTTACACTTTTCTTCCATAGTTTTTAAATGAATTTGAGTGCTATGACTCCATGGCTTAGGAAAATAGACAAAAATAGATACTTGTGGGAAATGAGATTTTGTTTCTATAAAGGCAGCATGATACAGTGAGGAGAACGTTGAAATGGGCTCCCAAACCTGGATTTGAGGATCAACTGAACTTGGTAAAGTCATTTTCCTCTGTGGGCCTCAGTTTTAATACCTGTAGTGAGATTTTACAGTAGGTGAGAACAATTGAAATGTTCATTGTGACCCAGAAGAACACCCCCTGGCAGATGTGCTGAGAAGGAATGATGCTTCTAGAAGGGCAGAAGGACACTGTAATGAGAAAGGGCTGCCATGATTCGTGATTTATTACCCCTACCCCAATTTTATTGAGGGATAGTTAACTGTAACTGTGTATTAAGTATACAACATAAATGACTTATGTATAGATTGTGAAATGATTACCAGACCAAATTTAGTTACTATCCATTTTCTTGCATAGTTACAATTTTTTTTCTTGTGATAAGAATCTTCCTCCCCTCAAGAGAAAGAGAGAGAGAGAGCACATGCACAAGTGTGGAGGCAGGGCAAGGTAGGGGGAGGGGGGCAGAGGGAGAGAGAGAATCTTAAGCAGGCTCCATGCTCAGCACAGAACCACTGCCCCCCCGCCCCCCTGCCCCCGCCTCTGAGGATCACAACCTGAGCCAAAATCAAGAGAAACTTAACTAACTGAGCCACCCAGGTGCCCCCATCTTGTGGTAAGAACTTTTAAGATCTACTCTGTAAGCAACTTTCAAATATACAATGCAGCATTATTAAGTATAGTTACCATGCTGGATATTACATCTCCTGGTCTTATTAATCTTACAACCAGAAGTTTGTCCCTTTTGACTGCCTTCATCCCTTTCTTCTGTTCCCTAACCTCCAACTTGTAGCCAACCATCTGTTCTGTGGTTTGCCTTTTAAATTTCCTGAGTTGTAGATTCAAAAGGCTTACATCCCATTTTTCTTCATTATGAAAATGCAAAAACATAAGGAGGCATAAAGAAACGGGGATGGGACTGCTTCCATAGTATGATTTTGCTTTCGATGGTAGTGCTGGAGAAGTAGTATGCAATCATGTAAGGAATCCAGGGGATTTGGGACTTAGGCTCAAATCTCAATACTGTTACTGAGGTACTGGTTCTGAGGCTGCTCAACTATAAAAACAAAACAAAACAAAACATTTACAGCCTAAGATGTTAAAGTACCTTTTCTGCAGAAGTATGGGAACTCTTTATGTTCACATCTGTTTACATAGATGTAATGACACTAAAAGCTCCTGCGGAGGAGACTAAACTGCATTCTGGTGATCTTGGTTGATTAGTGACACTGCTGTTATTCTTTCTTGTTATTCTTTCTTTCAATTAATATTGAATGTGCTCCTGAATTAATGACAGGAACCTATGCAAACCAGTTGGTTTCCACAAGGTTGTCTGAGAAATGTAGCAGCCATACCAGGATATTTTTCAAATCCAAGTTAAATGAAATGGAAACAAATTTCCAAGGGAAAAATGCAACAGGAATCCATCAGGAGACGGGGCTTCTAAGCCAACTTTGTGACCAGGTTCCCTTCTCTTAGTTGACAACAGTACAGGTAAGAATACAGACTCTAGAGCTAGATTATCCAATTTACTGGCATTTTCATCTCTGCCTCAGGGTCATGACTTGAAAAAGGTGTCTAATTGTACTAAACTTAAAGTGTTGTTATGCCCATTCTATGCATCAGTATACTTAAAGTACCTAGAACAGCACTTTACACATAGTAAATGGTACATAAATGTTTGTTTATAAAAGAGGTGGCCAAATGGTAAAAATCTCTGATTCAGGAAATTCCTAATCAAAGGCATGGAGTCAGCAGTTTTTCATTCTCTTACTTTTAGCATAGATACTTGAGGAGAAACTTTAATTTATTATTCATGGGCTGAGCTGTCCACTTCCCTACTATTAATTATTATTAATAAACTGAAATGTCACTGGGGAGCTCTCTGCCCAATAGAGATAGTAGTGGTTTTGGCTTAGTGCCCCAGGATTCAATGATCAGGATGAATGTATAGTCATCTCCTTGACTTTGAACATGTCTGAAATTGTCACAGGGACTGCAGGTTATGGCTAGCGTATTTCTCTCTCATGTGAAAGGGACTCTGAAGGCAAATGTTCCCATGAAGGTTGGTGCTATTCTGTAAGCAGGAATCTAGATTCCTTCTATCATTCAGATCTACCTCATTGCTTCCATTCCCAAAGTCACTTCCTACTCCTAGACAGCTGCTGCTGGAACTCCAGCCATCACACCCCAGTTGTAAGCCAGAAAGAAGATTTTTTAAATGTGAAGAAAAAAGCATACTGACACGCATTCATTGATTTTATTTTTAAGTAATCTCTATACCCAATATGGAACTTGAACTTAAAATCCTGAGATCAAATAAACTGTGTTTTATATGATAGTCTTGTCTTCTCCAGGACACATAAGCCCACTGCCCTCAACTCTCTGAAGCTATAACAGCTTCCAGATCCCTAATCACAAAAGCCTCCCCTCAACACGTTTGGTTTGCCAATGCCATTCCTGAAATATAACACTCAGACTGGAATCTAACTCCTTAGTCATGGACAGTTCAGCAAAAAAAAGAAAACCAAGACACAAGCCCTAGTTCAGGACACTTTGAAGTATAGATGGTCAAAGAGGAGGATGACTCTAAACAAAACAAAACAAAACATAGTTATGTTACTATTGTGTTACCAGCTCCAAGTGCTAAGTAGATTATTGAGTTTTTGAAAGCACATGAGTCATACAGTGAAGTAATGATTATATTTAGTGGAATGTTAGAATGTCTACAGAGATATAGAATGTTGTCATGTGGAATTGAGATTAGTGTTGTCTTTATTAGAAGGTTCATGTGAGCCATAATGACTATGATTTATGGGGGAGTTTCTGAGTATCAGCTACTGTGCTCAATATAGGCCTTCAGATATCTTTTATTCTAACTTTATCATTTAGGAATTATTATTTCTATAAAACACAAAAGGCAGAGCTGAGGCTCAGAGAGTCAAATAACCTTGGTAGGAATGCTCAGACAGTAGGTAGCAACAACAAGAATCAAATCTATGGTTCTGCTGCCTAAACCCAAAGCAGTCAAATTACTGAATTTTGGACCATTTCAATTTCTGCTCAGGGCCTCAGTTCCTCCTTTGTAAAATTAGCAGTTTGAGTCTGAGTCTATGTAAGTGAGAGTGTGCTGGTGTGGACTGTGAGAACTGAAAGTTTTAGTTTTAGAAATTTTGTGAACTGGTTTTATACACAGCCATCATTGACATGCTAGATAAACTTTGAATTTACGTTAAATATTGAAGTGAACATTAAAAAATAATATTCAAAATTTACCAATTATTTAACTTTATTGGGACTTATCTATATGGTAGAGATGCTGTGCTGCTGCCATTATTTCTCTGCTTCCTGTCTAGTGAGGTCATGTCGATGGCTTGAGATCTACCAGGCAGGAGTATTTACACAATGGAAATCAGCAAATGTTACAAATCAAGCCTTGGTTTATTGTTTTGTTGGCTGTATGGACTTATGAAAGTAATAAAAGTAATAAAAGACTAAAGTAAAAAGTATGTCATCTTTATGGGTATCACATGTGAGTAGCACAAAAAATGTGAGAGTATATTCCTCTAATATTTGAGAACTCCTATCCAATTTAGGAGTTACCCACCTTCGTTAATAAATGAGAAGTTCCAACAGGTCTTTGTTGTTGTTGTTATACTTTTATCTCATCACCCGTACTAAGATATATCAACCAATAAGTTCATGGAAGATGGTGGAATAGGAGGATCCTGAGCTCACCCCATCCCATGGACTGAGATAACCACTACATATGTGGAACTACCTCTAAAAATGATGTGAAGACTGCCAGAATGGTCCTTCCATGGTTAATAGTAGAGAGGTGGCCACATCGGAAAGGGTAGGAGGGGCAGAGAAGTGGTTAGGAACCAAACCCCTGATGAGATTAACCACAAGCAGGAGAGACACCACACTCATGAAGAGGATTAGACCCCACACCAGGCACTCCTGGCACTGGGGACCTACACTAAGAAGATGACTCTCCCTAACATCTGGCTTTGAAAACCAGTAGGGTTTAATGTCAGGAGCTTTTTTAAATCAGCAGGGCTTAACTCTGGGAGAGCGTGAGGGGGATTGGAAACTGAGTCTCCATCCTTAAAGAGACAGCATAATAAATAACTCACCCTAAGACAAAGCACAGAAGCAGCAGTTTGAAAAGTGCCTGTGGTATACAGGAAGGAGATTTATTTACTAATCACAGAACATGTGCTGTTGGGGCAGGGATCTTCAGGAGATTTCTCTGGGAATAAAAGTGCTGGCAGGTGCCATTTCTCTTCACCTTCCCAGCCTCGAATTCCCACCCCCACCCCAATCTAGATAGTTGGATGCTTGGAGGAGCCAATGCTAACACTACCTATCTACCTTGTTGGCACTGCATGTACTGCACTGGTGTCCTTTTGTAGACCTGCCCCATCCAACCTGCCCACTTAATCAGATGTCCCCTGAAAGTGGCTCCTCTTCCACCAACAGCTCTGCAGGTAGCCTGGGCAGGGACTGGCACCACTCCAAAATGACTTACTCTGGGGAGAGGGAGAAATCACCCTACACAATAGCATCCACAATTTAGCTGGCTGCTCACAGAGCAAACCCTGACCATCAGTGACTGCAGCTAGCTGGACAGCCAGCCCTACCCACCAATGTGACTGTGGTGGCCTCAGGCCTCTCAACAGTATGGGGACCAACACTGTCTAGTGCATCCATAACAGGCAAAACAAGTCACAGCAGCCAGCTGGGCTGAAGGCAAATGCAGCTCAATCACAACTTTAGGGCACATGCAGTTCACACAGACAACCCCAGAGTGGCTGGTTCTGTTAGCCAGGAGGGACTGTGCTATAGGGCACTGCAGGACCTCTTCTACACAAGGCCACTACTTTTAAGACCAGGACACATAGCTGGCCTGATGTATAGAAACAAACACAAAGAGTTAGATGACATGAGGAAACAGAGGAATTGGTCTTAAATGAAACAGAAGGCAAAATAAAAAAGCTATATGAAACTGATAACAATATACCTGATGAAAAATTCAAAATTATGGTCATAAAGATATTCACTGGACTTGAGAAAAAGAATGGATGAACATGAAAACATCAGCAAAGAGATAAAAAAAAAAACAAAAACAACAGAACCAGGAGTTGGTTCTTTGAAAGAATTAATAAGATAGATAAACCATTAGCCAGCCTTATTAAAAAGAAAATAGAGAAGACTCAAATTAATAAAATCATGAATGAGAAAGGAGAGATCACTACCAACACCAAGGAAATACAAACGATTTTAAAAACATATTATGAACAGCTATACGCCAATAAATTAGGCAATCTAGAAGAAATGGATGCATTCCTGGAAAGCCACAAACTACCAAAACTGGAACAGGAAGAAATAGAAAACCTGAACAGGCCAATAACCAGGGAGGAAATTGAAGCAGTCATCAAAAACCTCCCAAGACACAAAAGTCTGGGGCCAGATGGCTTCCCAGGGGAATTCTATCAAACGTTTAAAGAAGAAACCATACCTATTCTCCTAAAGCTGTTTGGAAAGATAGAAAGAGATGGAGTACTTCCAAATTCATTCTATGAGGCCAGCATCACCTTAATTCCAAAAACAGACAAAGACCCCACCAAAAAGGAGAATTACAGACCAATATCCCTGATGAACATGGATGCAAAAATTCTCAACAAGATACAAGCCAATAGGATCCAACAGTACATTAAGAAAATTATTCTCCATGACCAAGTAGGATTTATCCCTGGGACACAAGGCTGGTTCAACACCCATAAAACAATCAATGTGATTCATCATATCAGCAAGAGAAAAACCAAGAACCATATGATCCTCTCAATAGAGAAAGCATTTGACAAAATACAGCATCCATTTTTGATCAAAACTCTTCAGAGTGTAGGGATAGAGTTAACTTTCCTCGACATCTTAAAAGCCATCTACGAAAAGCCCACAGCAAATATCATTCTCAATGGGGAAGCACTGGGAGCCTTTCCCCTAAGATCAGGAACAAGACGGGGATGTCCACTCTCACCACTGCTATTCAACCTAGTACTGGAAGTTCTAGCCTCAGCAATCAGGCAACAAAAAGACATTAAAGGCATTCAAATTGGCAAAGAAGAAGTCAAACTCTCCCTCTTCGCCGATGACATGATACTCTACATAGAAAACCCAAAAGTCTCCACCCCAAGATTGCTAGAACTCATACAGCAATTCGGTAGCATGTCAGGATACAAAATCAATGCCCAGAAATCAGTGGCATTTCTATACACTAACAATGAAACTGAAGAAAGAGAAATTAAGGAGTCAATCCCATTTACAATTGCACCCAAAAGCATAAGATACCTAGGAATAAACCTAACCAAAGAGGTAAAGGATCTATACCCTCAAAACTATAGAACACTTCTGAAAGAAATTGAGGAAGACACAAAGAGATGGAAAAATATTCCATGCTCATGGATTGGCAGAATTAATATTGTGAAAATGTCAATGTTACCCAGGGCAATTTACACGTTTAATGCAATCCCTATCAAAATACCATGGACTTTCTTCAGAGAGTTAGAACAAATTATTTTAGGATTTGTGTGGAATCAGAAAAGACCCCGAATAGCCAGGGGAATTTTAAAAAAGAAAACCATATCTGGGGGCATCACAATGCCAGATTTCAGGTTGTACTACAAAGCTGTGGTCATCAAGACAGTGTGGTACTGGCACAAAAACAGACACATAGATCAGTGGAACAGAATAGAGAAACCAGAAGTGGACCCTGAACTTTATGGGCAACTAATATTCGATAAAGGAGGAAAGACTATCCATTGGAAGAAAGACAGTCTCTTCAATAAATGGTGCTGGGAAAATTGGACATCCACATGCAGAAGAATGAAACTAGACCACTCTCTTGCACCATACACAAAGATTAACTCAAAATGGATGAAAGATCTGAATGTGAGACAAGATTCCATCAAAATCCTAGAGGAGAACACAGGCAACACCCGTTTTTGAACTCGGCCACAGTAACTTCTTGCAAGATACATCCAGGAAGGCAAAAGAAACAAAAGCAAAAATGAACTATTGGGACTTCATCAAGATAAGAAGCTTTTGCACAGCAAAGGATACACTCAACAAAACTAAAAGACAACCTACAGAATGGGAGAAGATATTTGCAAATGACGTGTCAGATAAAGGGCTAGTTTCCAAGATCTATAAAGAACTTATTAAACTCAACACCAAAGAAACAAACAATCCAATCATGAAGTGGGCAAAAGACATGAAGAGAAATCTCACAGAGGAAGACATAGACATGGCCAACATGCACATGAGAAAATGCTCTGCATCACTTGCCATCAGGGAAATACAAATCAAAACTACAATGAGATACCACCTCACACCAGTGAGAATGGGGCAAATTAACAAGGCAGGAAACCACAAATGTTGGAGAGGATGCAGAGAAAAGGGAACCCTCTTACACTGTTGGTGGGAATGTGAACTGGTGCAGCCACTCTGGAAAACTGTGTGGAGGTTCCTCAAAGAGTTAAAAATAGACCTGCCCTACGACCCAGCAATTGCACTGTTGGGGATTTACCCCAAAGATACAGATGCAGTGAAACGCCGGGACACCTGCACCCCGATGTTTCTAGCAGCAATGGCCACAATAGCCAAACTGTGGAAGGAGCCTCGGTGTCCATCGAAAGATGAGTGGATAAAGATGATGTGGTTTATGTATACAATGGAATAATCCTCAGCCATTGGAAATGACAAATACCCACCATTTGCTTCAATGTGGATGGCACTGGAGGGTATTATGCTGAGTGAAGTAAGTCAATCGGAGAAGGACAAACATTATATGTTCTCATTCATTTGGGGAATATAAATAATAGTGAAAGGGAATATAAGGGAAGGGAGAAGAAATGTGTGGGAAATAACAGAAAGGGAGACAGAACATAAAGACTCCTAACTCTGGGAAATGAACTAGGGGTGGTAGAAGGGGAGGAGGGCGGGGGGTGGGAGTGAATGGGTGACGGGCACTGGGGGTTATTCTGTATGTTGGTAAATTGAACACCAATAAAAAATAAATTAAAAAAAACAGATGAAAAATTCAATACCTGCAATTAAAAAAATAAACAGCAGATTAGGCCATGCAGAAGAATGGATCAGCAATCTGGAATAATGGGAAACTACCAAGCTGAACACCAAAAAGGAAAAAGAACAAAAATGAGAACAGTTTAAGGGAACTCAGTGACATCATCAAGTGTAATAACATTTTTATTATAGGGATTCCAGAAGGAGAAGAGAGAGAGAAGGGGGTATAAAATCTGTTTGAAGAAATAATACCTGAAAGCTTATTTCAGGTGGAAAGAAATAGACATGCAAGTCCAGGAAACAAAGAGAGCCCTTAACAAGATTAACCCAATGATGTCTATACCAAGACACATAATAAAAAAGGCAAAAGTTACAATAATTTAAAAGCAGCAAGAGAAAAAAGCCACATACAAGGGAAAAGGCTATTAGCTGATTGTTTTAACAGAAACTTTGCAAGCCAGAGTGGACAGCATGATATATTCACTATGCTGAAAGGAAAACAAAAACAAAAACAAAACAAAACAAAACTACAACTAAGAATACTTACTCAGCAAGATCATCATTCCGAATTGAAAAAGGGATAAAGAGGTTCCCAGACAAACAAAAGTTAGGAATTCATCAGCACTAAGTCAGATTTACAAGAAATGTTAAAGGGAATTCTTTGTAAAGAAAAGGCCATAAATAGAGGAAAATTATGGAAGGAAAATATTTCACAGGTAAAAATGAGCATTTAGTAAAGGTAATAGA